>NC_072020.1:29966696-30266696 GCF_027791375.1 Indicator indicator
TACAGGCTTGCTAGTCTCCTGCTCTCAGCCAGTCTGCTTTCAAAACCAAGACACAAGAAAGAGGAGATATTGTTCTATATCATTGATTTTTAAAATCTTAGTAAAAGGCTGACAAACTCTACATGTAAAGCTGTGATTCTTTCAGAGAACAGTGCAAATTAGTTTGAAACATGAGAGTGACTATAGTGAAGCTATAACAAATTGTAAAGTTCTATGTGGTAGTGTGCTGTATAACCACTAAAATGTTTTTGATAGATGAGAAAACACTTCAGGTTTTACTGTGTTTTCTCCAAGTCTGTAGGATTTTATCTCTTAGGAAAGCTATTGCCTGTTCTTTTTTTTAAATTATTTTTTATTTTTTATAAAGACAGCAGGAGAGCTATCTTTTGTATGACCTTTCTGTCTGGAGTGTTCAGACAATGGAAAAATATTTTTTTTTTAATTTTTTGGGTTGCTCAAGTAAACCCTTAAGAGGAGATTTAGTTTTTAAGAGGCAAACGATAGTTGAAATGTGTTTTCCATGTAAAGCATTTTCTCTGCAATGATTGGGAGATCCAGACAGTTCTCACCTCTTATTATTTGCCTGGAAAAAAAATGTTGGAGTTGATACTAGATTTTAATCCAAAGATTCTCACTTGCATTTGTAAAAGCTGGAGTATAGTTCTATGCAAAGATAATTTTTCCAGCCAGGTTTCCGGAGAAAGGGAGTTACTGCATCTGTCTGCTGCTAGCTAATTTCTTCCAAATTAGACTAAAGGACAGAGCTCTTGGATGTAACTTAGCTTTTCTAAATTGCATGGAGATTTGCATCTGGGTGAGGAAAAGAGACACTATTTAGTCTTCATTGCAATAATTCAAGGAAAAGTGCACTTGCTGTTTGCTGAGTGGTGACTCAGTCTGCATTGCATAGCCTTTCAGCCCTGGTGTGGCTTCTAAAGGAGCTGCAACATGTGCTGTCTCTTGGCTGTCCTACAAGCCATGCAAGCAGAGTACACAAGAAAAGGATCAGGATTCATGCAGGGTAAATATTGCTGTTGCTGAGATTGGGAGGGGAACCCTAAAATATGGGAAGAGATAGCGGAGAGGAGTATGCGTGGTTGGAGAGATCAGGCATGCGGTCAAAACCGAGACAGCAGCTGCGCAACCTGGGGACATGGATTCAGGCTGTGTGCAGCACTGTTGAGGTTGAGAATGATTATTTTTGGCTCCCTGTGTTCCCCTCCATTAGTTTTGTTAAGAGGAGTTCTCTCTGAAGTGCCCTTCTGGACAAGGGCTGTCTTCTAGTGCCCCAACAGCTGTACTGGCTTGATGTAGTGCAGTGGGTTGCGTTCCTGCATGACACATGCAATTTTAGCATAAATTTGAAGTCTCTTGAAACACTTGGAATTTACAGTAGCTGATGGTGACCTCAGAAATTGCCCTGGTAACTGGTGTTCCACGAGCTTCTGTAAATATAGCCAAAAAGTTGCCTGAGTGCACATGGCAATGCAGTAAGTCTAAAAATATCAAATATGTATATTGATATTTAAATACTTACACTGAGGTTGTTCTAGTAGCAGCCTCACCGAAAAATACAGATAAGAAGCATCTTTAGGAGAGCATGCACCTTGAAATTTTTATGTAGGTTGACTATTCCTGAAGTCAGTGAGCACTCTCCCAACCCAATGATGAGCCATTATTTGAAGATGCCTTCTACTTTTACTCTAATAACATAACTAATACATCAAATTCATTTAGTAAGAATTATTTTTTAAGTCATTAGAAGAATTGCTTCTCACTCAGTCATGAAAGAAAGAGATGTGGATCAAGGTACTTTTACACTGTTGGCCCTCCAGACAGAGGACAGAGCGTTTTAGCTAGGAGATGCACAGGATACTGCTGTAAGTTGTCTTTTGTAAAGGCTTCGGTAGCAAACAGTTACACTATGGTGGAATGTTCAGCTGAACAAGCATCTCCATGTCTTTATTCCCCACAATTCAAGTACATTCTATAGTTGTCAAATAATAAAATCAATGACTTAATATATTAAAGAATTAATGAATTATTATTCTCTAACTAATGTTACTTTGTTGTTGTTACACCTCCCCTGCCCCCCCCCCCCCCCCCCCGTGGAAGAGCCACATGGATGAGTATTGCCAATTGCAATGTATGATAGTTTAGCAGAGTTTTGGTAAATGTAACTACTAAAAAAGGAGTACTTAAGTCACCCTCAACATTTTAAGTATTTGTTTCCTATCTTTCCCTCCCTCTGTGTTACTTGTGAATCCTGAGCAGGAAGCGGCTTAGTGCTGTTGACATTTTGCATTTATTTGTGAATTGAGAGGAAAAACGAGCTGTTATCCAGCTTAAAATTAGTGGTTATGTTATGTAGTGTTTTGCCTAAGCCCATAGAATGCCTTTTCTCTCATAGTTACCTTGGTTTCTGAAATGCCTTTTCTTTTGTTTTGTGAATTTTCCTGGCCAGCTATAAATAGAAATCTCAGCGATCAAAAAAAACCAATGTAGCTTATTCCATTAAAGACAGAGTGGAACTGTGAATCCTGATTTAAATCTTGACATGTGGTGCATGTTTAAATAGAGTAGCTGTACAGCTTGGTTTCAAAACAAATCTCCCTGGAATTTTCCTAGTAAAACAAGAATTTAGACCAGTGTTATTGTTATGAGACATAAATATGTTTTATATTTAATATTTCAGGCCATGGTATTTTCAGACACTGCCATAACTTGCTTACAAAGTGTATTTACAGGTGCTGATACTTGGCTGTGGGTAATGTATTTCACATCCAAGGAGGCTATGGAGACAATTCAAATGATTCAGGCAAAAATCTGAGAATTTCCAAGGCAGGATTCAAATTGGAAAGAGAGGTGCCGCGATGTGCGGTTTCCCACCAGGGGAACTCTATAGCCACCCAGCCAGGGTTACTCACAGCTTTGATGCTTTCATCTGTGTCTTCTGGACTCTGTAGCTACAACCCAAGAAGTGCAGTGCACGTTTGAAATTTGCAAAGCAAAGATGGTGTCCCCCGCGTGCGATGCTGTGGTGGTTTTAAGCTGCTACCTAGGAAATTTCCCACAGATTGAGTAAAAAGTGGTAGAATGTAAGTAAGTCCCCACTGGATGTAAGGGGAAAGTAATGATGAGGTCTAAATAATCCCATTGGGCTGATAACTAACAGAAAGTTAAGTTGTGTAACCTAATGTTTTCTCTTTCTTGGCTTCTTCGCTCTAGCTGATACTAGCTGGCTGCTTCTGCTGGCTTGCTGACCTTGGCTGTGTTCTGTTTGTGGCTAAGAACTAACAAGCTACTCTCTGCCTTTCTCTTCTCATTTCTCTTGGCCGTTCTACAGGGCAGAAAGGGGCAGAGAGGTGGAAGCTATTGGTATCCCCCTGGTTTTGCCCAAGGGGGGCTCTTGTGTTGTTTAGACATTGTAAATATAGTTTCTTTTGCTTCTGCCTGAGCTGGCCTGGCAAGTTTATTTTGGGGGTAGTTTCAACCCACCACAGACGCTGTGCCAGCTAAAGGCTTCTGGGTTGTTAGCTTTGTTCTGTAGCTGAGGGAGTCATCCTAGGTGCAAAGCTGGCAGGACAGCTGATGTGTCGGGCCAGCCGGCTGCGACTTGGGGCTTCCTTTGGTGCTCTCAATGCAGCGGCTTCTGGGTGCTGGGAGAAGCTTGTCCCCTTGCAGCTCTTGGCTCAGCACAGTGTGGTTTGCCTGCTAGGACAGATTTTTTTCAGCTGCAGCTTTGGCATCATCTTGGCTCTTGTTGCTTTCTCAGTACGAACGAGGCAAATAGTCCCCCATCTCGGCTGGGTTAAATACTGTCTGAGGACCGCTAACGTCTTACCATGCCTTAGCCTATAGAATAAGGCAAGTCCAAACATGGCCAGAGGCACACACAGTTCACAGGTGTGCTACAATGTGCATGCAGTCACATGTGCATCAGGTGCTGTGTGTTTATCTGCACCATCTGGACCCCAGGAAATGTCCAGGTTTGCACACTGACGGGTGCTTAGTCCCTTGTCTGGTTTAGGGCATGCCTAGGGGCTTGTTGCTTCAGGAGAGTTATGAAGATTTCATTAAACTATGAAAACTGTGATTTCATTAAAGTAAGAAAATGGGAAATATATCTATATACCATAATTACTGGCTGGTGAATTATATAATTGAACAAGAATGTGCAAAATGTTAAAAAGCCTAACAGCATGCACAGTTGCTGTGGGTGTGTGTTTTGTAGTAAAGTGAGTGGTCTGTTCATGGAGGCAATGCCAATTTATTCTTTAAGAGGAATCCAAGTGATATTCCTTTAACTGGTTTGTGATTACATAAGCGATTTTTCTTTAAATAAAAGAAAATAGATTTCCAGGTTGGGACATTATGACCATATCAAGCAAGCTTCAGAAGGTCACAGATTCTGTAAATACTGGCCTACTGTGTAAATGTACCTGAAGAGGGCCTACAAGAAGGCTAGAAAGGAACTGTTTAAAAAGGCTTGTAGTGATAGGGCAAGGGGCAACAGCTGGAAATTAGAGAAGTGAAGATTTAAGTTTGATGTTAGGAGGAAGCTCTTTGCCGTGAGGGTAGTGGAACACTGGAACAGGTTGTCCAGGGAAGTAGTTGAGACCCTATCCTAGGGGGCATTCAAGGTCAGGTTCAAAGGGGCTCTGGGCAACCTGATCGAATGGAGGATGTCCCTTCTCACTGCAGGGAGGTTGGACTAGATGACCTTTGGAAGTCTCTTCCAACCCACACCTGTGATGGTTTTAAGACTGTCTTTCATAGAATCATAGAATCAACAAGGTTGGAAAAGACCTCAGAGATCATCAAGTCCAACCTATGACCCAGCACCTCATGCCTAACTAAACCATGTCACCAAGTACCCTGTCCAATCCTTTCTTGAACATCTCTAGGGGCAGTGACTCCACCACCTCCCTGGGCAGCACATTCCAATGGCCAAGCTCTCTGTGAAGAACTTTCTCCTCACCTCAAGCCTAAACTTCCCCTGGTGCAGCTTGGGACTGTGTCCTCTTGTTCTGGTGCTGGTTGCCTGGGAGAAGAAACCAACCCCCACCTGTCTACAACCTCCTTTCAGGTTCTTTGTTTTTTCTCACAAAGTTTGAGCAGAAAAGTGCAAGAATGTCGGTGTGGGAGGGGCATTTCAGCTCTCCCACTGTAACAAAACCATTCTGTGATTCTACAGAACTACTACTCATCTCAGTTTCTATGTATTAAGGAGCCCACTGGGAGGTAAATGATTGAGCCTCTTGTCTTTTATGTTCCTGAATCTTAATCTTGTCTTTATGTTCTTCATATTCTTTATCACCCTTTATCTGATGACAACAAATAAGCCTGTGCGTTTTCCTCAGACTTTGGACCACACATAACACTTGAAGTCTGTTAAAACAAACAAATGTCGCACAGTGAGTCAGAGTTACAGGCTGGATTTGGAAACTTGTTAATGCCTTGAAAAGCATTCAAAAGCTTTACTGCTGTTTACCCTTCAGGTTCAGCTGTTTAGTTTGTTTCTGGACCCAGCCAAGGACAGCTGTGTGTGCAGTCTCACCGTTAGCACTCCTGACCATCCAGTTACACATTTTTCCACAGGCTGCAGGAATTAGAGCTGGGAGAAGTCTGTCAGTTTCTCTTCAGGAGCCTTGTGTTGCTAATGCGTTTGTTGTTCAGTTGTATCCATGACAAAATGATGTGTATGGCAGATATGCTACTCCTAAAGTCATGTACCTACCTCCAGTGTGGGTTTAGATACAGTAGTGTACTTTTAATCACAAACAGAAGTACAATCCTGTTGCCATACAGCATAGAATTGCAGGAAAGGTGCCTGTTTAAACATTTCTTTTTAGCTGCCAATGTCTTCTACATCAGTGAATAATAGACTTGCATTCATCCATAAAATGTTGCTGTTTTCTCTGCATAACATTTTGTCAGTCTGGCATATGGGAACAAAACTAGAATCATAGTTTTGTAGCTGCAATACCTTCACAGCAAAGTGCATTGAACAGCTAAATGGACTAGAAAATTTTGGATATGTTTTCATTCATCCTGAAATACAATATTGGTGCTGCAATATTGTTCCAACCACTGATAGTTAAGAAGTCAACAAGGATACAGTCCTGTAAGGCTTCCCTGAGGTTGAAGCTATATTAGCGTAGGAAGTGATGATGATGATGTTGGACTCTTCGTCTTGAGGAACCTGACTCCGACAGCTCCAAAGCATTTTAATATGATTTTTAACAGGCTCAGCATCTTGCTCTTACTTCATTGTTTCCAGTTTTCTGCATATGTTCATATTTGTTCTGGGGTTTTCTTTTGTTTGTGTCTTAAAACAGTTCTTACCTACTTTCCAAGGTTGGATTCCTTTGGCTAGTAGTAATAGACAGACTATTAAATCCTTTGAGTGTCCAGTGCCATCCTATGCAAGGCCTCTTTTGTCTTCCTGGCTCTGTGTTCTGTGCTGTGTTTTTATTCTAGGGTCATGGACTAATTATTCTGCACAAATAGTCCTTATTGCTCTCTGTTGTGTTGTTTCAGATTGTATCACATCCTTGCAAGTAAGCTCAGGAAGTGTGGGATAGAAGAGCAGACAGTGAGATGGATTAGGAACTGGTTACAAAATAGAGTTCAAAGAGTGGTGGTCAATGGTGCCAAGTCCAGCTGGAGAGCTGTAACCAGTGGAGTCCCCCAGGGATCAGTGCTGGGTCTGGTCCTGTTCAACATCTTCATCAATGACATTGATGAGGGGAAAGACAGAGTCTGCTCAGCAAGTTTGCAGATGACACCAAACTGGGAGGCTTGGCTGAGACACCTGAAGGCTGTGTGGCTGTTCAGGGAGACCTGGACAGACTGAGAGCTGGGCAAAGGGGAACCTAATGAGAGTCAACAAGGATAAGTGCAGTGTCCTGCACCTGGGAAGGAAGAATAAACTGCAGCAGTACAGGCTGGGAGTCCTGATGGATAACAAGTTCTGCATGGGTCAGCAATGTGCCCTGGTGGCCAAGAGGGCCAATGAGATCCTGGGGTGCATTCAGAGGAGTGTGTTCAGCAGATCCAGGGAGGTTTTCCTACCCCTCTACTCTGTCCTGCTGAGACCTCACCTGGAATATTGCATCCAGTTTTGGGCTCCCCAGTTCAGGAAGGACAGGGATCTGCTTGACACCGTCCAAGTGAGGGCTACCAGGATGATGAAGGGACTGAAGCACTGCCCTGTGAGGAGAGACTGAGAGCCCTGGGGCTGTTTAGTCTGGAGAAGAGAAGCCTGAGAGGGGATTTAATAAATGTTTCTAAATATCTGAGGGCTGAGTGTCAAGAGGGAGGGGACAGGCTCTGCTCAGGTGCACCCTGGAATAGGACAATGGATAGAAACTGCAGCACAGGAGGTTCCACCTCAACATGTGGAAGAACTTCTTTACTGTGAGGGTCATGGAATACTGGCAAGGGCTGCCCGGAGAGGTTGTGGAGTCTCCTTCTCTGGAGACTTTCAAGCCCTATCTGGATGCATTCCTGTGTGACCTGTGCTAGGTTCTATGATCCTGCTCTGGTAGGGGTTTGGACTTGTTGATCTCTGGAGGTCCCTTCCAACCCCTAACATCCTGTGAGCCTATGGTCCATTGTGCCAAGCAGGTAATACTCACCTGGTCATTAGATCTTTGCTGAACAAAGCTCCAAGTGGGCGAAGACAAATCAAGACAAAACCAGACATGTATGAGGGTTTTGGGTGTTATTTTAGTGCAAAGCCCATGGCCCTTTAGTAGCAGTGTCTGTAGACAAATACTTAGCTCATGTCTTAGGCAGCTCTCATCTCCCCTAAGAAAGTAAGTCAACTGAGATTAAGGTAATCCTTACTGCTGTAACACAAAGAATTTATTTCTGAATTCTTACAGTTTATTTAAGATGTCTTCATAAAAAGAAGTTTCATGATTCTCTTGTGTGTATCTGCCACTTGTCTGTACCTGCTAAGGGATGGGTTGTTTTGTTGAGATGTATTTTACAGCTGTCTTCGTAGAAAAAGAGGGTGAATGGTAGGGTGTTGTTTTGAAGCACTTCAGGCAATATGTCAATTTCCTACCTTGAAAGAAACACCTGTTTACCCTAGTAGGATTAACATCTGCTCTGAAATCTTTCCTGTTCTCTTGCAAAATTGCCAGGAAGGTCTCTCTCTCTGGTTTCTTTGTCTAGAGATAAGGAACCTTGGTCTCTGGTGTGGTAGGGAGTGTCGTCTTTAAAGAGGCAGGTTTGGCTGGCCATGTTCTACAGCAAGATCTTGGTTTTGTTATAAAGCCCTCAGGACTTCCTGGCAATGCTGTAAATGTCTGCTGAGGAAATCTTGAGTGAGAGGCAGTGAAGAAAGGTAGTTCAGATATTCAGATCTGAGTGTTCCATATCTATTTCACTTATGCAAAGCCAGATTAAAAATTGGGTTTGGGGGCTACAGTTTTACTCACCTCCGGGAGCTGGGATGTTGTGGAAGGTGACAGCATCCAGGCTCTTTCATCTGCATTGGACTAAGCTGTGTCTGCCACATGGTTAATGGCCCTTGGCCCTCCAGTAGGACTGTGTTGTCTTGGCTGACTTGGGGATCCAGTGAAGTCTGCATTCTTGATCTGTGTTGTGTGTGTGGGTTGGGTTTGTTTTGTTTTGTATAATTCCAGTTTTATTGATTCCGTTTTTGTTTCCTGGCTTCCTGGTTTAGGGAAAACTTGTGGAGCTTGGTTGACTTTAGATCTTTTCTTTTAGCAGATTTACTTGAAATCAAGAAATAAATTCTTAAGTTAGGAAGAGGTATACATAAAGAAACAAACAGACTATGTGATCCCTAGGTTTATTTTCCTAGGAACCCATCTAAAGCATAATATATGGTTCATTGGTAGCCTTGGCAACAGCCTGCTTCTATCTCAGTCACTTTTATCATCATAAACCCATGATTTCCTTCTCATGAATTGTTTTTTTTTTTTTTTTTTTTTTTTTTTTTTTTAAGAAACAGTTTCTATTGTAACTAAATGCCATTGTAAGAAGTGTGCAGATATGGTGGTAGGTAAAAGAGTAAAAGGTTCTATGTAAACTGGGATATTCTTGCTGGACAGTGAAGGCTGTTTAACAAAAGATTCTGAAGGTCAAGCTCCTTAGCATTCTGGAAATAATGCTGTGCTGTAATGGGGCCTGCAGGAGATGAAGGGTATTTAAATGATGGATATTTATAATAAATTGCTGAGTCCAGAGTGAATCCTTTATGATATAATGTGCACAACTATTCTTAAAAAATGAAGTACCCAATTTCATGTGATAGGCTGGGACCAAATTGTTGCTTTTCAGATTCTGTAACATTTATGCAGATATCTGTCGTAAAGTTAGATGTTTTCTATTCCTACAAGGTCAAATGATTTAAACTGTAAATGGCCAAACAAGAGTTGCACACAGTGTAGAGCAGTTCACTGAAATGAAGTTTCAACATTTATTGAATCGTAAGATACCGAACACCAGTGAAGGGTTATACCAATTACTGTTTCTTCTTTCATCTAAGATATCTTGACAGTTAAAATACAGTGATATAGAAAAGTTGGCCAGCAAAAAGTTAGTACAGATGTAAATAAATACTTGTATTGATATGCTTTTGCTGTCTTCAGATCACAGGATGTTAGGGGCTGGAAGGGACCTCAGGAGATCAGTGAGTCCAACCCCCCTGCCAGAGCAGGACCATAGAATCTAGCACAGGTCACACAGGAATGCATCCAGATGGGGCTTGAAAGTTTCCAGAGAAGGAGACTCCACAACCTCTCTGGGCAGCCTGTTCCAGTGCTCTGTGACCCTCACAGTGAAGAAGTTCCTCCTCATGTTGAGGTGGAACTTCCTGTGCTGTAGTTTATGTCCATTGCCCCTTGTCCTATCCCAGGGTGCAGTGGAGAAGAGCCTGTCCCCTCCCTCTTGACCCCCAGCCCTTAGATATTTAGAAACATTTATGAAATCCCCTCTCAGTCTTCTCTTCTCCAGACTGAACAGCCCCAGGTCTCAGTCTCTTCTCACAGGGCAGTGCTCCAGTCCCTTCATCATCCTGGTAGCCCTCACTTGGACTGTGTCTAGCAGATCCCTGTCCCTCCTGAACTGGGGAGCCCAGAACTGGATGCAATATTCCAGGTGAGGTCTCAGCAGGGCAGAGTAGAGGGGGAGGAGAACCTCCCTGGATCTGCTGGACACCCTCCTCTGAATGCACCCCAGGATCCCATTGGCCTTCTTGGCCACCAGGGCACATTGCTGACCCATGCAGAACTTGTTCTCCACCAGCACTCCCAGGTCCTTCTCCTTGGGGCTGCTCTCCAGCAGATCACCTCCCAGTCTGTACTGCTGCAGTTTATTCTTCCTTCCCAGATGCAGGACTCTGCATTTAGTTAACTTTGTAGCTCAGAGAACTGGTTGATTTGTAGTTCAGAATTCAACGTGTATAAATCCTACGTTCTTCAAATACATAAATATGCAAGATGCAGTACTCAAATAATTTAATTCGTTACTTCTGCAATTAAATATTGTACCAAATTAATCCAGCTAATTATTTTCCTTACAAGTATTCTTTCTGTTCTTAGTACAGGAATCTAAATCTTATAAAGCAACGTTCCACTAGGGCACATCTGCTTCTGTTTTCAATTTCCTTTTGGCTCTTCTGTCATTTCAGAATTAAGTTCTGGGCAAGTCACGTTGCAGCATGAATTTATCAAAATGTGTGGAAAACCAAGTAAAGTTGACTAAATATGTGCTTTTAAAATGTTTTTGAATACAATCTATTTTTAAAGGAAAAAAAAAAGTACTTCTGAATCTTGGTGTTTGTGATTTTCATTGTTTTTTCATCTAATAACCTCTTTGCCTTTGCAAGATGTTAGAAATATTGCTATTTTAGTCTGAGTCAACTATTCTGAGAGTTGTAGTTCCTTCAATTTATTTATTTTTTTAAAAATTACAGCAGTTGAATGCTTGCCTTTATTCTCAGAGTTCAAATGTATTACTACTAAAGGCATGTCTGTTTTTTAACTAGATTTATTGGTGTAGGTGACATGAGGGGAAGCTCTATTTTTAGGGACTAGACAGATTCCAACAGCAGGTTTCTTTTGCAGCCATAACTTAGCTATAGAGAGGAGTAATCTGAGTAACCAAAAGACACACTTGAAATATAACTGTGTCCATTTTTGTACTTTTCAAGTAGTCTGGTCTAATTTAGA
This sequence comes from Indicator indicator, assembly GCF_027791375.1. Classification (NCBI taxonomy): domain Eukaryota; kingdom Metazoa; phylum Chordata; class Aves; order Piciformes; family Indicatoridae; genus Indicator; species Indicator indicator. Next base: position 29,977,910 of record NC_072020.1, read on the forward strand.
GCTGGAATTTTCTTTACTGTCCACTGGGCAGGCAAGCTTTCAAATACAATCTAAATATACTCTCCACTGCTTCCTGGTTATACAAAAGGAGTTGCTGTGATTTATTTTCAGTCCCAATTCATAGTGTCAGAAAAGAAAACCTTTTTTTTTTTTACCCAAATACTTCTGTGTTGGAAATCAATGGCTAAATGATTTTGAAGTCATTAAATACAAGCTATATTGAAATGTTAAATTTTGTTTGGAAAGTTTTAAGCAGTTATACCAAAATAGAAAATAAATAGTTGAATGTAGGTAGCTGAGAGAGTGGGAGGCTGACTGTAGTGAAACAGGTCTAGATTCTCGCTGCAGCACTGAACAAGAAGAAAACTTCTCATGAAGTCATTTAATCACTGTGAAGGTTGTGTTGTGGGTGGTTATAAGGTTGAGATAAAGAAAACTAATATACCTTCTCAAGTATACCTAAATTTTTTCCAGACTTTTCTTGAATGTTAAAGACATGGACGTTTTTTTTCCCCCCACTGGCTTAGGCAGATGTTCTTTCATGGTGGGACACAGACATGATTTCAAAGGACAGGCATATCACACTGTGCTGTGAGCAGAATCAGTGGAGGCCTTGGGTTTCAGAGTGAGAAAATTAATTCAATTTGAAGTAAATAGATGAGGAAATTGTTTTGCTTCTATGATTGGTTTCAAATTTTTGATATAATTTCTGTTAATTTTTGTACTGTAGCACATGTCTTGGAGTATTTGTGATGTGCAGGGTATTCGGAGAGCTGCATGCGGTGTGTTGAGATATGGTACACCAATAATTTAATGGAAGATTGATGTTATTTCCACAGTATGTCTTAAAATGTTTTTTCACTCTGGGAGTGACCAGACATGGGCACAGATTGCCCAGGAAAGTTGTGGAGTCTCCATCTGTGCAGACACTCAAAAGCTGTCTGGATGTGTTCCTAGGCAACCTGCTCCAAGTGACCCAGTGTGTCGGTGTGAGCTGAAATTCCCCCCCCACCGACAATAACCAGGCTAGCTCAGTCTGGAAGCAAATGAAAAGCTGTATTTACAAGCAGAGTCTAAAATCTACAATGAAATGCAATGAATATGTACAAATATACAAAATTCACAACATTCACAAATATATACAATCAACAGAAAAAGCACAACCGATCTCCCTTTGCTTCCCCCCAAGGGGACCCTCCCAAAGGGGCCTCTCTCTCCCAGGAGCTTCCCCCCCAGACCCCCCTGGACAGAGAAGCAGAGTTAGTTAAGCAGAAAGTTGTTAACTTAGCTGCCAAGGTCAGTACGTGTTATCTTCAGCCAGAAGAGAAGAAGAAACAGCAGCCAGACAGCCCAGCAACTGCCCCCACTGCCGAACGCAGAATGTGCAGAATGCCTACTTTGTTTTGGGTAATAGTTCTTAAACATTTCTATCTATCCAATGGAAGTGTTTAGAACAATCGTTATTTTGCTTTCTTACACCCAATAGTGACTTATTTACATTCTTTCACTTTCTCTGTTCTGAACTTTGCAAGGAAAAATTAAAAAGACCGTTTCAAACCATCACAGTCCACCCCTTCTAAACAATTCCATTGGCTGCCACTATCATTTATCTAATCTAAAATAATATCTACAACAATAGGTGAATAAAGACCATAGTCCATTCCGGCTATCTCAGATGTAGATGATTCAAAAGAGTCAAATCACAGGAAAAACAGCAAACAGCTTGTTTCCTCGCAGATGGAGCGAAGGAAGGAACAGGGACTCTCAGGTGACTCAGGGCTCTCAGGGTTCGTGCACCGTAGATCTCATGAACTCTCCTCTTGGGCGCAATGCTGTATCTGCGCAACACTCTGAATTTAACCTCTCTCAGCCAAAGTTAGATTTCTTTGTGGAATACACTGAATTTCACCATTTTCTTGCATCACCCAATAGGTGTGACCAGGACCTTCAGCAGAAACCACCCCTCGGACAGGTTTGGCCTCTCCTGAAGGAGAAAATACCCAAACAGTTTTGCCTAACAGATTCTTTTCTCTGATAACAGGAACTCTATCACCTTCTTCCTTTTGCAACAAATCTGATTGAGCAGGTCCAGCTCGATTCACTGAACCTCTACTATTCACCAACCAGGTTGCTTGTGCTAAATGTTTCTCCCAGTTTTTCAAAGATCCACCCCCCATGGCTTTGAGAGTGGTTTTCAGCAAACCGTTGTAGCGTTCGATCTTCCCTGCAGCTGGTGCATAGTAGGGAATGTGGAATATCCACTCGATGCCGTGCTCTTTGGCCCAGTTTTTTACAAGATTGTTCTTGAAATGAGTTCCGTTGTCTGACTCAATCCTCTCTGGAGTTCCGTGTCTCCACAGGATTTGTCTTTCCAGGCCAAGAATGGTGTTACGTGCAGTTGCATGAGGAACTGGATAAGTTTCCAGCCATCCAGTGCTCGCCTCTACCATAGTCAGCACATACTGCTTACCAGATCGAGAACGAGGTAGAGTGATGTAGTCAATCTGCCAGGCTTCACCATACTTGTACTTGGACCATCGGTCACCGTACCACAAGGGCTTGATCCGCTTTGCCTGCTTAATAGCAGCACAAATGTCACAGTCATGGATGACTTGTGTGATAGCATCCATGGAAATGTCAATGGATCTGTCACGAGCCCATCGGTAGGTTGCATCTCTGCCTTGATGTCCTGACGAGTCATGGGCCCACCGGGCTAAGAACAGCTCACCTCGGTGTTTCCAGTCAAGATCAGGATCAGGATCAGAGTTTGTGTCCACCTGGGAAACTCTTGCAGCTAGATTTGCCTGATGGTTGTGTTGTTGTTCTTCAGTAGCTTTGCTCTTAGGAATGTGAGCATCGATGTGTCTCACTTTCACTGGGATTCTCTCAATACGAGCAGCAATGTCTTGCCACAGATCTGCAGCCCAGATTGGCTTTCCTTTTCTCTGCCAGCCATTCTTCTTCCAGTCTATCAGCCAACCCCACAAGGCATTGGCTACCATCCACGAGTCAGTGTAGAGATAAAGCTTTGGCCATCTCTCACGTTCAGCTATGTTAAGAGCTAGCTGGACAGCTTTTACCTCTGCGAATTGACTGGATTCTCCTTCTCCATCTCTCGCTTCTGCAACTCTGCGCGTTGGACTCCACACTGCAGATTTCCATCTCCGCTTGTTCCCAACAAGACGACAGGAACCGTCTGTGAACAAAGCATATCTCTTTTCATCATCAGACAGATCACTGTAAGGAGGAGCTTCCTCAGCACGAGTTACTCTCTCCTCTGGAGGTTTAGCACAGCTTGTGCCTTCTGGCCAGTTTGTGATCACCTCCACCAAACCAGGCCTTTCGAGATTTCCCATTCGAGCTCTCTGTGTTATCAGAGCCATCCACTTAGACCAGGTAGCATCTGTTGCATGATGTGGTGAAGAACCTTTGCCTTTGAACATCCAATTCAGAACTGGCAATCTAGGAGCTAGAAGAAGTTGTGACTCAGTTCCAATCACTTCAGAAGCAGCTTTCACTCCTTCATAAGCAGCTAAAATCTCTTTCTCTGTTGGAGTGTAGTTTGCCTCTGAGCCTCTGTAGCCACGACCCCAGAAACCAAGAGGACGTCCTCGTGTCTCCCCTGGAGCTCTTTGCCATAAGCACCAGGTTGGACCATTGTCACTCGCGGCTGTGTACAGAATGTTCTTAATGTCTGGACCAGTTCGGACAGGTCCCAGACCCATCGCTTGGACTACCTCTCGCTTGATCTGGTCAAAGGCTGCTTGTTGCTCAGGACCCCATTGGAAACTGTTTCTCTTTCGAGTCACATCATAGAGAGGTTTCACAATCTGACTGTATCCAGGAATGTGCAGTCTCCAAAATCCCACTATGCCTAGGAAGCGCAGAGTTTCTTTCTTGTTGATGGGATTTGCCATGGTGGAGACTCTGTTTATCACATCCATTGGGATGTGACGGCGACCATCTTGCCACCGCACTCCCAGAAACTGGATTTCTCTGGCAGGTCCTTTCACCTTGTCTCGCTTGATAGCCAAACCAGCTTGCAAGAGAATGTCAAGGATTTTGTTACCTTTCTCGAAGACTTCTTCAGCAGTCTCACCCCAGACGATGATGTCATCGATGAACTGAATGTGTTCTGGAGCTCCACCTTTCTCCAAAGCATCATGGATCACTGCATGGCAGATGGTTGAACTGTGAATCCACCCCTGGGGCAAACGATTGAATGTGTACTGAATGCCTCTCCAGGTGAAAGCAAACTGAGGCCTGCATTCCTCTGCTATGGGAATAGAGAAGAAAGCATTAGCAATGTCTATGGTAGCATACCATTTGGCCTGCTTGGATTCCAGCTCATATTGGAGTTCCATCATGTCTGGTACTGCTGCACTCATGGGTGGAGTTACTTCATTCAAGGCACGGAAATCAACTGTCAGACGCCACTCTCCATTCTGCTTTCGCACAGGCCAGACTGGACTGTTGAAAGGTGAATGAGTTTTGCTGATGACCTTCTGACTCTCCAGCTGACGAATCAAGTTTTGAATGGGCACCAAAGAGTCACGGTTGGTTCTGTATTGTCTGTGATGCACAGTTTGAGAAGCAACCGGCAGCTTTACATCCTCTATCTCATGTTGTCCCACAACTGCAGATTCATCTGAAAGCTCAGGTCTAATGGACAACTTCAATTTTCCTCCATCAGTTTCTACAGTTGCTATTCCAAAAGCCCATTTGTAACCCTTAGGGTCTTTAAAACGCCCTTCTCTCAGAAAGTCAATTCCCAAAATACAAGGTGCATTAGGACCTGTTACAATAGTATGTTTCTTCCACTGCTTCCCAGTTAAGCTTATATCAACCTCTATCTTAAACAACTCTTGAGATCCACCAGTGACTCCCTGAATAGTTATAGATTCTCCCCCTTGATAATTTGATGGTATTATGGTGCACTGAGCTCCTGTGTCAACCAAGGCCCTGTACTTCTGAAATTTTGAAGTGCCAGGCCACTGGATGTACACATCCCAATAGATTCTGTTATCTCCATTATCCCTTACCTCCCCCTGGCGGAAGGCAGGGCACCCCTAATGGTGGGGATTACCTCCACATGTACAGCTGGCACAATGTCCAGCACCAGAATTAGGATCACTGTTGGAGCTATCAGAGTTGTTCTGGGAAACTGAGGAAGCGACAGCTACCCTCCTGGTATTGCTACCTCGGGATCTGCCCCTCTGCAGCTCCCGTAACCTCTTGAAAAGATCAGAAGTTGGTTGACCATCCCATCTGTTCATGTTCTCACCAAACTGATCACGCAGAGTTATCCAGATACTGCCACGTGATTGCCTCTGCTGTCTGTTTTGGTTTGACCTATTCTGGAATGGCCTTCTTGGAGCACGTCTGTTTCTGACAGCTGAAACTTGTATCCATCTGGAGGAAGAGGAATTAGAATCATCCCCCTTCATCAAGTTGGATATAGAGGTTTTAAGTTCCTCCTTCAGCTCTTTCATGCAATTCTCCATCTTTCCAGACAGAGTTTCAATGGCTGAAACCAAAGAAGTACGTGCAAGACTATCCTCCAACTGCCTCATTTGGTCAGTGAAATGGCCAACAGTGGGAGGTACTCCACCATAATTTCTTGCCACAATCCTGCTTGCCAGAATAGTAGCATAATTAGGAGGAGCAAGCTTAATGAGCTTTTTGGCAAGGCCTGTTCCAACAGGAATTTCATCAGGATTCAGAGTCTTATGATCTCCATACATTACTTCTCTCACAGCAAACTCTCTCAGACGCTTGATTCCCTCAGCTATTGTGGTCCAAGGCTTAGGGTTCTATGGTAAATCATCTCTGCTGGGGTACCTCAGCGAGACTGCCAGTAGGAGGCGTGCCCACAGAGAAACTTTACCAATGCACTTGCCTAGGTGCCTGTCTATGCCTGTATCCTTTGAGAGCATCCCCAACTGAGAGGCCGACTTGTCACCTACCACCAATGCTGGGGCTCCCATATCAAAACACCTGGCTAGCCAAGACAGGACTGGCTCATTATCTCCTCTGATGTAATCCTTCCTCACATGTCTAATTTCCTGTCTGGGTGCATTAGCTGACTGTATGTCATCCTCCTCCTCATCATCATCCTGAGGTTGCTGTCCCCATAATCCTATTTTAATCCTCCGTTGAATTTCTTTGAGTTCAGAGGCTCTGCCAGCAGTTGCTAATCTACTGGGGTCTACATCCTGACCTACATCTCCATCATCCATGTGGGGTCTCAAGAGGTCTACCAGAGTTTTAAGGCTAACCCTCTCTTCCTCATCAGAAGGATCTTTCTTAACAGAGGGACCCTGAGTAGAAGGACCCTCATCTCCATCTGCACCATCTCCTGCAGCATCTGCATCTCCTCCTGCAGCTCCTTTACGCTTTCTGCTGACAGTGGCCACCAAATTTACTGGCTTGGTTTTCACATTCACAGCAGAGTTGGAAGAGCAAGTAGCCTTATGTCTTTCTTGACACAGTGCTATCAGTAGCCATATGATTATTCCAAGAAGCAACAAAATTAAGGCAAGCACAAGATATCTAGGGTACCACTGGTTCCAAAGACCCTCTGTAGTTGTAAGAGGAGTAACAAACTCATATGTGTCTGCTAGCAGATCCATAGTTGAGTTACCATAGCTTCTTAGCCCAATAAGACCACAACAGAATTCACCAACATTCAGTAACTTGTTCTTAACCCAAAGAAACGACTTATATGCCACATATCTCACAATCTTGTCTGTCATGCAAGAAATGGCCCATCTGTAGACAATTGCACCGATAATAGATGAAATAGAATGACTCAGAATCCAAAACAGCTTCATTTTGCTTCCTAATCTGAGCAGAAATAAATCAAACAAGCAATCGAGCCCCACGTTGGGCGCCAAAAATAAAAAGTGTGTTGGTGTGAGCTGAAATTCCCCCCCCCACCGACAATAACCAGGCTAGCTCAGTCTGGAAGCAAATGAAAAGCTGTATTTACAAGCAGAGTCTAAAATCTACAATGAAATGCAATGAATATGTACAAATATACAAAATTCACAACATTCACAAATATATACAATCAACAGAAAAAGCACAACCGATCTCCCTTTGCTTCCCCCCAAGGGGACCCTCCCAAAGGGGCCTCTCTCTCCCAGGAGCTTCCCCCCCAGACCCCCCTGGACAGAGAAGCAGAGTTTGTTAAGCAGAAAGTTGTTAACTTAGCTGCCAAGGTCAGTGTGTTATCTTCAGCCAGAAGAAAAGAAGAAACAGCAGCCAGACAGCCCAGCAACTGCCCCCACTGCCGAACGCAGAATGTGCAGAGTGCCTACTTTGTTTTGGGTAATAGTTCTTAAACATTTCTATCTATCCAATGGAAGTGTTTAGAACAATCGTTATTTTGCTTTCTTACACCCAATAGTGACTTATTTACATTCTTTCACTTTCTCTGTTCTGAACTTTGCAAGGAAAAATTAAAAAGACAGTTTCAAACCATCACACCCAGCTTGAGCAGGGGGCAGCTGGACTAGGTAGATGACCTCCTGAGGTCTCTTCCAGCCTCAGTAACTTGTGTCTCTGTAACTAGTAATTATCTCTTCCTTCACAGAACACAATTAGAGTATTACCATATTTTAATTATTGCCCACACTAAGCGTTAAATGCAACGAGCTCTGAAAATTAAAAAGAGGATTATTTTTACTGGATGCATTATACTGAAGTCTGAGTGCATACTGGATCCATAGCCCTGCTCCACATCTAGAAGAGTCATAAGGTTTAAGATATTTAAAATTCTTGCATACTTTTTATTCTCCCAAGTCCTAGAATTCTAATCTATATTGTGAATTTGATAAGATCGTCAGCTGCTTGCTAAGGTGCTGCTGTTGAAAATGGATTTCAGGGATTGCCTTCATTGTGTTGGCTCCTGACTCACATCCTTTAACTGTTTGAAGCAGTAGTATCCTATAGAGATGCTTATTCACAGCCTTCTTCACAAGGTAAACTTGTAGCAAATGATCAAAAATAGGTCTCTCTAAAATAAGGAAAGTCTGGAGAAAGTTGCTCTGCCTGGTAACTGTTATTTATTTAATTGCAATTGTTTAAAGTATACAGATGCCCTGCTAGGTTTAGTTTGTCAAAGCTGTGAACATTTATGTAATTTTAAAACCTGAAGAGCGTGTACCTTATTGTTTGTTGGCTTAGGATCAAGAAATACTTTTATGCTGTTTGATATTTGTAGCCTCTCATGTCTTTCTGTTACAGGCATCTTGTATTAAATATTTATAGTTCAGTGTTCCTTTCTAAGTGCTTGTAACTGTTATGAATAATTAAACAACAGAGTTAAGGGGGAAGAAGGGCAGCGTTGTAGCATTCACAATGTGCATTTCCTATAATTGTTTGACAACTGTAAATTGCATCTGAAAATCAACAAAGAAAACAGATCAAAAATAGCAGTGTGCTGTTATCAAAGAAAAATATTTGAGTTCAGATTTTCTCTGTCTGTGTGATTGCTGAGGGATGGCAACCTAATAAATACTTTTTTACTTAATTCATAAGAATTGTCCTCCTTAGAAATGAACAGTTAAATATTGCTGTTTAATTGTTGTTGCTGTCTAAGTTGAAGCAGCAACTTGAAGAATTTGTAAGATAATCTTTATTTAGCAAGAAGTAAGTTTAAAAAAGTTCCAGTGTTTGGTACTTAATACTGAGTTATGCAGAAGGACTCTTCATGGCACTGAAGCTTTAATATTGGTAGTGGTCCCTCCTAATTATGAAGAAGTAACTTACCTCAAGCTGCAGAAGCAGAACACCTCAGCTTGTGAAGTTCCATCTCTTTTTGCTGGAATTACCTTATGAAGTTTACCAGTCCAGTTACTGTCAGTTGAGAAGCAGAACTGAAGACAGTCACTGGAATGATGTCATCGGTCACTGGAATGATGTCATCGGTCACTGGAATGATGTCATCGGTCACTGGAATGATGACATCAGTCACTGGAATGAATCAAATCAGTTAATAAATAGAAAGCTGCAGGGCAGATGTAATGATAGTTTTTAGAATAACAATAATAATAAAAAAAATTACCTACCTTTTCTTCCTCATCAGTGTGAATGTTTTTCTTGGACAAAATCACTTCCAGGCAATAATTTTACTTCGGTGTTATTCCCAGAAAATACTGAACCACAAGAAGGGATGCAAAAAGACACCAGGAATTTTCCAAGAGAGCAGATGACATTTTGATTAAAATTTAGACAAAATATTGGCTGTACCATGTGGAAATTAACTTTTTACCACATCAGTGAAAGTGAAATTGTGTGGTATAGTCACAACTTTGTTCTAGCAGGTGGAGTGGGACTATCCATATGGATGTGTGAAAAAGTCAGTCCTTTAAATTACGTAACACATCCATAGTCAATCTGCTGCTCATGTTTGGTGAGCAAAAGTTGTTTTGCCAGTTAAGTAGCCTACCTGATGTTTCCTTAACACAGTGGAGGAGAGGCAATTTACTGCACTGCTTTCTGATTAAATTAGTCATGTATAACAAATACAATTTGGGTTTTTTTGTTACATTGGTGGCATTTAAAAATACAAATCTTGGCTGCATTGAGGCAAAGTGTCCTTTCTCATATTCCTGGATTTGTTTTTTTCAGTATTTAAATTATGTCACTGCAGTTGTCACATGGAGTATGTACCTTGATTGCACCACACATGCTACAAGCTTTGTCCTCTTGTGTCCCTTAGCTCTGTGTGACATGCAGAATGTAGGAATGCTGATATTCATAAAGTGAAACTTAATACAGTTACTTGCAGAAGGGCTTGAGCACTCCAGCTCTCACTGAAAATAACTTCTTGGCACTGAAGTTGTCTTCCAGTATGACCCTCAAAATGTTTCCTTACTTCTCTTCTGCACTTCTACCATTTAAAATCTTGCACCAGTGTGAAACGTGCCATGTGCATACAAGTACATACAACTGTGATTTTTAGTAGTTAAAAACTTCAGTTATTCAGAAATAGTTGAATTTGCTAAGAAAGCTGCAGAGGTAGGTTGATGAAGTGGTTCTCAAGGTTAACAATTGAGAGGTTGGCACATTAACAGTTTCCCTATTTTGTGAACAGAGGGCTGCAGCGTACATCTGTATGTTTCCAAACACCTTCAGGAAGTAAGTTTGGGGGTTTTGCACCATTATGAATTTCTTCTAAGCCTTACTAAATTATGCTTTGCTTATTTAGAAGTAATGTAAAAAGAGCAGACTTTTTAACTTAGGATCAACGCATTGTGGTTGCACAAATCTACACAGAAATTGCCTTGTGGGTCAGACAAGATAGTGTCTGGGCCTGCTGGGTAGGGAACTTGTTCACCCTTCCCCCAAACAAAACTGAACCAACCTTTATGTCTGTGGGAAACTTAGGAAGGGCTTTGCCAATGTCAGTGCAAAAGGGTAGAGAGGCTTGAGCCAGCAATCTCAGTCACCTCTTGCTGGTCCTCCTGTGGTCTTTCCTTTTGAGGCTGAAAAACAGCAGCACAGGGAGAGGGGAAGCAGCTTTCTGCAGAGCTTGTGCTGCATCTGAAATGACAGAAGAAAAAGTTGAAAATGCAGTTACTGTGTTATCTTTGTAAGTCACCCACATGCTGTATATTTCCTTCAAACTGTGAAGCCTGACAGCTGTGTTACGGAAGTTACTTGTTTTGCCAATTCAGTCAAATTGTTGTTTATGCCTGAAATGAGAAATGGAAAAATTCTGTGCTATCTACCAGTGGAACTGACTTGCAGCTATGAATACTTGAGAAAAGAAAAAAAAAAGCTGAGATTGAGCTTCAGGATGATTGCTGTTGTAATCTGCATATTAATCTTGTGCCCTATGAGGAGAAGCTGAGAGACCTGGGGCTTTTAGTCTGGGGAAGACTGAAAGGGGATTTAATGCATGTTTATAAATATGTGAGGGCTGGGTGTCAAGAGGGAGGGGACAGGCTCTGCTCAGTTGCACCCTGTGATGGGACAAGGAGCAATGGATAGAAACTCCAGCACAGGAGGTTCCACCTCAACATGAGGAGAAACTTCTTCATTGTGAGGGTCCCAGAGCACTGGAATAGGGTCCCCAGAAATGTTGTGGAGTCTCCTCTGGAGATTTTCAAGCCCCATCTGGATGCATTCCTGTGCATCCTGTGCTAGATTCTATGATCCTGCTCTGGTAGGGGGGTTGGACTCGATCTCTGGAGGTCGCTTCCAACCCCTAATATCCTATGATAGGTTTTGGTTAAAATGTTCATGCAAGTGTATCTTAGCTATAACATTCAAGTTTTTAAAACATTATTGAAGAAGGGAACATGCTGATGTCAACTAGTTGTGCATGTAGATGGAAAGAGCATCTTGCTGGCTTTTAAGGATAACAGCAGACTCCTGAGCCGTACTGAAATCTTTCGAGTCAACTTGTTTGAATCCTCCAGTACCTTCATCTGCAGTGGCAGCTATGTCATTATCAGTTACTCTTCAAGCTAAAAGCATATCTAGCTATTATTCCTTTTTTCTGATGGCTGAAAAAAGTAAGTACTTACAATAGACATTGACTTCTCTATAGTAGTTAAAATGATCTGTTTGTCATAGATAGAATTTCTTAGTACATGAGAAATTAGGAGTCTGAGACACTTTCTACTTACTTACCCAGGGCTATTACACTTTTCAGGCTTTTAACAACTTTCTGTCAGTGCAGTTTTTCTCGGTGTAAGACTGAACAGTACATAGTAACTGCTGGTTCTCAGAAATAATTGTAATTTATACGAACTTTGTTAAAACATTCCTTCTTTGGATCTGTGTAGTGGGTTAACAGCCTTCTTCCCTCCAACACAGAAGGGAAAGTAACACAGAAAAAAAACAAAACCCAAAAAAAAACAACCAAACATAACAAAAAACACCCTGGGTTGAGATAAAGAGAAAAATGAGATAATACAATGCACAATTACCTTAGCCTATTTGCAGGAAAAGCACAGCAAAATGCAGAAGCACCAGCAGAAGCCAGGGAACTCAACTCCCCTCCTCTCCAGTCCCATGCCAACCCCAGCAGAGAAAAACACCAACATCCCAAACCTGGAAATGAAAAAGCAGCAACCAGAACAAGAAGCCTCTCATGTTACAATCTGAACTTCAAGCCCCATAATATTTTGCTCCAACCAGCACTTTCATTTTGAATCTGGCATGATGGCAGCATGGGATTGAATATCAGCAGCAGTTTGAACTCAATCCATGGCAATCTGAAATATACATGTTTTGCTTTTACCAAGTTTGTGAAAGCTGGATTCCTCTTTTGCTCCATTGGAAATGCTGCCCAGAATCCTGAATTGTAACCATCTCAATAAAAAACTTAGGACGTTCATGCCAAGCATAACTCAGGCTTTGGCATTCTCAGTGCTCACAGCAGTCTAGGTAGTTTCCTAAGATGCTTATTTTCTTTTGAGATTAAACTTTTTTATTTCCTTCTTTCGTCTGCTTTCTTTTTCCTTCTTTCCTCTGCTTTCTTTTTCCTTCTTTCCTCTGCTTTCTTTTTCCTTCTTTCCTCTGCTTTCTTTTTCCTTCTTTCCTCTGCTTTCTTTTTCCTTCTTTCCTCTGCTTTCTTTTTCCTTCTTTCCCTCTGCTTTCCTTTTCCTTCTTTCCCCTGCTTTCCTTTTCCTTCTTTCCCCTGCTTTCCTTTTCCTTCTTTCCCCTGCTTTCCTTTTCCTTCTTTCCCCTGCTTTCCTTTTCCTTCTTTCCCCTGCTTTCCTTTTCCTTCTTTCCCCTGCTTTCCTTTTCCTTCTTTCCCCTGCTTTCCTTTTCCTTCTTTCCCCTGCTTTCCTTTTCCTTCTTTCCCCTGCTTTCCTTTTCCTTCTTTCCCCTGCTTTCCTTTTCCTTCTTTCCCCTGCTTTCCTTTTCCTTCTTTCCCCTGCTTTCCTTTTCCTTCTTTCCCCTGCTTTCCTTTTCCTTCTTTCCCCTGCTTTCCTTTTCCTTCTTTCCCCTGCTTTCCTTTTCCTTCTTTCCCCTGCTTTCCTTTTCCTTCTTTCCCCTGCTTTCCTTTTCCTTCTTTCCCCTGCTTTCCCCATCAGTTGTCAATTAACTCTTGAAACCAATTCCCCTTTTATTTTAGTATCATAGATATGCAGATGTAATTACATATGAATGAATGCCTCAGTGTTGTTCAAATGCAATTTTTGCTACTGCATTGTAATATTCTTCAGGTACAATATTATCAAGTTATGTGCATTGTGTATGCGTACTGTGCAACAGTAGTTACTCTTAGAAGGGAGATGTACTTGGCAGAATGAAACTGCAGAATGTGGAAACCTTAGTTACTACAGACTTCCTAAAATTTAGGTCAAAATCAAACATAGTATAAGTAGTTACAACTCCTTTATTTTCACCAGAGTAAGCAATATCAGAGTGTTTACTTTTCTTTTGAAAAAAACATGAAATGGATTTATTTGTGCTGAGTTAATCTAGTGAAATAGCACTGTGATTTAATGTGTTGCTTTTGAAAAGCTAATTAGGTGATCCTTGAGATCAGGCATGCATTTTGCTATTAAAACCATGGCCCTAAGATTAGGTGGCTAAACTGTTTTGGTGTGTCAGCCTCTATTTTGGTTTAAACTAAGGCTCAGAATTAAAACTTCAAAGCACCTGCTTAAAACTGGGAAATCCAGGAGTACTCCATGTAATCTCAGTTCTTTCACTTATCTGAGGAACATCTTCAAAATGAGATTTCTTTTGTAGTTCTCATTGTAAAACTTACCAATACGAGTTAAAAACACTCACAGTGAGGAATATAATAGTTAATGTTTTCAGGCATGAAATGTGTTCATGCTGCTTCAGTGAGTTACAGCATTAGAGTTGGGACATTCTCTTACCTTGCTCAACTTGCATCAGCTTTAAGAGCTGAGTGAGAGGGAGCAGGTGACAGCATGCTTATGGATGTCTTGGGCATCTGAGTGGAAGAAGTGTCTGCCTCATAGCAGAGTGGTTCATGGAAAGCTCCCCTGTGAGTTGGAGAACCTACGGATCCTTAAGATAGCAACATACAAAAACAAAGTAAAAGAAAAGGTTTCTTTGCCCTTTGTAAACTGATCAAATGGCTAAATAAGGTCTTCTTAAAGAAGTCTTACATAGGAAGCCTTAGTCTAGACTTTATTTGCAAAAATCATACCCTGTTGTTTCCCTGGTTATTGCAGTCACAGTTTTAAACTGAGTTAAATTGCCTGCTCTAAAAGCAACAAGGACACCATAGGTGACTTTCCCTCTGCTCCTTCTTACAGGCAGTGTAGTAGGGATCTCTCTCATATAAAATACTTCTACATTTTCTTTCTCCAGGACAAAGAAAGTGTTCTACCTCTTGAAGTGAGGCAGAACAAAATGAGCCAAAGGAGCACTGAGAATGTCAGTTCTGTGGTTTTATGGAGTTGGTAGTTCTTTCTAATACCTTGCCCTTTACATTCAGTAAATTGTCAATGTACTTCTGTGAGATGGACCAAGAAGAGAGATGTGTTTTCCCTAATAACAGTTTGCTTGTCAGGTCGTGTGGAATCTGATTTCAACAGAACATTTCAGCTGCACTGAGTTTGAATTGAATTAATTTCTTTACAAAAGTGAGCAATTCTCTTTGTTCTTACACTTTTAATCAAGTCCCTGTTTCTAGTAGTTATTTTGACCAGCTCTGATCCTTACCTGATCACATGGCAAATGGTTTCATCTGGATAAAACGGAGAAAATTAATTCAGCAGAAAAGAGATTTTTCATTTCCTGAGGCAATGAGGTAAATTAACTTCCTGTGTGTCATCCTATGCAGGCCTGAGGAGTTGGGGTAGGTAGAAAGGAGATGCAGTTGGGGCAGGAAGAGACAGGACAGAAAATTAGTATTTTGAAGAGGGAATTGATTTAGCTGTACCATGAACTGTGCAATTAACTGATCTGAAATGATATAGATGATTTTTGTTTTAGTATTCTGCTACAACTTGCCCCTGTGTCAATATTCCTTTAATAATAGAATTCCCTCAGTAATTAAAAAAAGGCAAAAATTTGTTATTTGTGCAGATAATTTTTTTTTCTTTCCTCCTCATGGCTATTTATAACATTGTGTGACTAGGTCTGGCAGGGGCCAGCCCACCACACATTGGAAAAATAAACTTCTCTTAAAAGTTTTGTGCAAACAGCAGGTATGCCATGAATACCACTTTGGGAAAATATTTGAATGCTGAACTCAAATATAGTGATTCACAAGGAGTGGGAGGCCCTGTGTTTTCCAAATCGCTGATGTTTTGTCTCTCCCCAAATGCTTGTTATTGCAACTGAAGACTCTCTACTTTGTCTTAAATACAACTGCTGAGTGCTGTGTGGGGTTAAACAGGGGCTGCAGCTCCATTCAGAAAATGCTGTACAGGATGTGATTTACTGTGTGCTGTTTCTGCAGCATTTGGGCTTGTCGGCCCAACTGCTAATTGACTGGAGACTTTTTTCTTATTTTGATTTTTCACATGCTCTGCAAGCTTTGGACTGCTGTGTTAAAGCATTAGGTGAATATGGGTCACTGTGTTAGTAAGAATCTTCTTGTAATGGCAACTTAAAGGAAGAACGTGGATGCTTGACTGGAGCAGAGGGGCTGTGTGGTGGCTGTCAGCAGGTTCCTCGGCCGAGTGGTTGATTCCTAGAGAATTAGGCTGAGAGAGGGTGCAGCAAGGACATAGCTCCTGCTTCCGAGGATGTAGTTCCTAATGCTGAAATGCATTTCCTGTCCCACCTTCTTTCCCTCTCCCTTTCCCTCTTTCCTTCTGCTCCCCCTCCCCACAGCATCACAGGATGTTAAGGGTTGGAAGGGACCTCTGAAGATCATCGAGTCCAACTCTCCTGCCAGAGCAGCACCAGAGAATCTGGCACAGGTCACACAGGAACACATCCAGATGGGCCTTGAAAGTCTCCAGAGAAGGAGACTACACAACCTCTCTAGGGAGAACTGTTCCAGTGCTGAGGGTCACCTCAGAGTGAAGAAGTTCCTCCTGATGTTGAGGTGGAACCTCCTGTGCTGTAGTTTCTATCCATTGCCCCTTGTCCTATCCCAGGGTGCAACTGAGCAGAGCCTGTCCCCTCCCTCTTGACCCTCAGCCCCCTTCCAAAGAAGACTCTCACTCTGCCTTTAACTGCTCCTGTTTTCTACTGACTCCTTCACACAAAAACTTGCTGAGTTTCTTTTATAATACTTACTGTAAGTTATGTTTTGGAATGAGCTGGTAGTTGTACATAGGCAACCTATACACAGTAAGGAATTTCTTTTTTGTGTGTGTTTGCAAACCCAAATGGCCCTGTTTGTTATTGCCATATCTGTTAAAGATATTTTTTATGAAGAAAACCCTAACTGTTTTTGCAGTGAAATTAGTTATAAAGAGAAGTATGATATGATACTGGCATTGTATTTGTAACTCATTACTGTTCTATGTCTGTAAAAGCACAGGTGAACCCTTGGCAAAGGACAAATTGCTGAAATTACAATATTTTGTACTAAAATGCATTTAGAAATAAAATGTTTTAAAATACTACCTTAAATAGCTGTGGGTTTGGGTTTTTTTTCCTTTGACTAGACCTAACTATATATAGCCATCCCTGAATGTTTTCTTAAGTAAAAAGAAAATCTGTAAACTTCAGGGGTTTTGTTTTGCAGGGTTCTGAGGAAACAAAT
The DNA here is from genome assembly GCF_027791375.1 of Indicator indicator. Taxonomy (NCBI): domain Eukaryota; kingdom Metazoa; phylum Chordata; class Aves; order Piciformes; family Indicatoridae; genus Indicator; species Indicator indicator. The sequence goes on from NC_072020.1 coordinate 29,994,582, forward strand.
GCCTAGGAATCTCAATTAAATAAACAAAGCATCCATTTTTTTAAATTTTATATATATATATTTTTTTTTAAACTAACCACTTCCTGAAACGGGCTTATGTTGCACATGGTGTTGTTAAGCCAGGTGATTTTGCAGTTGCTGATGAATTGTATTTGATGAAGACAAGCAGTTTGCATACTCAGGTTGGCTCCTTGAGCACCACATGTGCCTTAAAAGCAAGTCATCAATGAGTGGTGTTGTGTCAGAAGAGTAATTCACTCTATGTGCATCATGAAGATCATTAGAGTGTCTTGTTCCTGTGATAAAGTAGCAGCTTGTATTGCAGCTCTGGGCTACAGATGTACATGAAATCGCTTCTAAACCAGCTTTAATCCTATATGACATGAATAGTGTGATTTTAAAAAAAAAAATATTAGCCAAAATTATTCATGGCCTTGTGTTCTCACCAACTCACCAGTAATTGTTCAGTGTGTTGCCACAACATTGGCCCTCACATGCACAAACATGTCCCTTTATTCACAGCTTACTTGCAATTAAAACAATATTAAAAGCTCTTCACAGAATCACAGAATTAACCAGGTTGGAAAAGACCTTCGAGATCATCAAGTCCAACCTATCACCCAACACCATCCAATCAGCTAAACCATGGCACTAAGTGCCTCATCCAGGCTTATTTTAAACACTTGCAGGGACAGTGACTCTACCACCTCCCTGGGCAGCACATTCCAATGGCCAACCTCTCTTTCTGGGAAGAATTTCTTCCTTACATCCAGCCTAAACCTCCCCTGGCACAGCTTGAGCCTGTGTCCTCTCGTTACCTGGGAGAAGAGACATTCTGTGTGATAGCAGTCTTGTTACAACACGTGTGCAGGTGTTGCTGTCTCTGCTAGGTTGAATGGCTCAGCATCCAACTTGTTTCTAAGCCTGTTTGGGTTAACTAAGCAGGCATTCTTGGGACTGCAGCTCCTGTAGACTCTGTGCCCCTGTGGTGGGGTAGAAAATTCCCCCCAATATTAAATTTGCCAGGCCAGTTTAGTTGGAAGCAAATGAAAGCTGCATTTATAAGCAAAACTACACTCTACAATGGAATGTAATGAATATGTACAAATACACAGTATTTACAATTCATGAACAGCACAAGGACCCCCTGGTCAAAAACCAGGGGAGCTGCAACAGCTTCTCCCTCCCGTCCTTCCCCTTACCCCCCTGTACACAAAGGGACAAGAGAAAGAGCAGAGATGTTAGAACTCAGCCAAAACAAAGCAGCCAAGGTCAAGCAGAAGCCAGCAGAAGCACAAAGTCAGTATCTCCCGGAGTGAAGAAGCGAGAAGAGAGAGATTGTTTTCCTGACTAAATCTTAAGTCCCTTATCTTTCCAATGGGGTTGTTTAGAATTATCATTATTTTCCTTTTTACACCCAGTAGTGATTTATTTACATACTACTACTTTCTGTCTGCAAGGTGTGTGAGTTTCTTGTGAATTTATGAGAGCTCAGCCATGCACAATCAAAACCCTGCAGTGAGGTGTTGGGGCTGAAGGGGGGTGTTTTATGCTCTGTATTTGTGTAGTTGCTTGGTTGGCAGAGCACTCACCTACTCACTGAGTGACTGATCTCTAGACTTCTGCATGGAGATCTTCAAGCATGCAGCCCTTCATAGGCTAGCCACAAGCCTAGGATGGAGCTGACATCCACCCTGTGGCTGGACCTCTGATATGTATAAACACTGTGGCAGTTCAGGCTGGGTGCCTCCTGTTACTGCCACAACAGTTACACCTGCTCTGGTGTCCCCAGTGTCCAACCCAATCAGGTGGACACAGGAATCAGTGTATTTCTACCCATGAATCCTACACCCTATCAATCCATCACAAAGTCCTTCTCTTCCTCGTTCTTCCCTCTCTGCTCCCATGGGAGATGCTTCCCTATCAGGTAACGGTGGGGGAGTATCTCAAGGCCTGTCTAGGCCTAATGCCAGGAGGAGAAAGGGGCAGGGAAGCAGTCTCAGACCTGGCCAGCCTGAGACCAGCCTGGCAGTGGGGGGAGAGGGGTGGAAAGAGCCCTGGGGGGTTTGGGTATACCCTCAGGTGGGGAGAAGGGAAGAGTTGGGAAGCCTTTGGGTGTGCTGTAAGGGACTCTGTATGCTTTGGGGTATCTTTGCCACTATGCTTTGTAGTTTCTGTAAAACACTAATTGCTTTTCCATTTAAACTTCCCACCACTCTCCAGTCCATTTGTGTGAGTGTCATTCTTCTGTCCCTCTCGGGGCAAGAGAGGATCTGTCCGGCTCTAAACCAGGACAAACATGAACGGAGGTTTTGCATGGTTAGAGCACAAGCATGAAGCAGCAGGACATGTCTGTCACCTAGGGAGATGAATATTCCTCTGAGAGGGGAAAATTCAGCGTTCAATTCTTGGCTGCATGCTCTGTTTGTATGTTTTGCATGCAAGGTCACCAAGTGAAGCGTTTCTGGAATAATGACATCAGGCACTTTCACTTCCCAGGCAAGTGCTCTAAAAATTGTCCTTCTGCCTCTTCCTCTTGTGGATACTGTTGTTTTCCTTTGTGAAGTCCTCTGTCCCAAAATGAGTGGGGCTACATGCAGACAGAACAACCACCTCATCAAATCTATAGGTTGCTGCTTTAGTTGTGGAGAGAGGCAGGACCACAGCACCACCCTGCACAGTGCTCCTGAGGTAGCCTTCTGCTTCCAGCCTCTGCAGTTGGCAAGCCTCTGCCTTGGGCTGTAAATTTCTTCCCTGAGATCCCATTGTACAAAACAATACCTAAACTTCTTGCTAACTCTGGGTTTGAATGGTTTTTGGAAGTTGTGCTTTCCCAACAGTGTCTTCTGAGGTATGGTTCACTTGGGCATTTACAGGTTGTAAATTTCACTCTGCATCTTTTCCTTTAGTACATATTTACAAACCTTGCACTATTTACTGTTTCCTCTGTCTTCCTGATCTATTTATTATTATTTATTATTATTTAATTTTTATTGTTATTATTGGCATCCTGGCCTGTCTCAGGAATAGTGTGGCCAGCAGGAGCAGGGAAGTCATTCTGCCCCTGTGCTCAGCACTACTTAGGCCACACCTTGAGCACTGTGTCCAGTTCTGGGCCCCTCAATTCAAGAAAAATGTTGAGTTGCTCAGTCTTGGAGGTCTCTTCCAACCTGGTTGATTCTGTGATCCTGTGATTACATTATGAAATCTCTGTTTGAACTCTGGCAGTGTCTCTATCAGCACCTGTGGTTATTGGAATTGCTCTCTAAGTAATTTTATCATAAAGTTGCATATATGAAAAGCTTTGCAGTTCAGGAATGATGTGCATATTGCTCAGGCTTTGATTCAGGATTCTCTGTGGTCTCCAGAATTCTGTTTTGTAGAAAGTGCTATCTTTGTCTCTTAGTCACATAACATAACACATTTCTTTGTCTGTACCTTGAGACTCATTTAAAAAAAAAAAAGTTATCATGGAGATACTGGTCCCTGTTTGCTCCTTTAAGCTGTTTTCTCCAGCAGTGTCTGCCTCTTAAGTGAGGTAGATGTCAGTTGGGAGTATTTCTGTTTTTTCAACTGCTAGATACCTTATTCCTAGAGAAGCTGAACTATTGTCACCTGTAATGGTTATTAGCAAAGTTTCACAACAGTTTTGTTTATTTTTCTGGTCTGTTCTGCAAAACATCTTGCAGGTGACCTTGGATGTGGCACACAGTTTTAGGAAATTAATTGATGAGATGGTCATTCTGGTTTCAATGGTAAATTTCTTATGAAGAAGAGGGACTCTTCAAGGGAAGTCCTGAGTTATGTTACAGCCTGAAGACTGACATGGTCTTCAATGCGTGAGAGATCCTGCCGTGGAAAGAATTCTGCATCTGCATTGTAGAGCCAGTCTCATTTCAAGCATCTTGAACACCTTCAAGAGCACTTTGTCTCATGAATGCTGAGTAATCACTCCTGTGTTTGTTAAGATTTATACATTTTTCTGATGAGCCAACCTTTTTGATTCAAGACAGACTTAAGGCCATTAGAGACTTGACCCAGTTCCTGAATGCCACCCCTCTTTTGGGGTGAAATACTCCACATCATGTAGTAGAATGTATCTGCCTCTTTCTCCATGCCAGGCAATATGTCTGGGATTCACAAAAACCTGTTTCATAGAGTTTGTGCACAAGCTGTGTACAGACAGCTTGTTCTCAGATTATGAGTGAGATTTTTCTTTCCTTTTTCTCGTCAGACAGGTGGGTAATTCAGACAGGCAGATAATTCTGGCCTATGTCTTTGGGAAAATATCCTTTGAATTCTTCTGTTGATGTGGATTGATTGTGACTGCCATGTCAGGATGGGGACTACAGAAGCAGTCTGGTAGTTCAGGATCATTGATCTCTGGATGAAGGTTATTCTGAAGCTGAGAGTTGTTGGAAACTCACAGGAGTATTTTACAATTTGTCCTCACAGTCATCACATTCAGAAAGTGATGTCTACTGCCAAAAGGCTTTCTATGAATAAGCCAAGTGGTGAGATTTCTTTACCTTGCAGAAATGCAGAATATGGTCAAACTGGCTTCAAGTTCATCTGGTAGGCGAGCAAAATAATCTTGCAGATGGTTGATTGAACTATTCCTCTGATCTGCATGTGTAAACTCCAATTCAGGCTCTAAGTAATAAGTTGGGAATGGTGTTGCCTTCAGGTGGACCTATTTACATCAGATGACATCAAGAAATGGCAGGATTTTCTTGTTTGTTTGTTTCTTGCTGTTCAGTGTCTTTGATCAGACACAATCTTGATCATAGAGAAAGGCATAGACCTTCCTTCTGTTTGGTTAATACTGATCCTAGCCAGGCAAGGTTGTACTTCCTGTGCCTTGATGGTTCTAGCATCAGGAGGTTATCTATCAGCTGTCTCTCCCTGAACAGTTCAAGAAGTGTATTCACTTCCTGGATCTGTGACTGAGAAATCTGGACCACTTTGGAGTTTTGACACACTTCACTCCAAGCCCTAAAATACTCCTCAGTAATGTCAGTACTTATTTCTGTGGGGCTGCCCCTTGCCACTTTTTCAGGTTAGGAGCTGTAAACAAATAGCCAGGCAAGAAGCTAGGCTCAAAATGAAACAAAAATATTTGTAAACAAAAATCACATTTTATAAAATTTATTTTCTTTTTCAATGAAGCAAATTTTCTTTTGTTTGAAAGCAGTTCTTATGCTCCAACTATATGTAATGCAATTCCACCAGTCATTGGTATCCACTGGAGGTGTTTGATCTGGAATTAGAAATTAAACAGTCCTCTGCAGGGTTGTTCACTTTTACTGCTCTCTTGAGAACTTGTGTAAAGCAGATTCTGCTGTCATTAAAGGTGTAAGAATTGTATGGTTGATTAATTTTCTCAAACAGAGAACAGCAAATATTAAGTCTGCTTACTTTACTAGTAATTGATTGCAGTGAAAGGCTTTTTGAATGCTTATAAATGAAATTACAAACCAGAACTCTGCATTTTTAATTTAATGAAATGAAACATACAGCACATATGCCCTGAACTGGAAATGCATTCTGTAATGGATGGGTTTTACTTGAACATCTGTTCAGCATAGTAATCATTAAAAATTTCTTTTCCTTTCCTTTCTGCCATATAAGTAATGCTGATTTGCACTGGAACATACTTCAAATGGAAAACTATTAGAGGGAAAACGAACATTCTTTTTATATAAAACAGGAAAAGTAATTTTTAAAGCTGTACTGGAGTATAGGAAGAACACTTCTAAATAGGGTGTCTAACCTAAAAAGATTATTTCATGGAATTGTTATTTCAGACTAAAAGACACACACAGTGCTTTTAGGAACAAAAAACCCACAATATTTTTTTTTCCAAATCAGAAAATGAAGATAATTGAAGCACACAGGTTTCTTAAATTCACTTCTTTCTCATGAAATTGATTGTAATTAGGTCAGCTGTTACTGGTTTATTTGTACTAGTTTGAATTAATACCAACAGCAAATAGAGGTAGTTAAATGCCACCCCCTTTCCCCCCACCCCAGTAAACCTAGACCTCTCGGTTATTGCAGTAAGAGCAGAAGTGAATCACTTTTGCTTCCCTTCCTGGCCAGGTCTTGCTTTTCCCATTCAAGTTCTTCCTAATGATATGCAGCTTCTTTGGAACCAGTTAACCTTTAATCCTCTCAGACAGTTCCCTCCTGACTCATTTGCATTTTCTGAAACTCAGAACTTGCAGTGAATTACATCTGCTCCAGTCAGCTGCTTGTGTTTCAGTGTAGCTTCTGAGGCTAATGTGGCTGTTTTCCTAGTGCAGGGGTGGAATGTGTGTGCTCCAGGCAGTCTGTGGGACAAACACAAATGGGTGCATGAGGGAAGGAAGCTGTGTGTAGTAAGTGCTGATAAGGTCTTGTACATGTAGAATTAGGACTGAGTCTTAACAGATTTTATGTAGTTAATTGTGTAGTAATGTTTCTTTGGTGTTCGTGAGGACCTTGTAGAATTAGGACCAAGTCTAAAAGATTTTATGTAGTCAATTGTGTGTTATTTCTTTGGTGTTTGTGAGGACCTTGTCAGCAAGGTATTAAAGCATTGTATTCTGTACTGACAAAGTTCAGCCATCTCTGTAGGACTGTATAAGGACTCAGAGGAAAGCTTACTTCCTCCCACTTTGGCTGAGGGACCCAGTATCACAGAGTCACAGAAAAACATTCAGGTTGGAAAAGACCTTCAGGATCACCAAGTCCAACTGATAGCCATACTCTACAACCATATCCCCAAGCACCACATCCAAACCACCTTTAAACACATCCAGGGTGGGTGACTCAACTACCTCCTGGGCAGCACATTCCAATTCCTGACCACTCCTTCCATGGAATTTTTTTTCCTAATGTCCAGTCTAAACCTACCCAGTCACAGCCTGAGACCATTCCCTCTTGTTCTATCACTAATTCCCTGTGAGAAGATTCCAGCATCAGCCTCTCCACAACCTCCTTTCAGGTAGTTGTAGACAGTGATGTGGTCTCCCCTCAGCGTCCTCTTTTTCACACTAACTATTTCCAGCTCCTTCAGTTGCTCTTCATCAGATTTATTCTCCAGGCCCTTCCCCAGCTTCTTTGCCCTGCTCTGCACTGGCTCCAGCACTTCCACATCTCTCTTGAACTGAGCTGCCCAAAACTGAACACAATACTCGAGGTTTGGCCTCACCAGAGCTGAGTACAAGGGGACAATCCCCTCCCTACTCTTGCTGGACATAGCATTTCTAATACAAGCCAGGATACTCTATACTTATTACTGATAAAATGCATTTATACAGGATTATTATTTCCTTATCTTTTAAAACTTGCTTTGTTTAATTATAACTAAATAGGATCCTGGAACGTTATGTATGGTAAGCCAAGAACAAATATTAAGCCATTGTTTGTATTTTTATTTGTGATGATTCCAATAAGAATTTCCTTCCTTCTGGTCATTGCACAGATGATGAACTTTCACCCTTAAGTTAAAGCCTATTTCACTGTTGAACAAAATTGTACTAATTCTTGTCTTTTTTTTCCTCCCCTACCCCTCTTTTTTTGACCAGGATGGTACGAAACAGAAGCGAGAACGGAAAAAGACTGTGTCATTTAGCAGCATGCCAACTGAGAAGAAGATCAGCAGTGCAAGTGACTGTATCAACGCCATGGTTGAAGGCTCTGAGCTCAAAAAGATTCGATCCAACTCCAGGGTGTATCACCGATACTTCCTTCTGGATGCAGATATGCAGTCTCTTCGCTGGGAACCTTCAAAAAAGGATTCTGATAAAGCAAAGATTGATATTAAATCAATCAAAGAAGTGAGAACAGGTAAAAACACAGATATTTTTCGCAGCAATGGGATATATGACCAGATCTCAGAAGACTGTGCGTTTTCAATTATATATGGGGAAAACTATGAGTCACTAGATCTTGTTGCTAACTCAGCAGACATTGCAAACATTTGGGTTACTGGCTTGAGATACCTGATTTCTTATGGCAAACACACTCTAGATATGATAGAAAGTACTCAAGACAATATGCGGACTTCATGGCTTTCACGGATGTTCAGTGAGTCTGATGTAGATAATTCAGGACATATACCCCTGTGTAACGCTGTACAGTTGATAAAGGACTTAAATCCTGGTTTAAAATCTAATAAAATTGAACTGAAGTTCAAGGAGTTACATAGATCCAAGGAAAAAACTGGTACCGAAGTAACAAAAGAAGAGTTTATCGAAGTGTTTCACGAGCTTTGTACCAGACCTGAAATCTATTTCTTGTTGGTTCAGTTCTCAAGCAATAAGGAGTTCCTAGATACCAAGGACCTCATGATGTTTTTAGAAGCAGAGCAGGGTATGGCACACGTCACAGATGAAATAAGCCTTGGAATCATTCAGAAATACGAGCCAGCCAAAGAGGGCCAGGAGAAGGGCTGCCTTTCTATAGATGGGTTTACAAATTACCTTACTTCGCCGGACTGCCACATATTTGATCCGGAACACAAAAAAGTCTGCCAAGACATGAAGCAGCCTTTGTCTCATTATTTTATAAATTCCTCCCATAACACATACTTGATAGAGGATCAGTTTCGTGGGCCTTCCGACATCACCGGTTACATCCGCGCTCTTAAGATGGGCTGCCGGAGCGTGGAGCTGGACGTGTGGGACGGGCCGGATAACGAGCCGGTGATTTACACAGGGCATACGATGACCTCGCAGATTGTCTTCCGCAGCGTGATTGACATTATTAACAAGTATGCTTTTTTTGCTTCGGAATACCCTCTCATTCTGTGCTTAGAAAACCATTGCTCTATTAAGCAGCAGAAAGTGATGGTACAACACATGAAGAAAATTTTGGGGGACAAACTGCATACGCAGTCTCCAAACATTGAAGAGTCTTACCTTCCATCCCCAGAATCACTTAAAGGGAAAATACTAATTAAAGCAAAGAAGCTTTCCTCTAATTGTTCTGGTCTAGAGGGAGATGTTACGGATGAAGACGAAGGAGCAGAAATGTCACAGAGGGTGGGGAAAGAGGGACTAGAGCAGCAAAACTCGATGACGGGGAAACGATTTCAACTCTGCAAAGAGCTCTCCGAGTTGGTAAGCATATGTAAATCTGTTCAGTTCAAAGAATTTCAAGTTTCCTTTCAGCTCCAGAAGTACTGGGAAGTGTGCTCGTTTAATGAAGTGCTCGCTAGCAAATACGCCAACGAAAACCCAGGAGACTTTGTAAATTACAACAAACGTTTCCTTGCGAGAGTTTTCCCCAGTCCTATGAGGATTGATTCTAGTAATATGAATCCCCAGGACTTTTGGAAATGTGGTTGTCAGATCGTAGCGATGAACTTCCAAACGCCTGGCTTAATGATGGATCTTAACATTGGTTGGTTTCGACAAAATGGAAACTGTGGCTATGTCCTTCGTCCTGCTATCATGAGGGAGGAAGTGTCCTTCTTCAGTGCAAATACAAAAGACACTGTGCCTGGAGTGTCACCTCAGCTGCTTCATATTAAAATAATTAGCGGGCAAAACTTTCCTAAGCCCAAAGGATCGGGTGCCAAAGGCGATGTGGTGGATCCTTATGTCTATGTTGAAATACATGGAATCCCTGCTGACTGTGCAGAGCAAAGGACAAAAACTGTGCATCAGAATGGAGATAATCCAATTTTTGATGAAAGCTTTGAATTTCAAATAAATTTGCCAGAACTAGCTATGGTGCGTTTTGTAGTCCTGGATGATGACTACATTGGGGATGAGTTTATCGGGCAGTACACGATTCCCTTCGAGTGTCTACAGACTGGTTATCGGCACGTTCCTCTGCAGTCTTTAACTGGTGAAACGTTAGCACACGCTTCCTTGTTTGTGCACGTGGCCATTACTAACCGCAGGGGTGGTGGGAAACCTCATAAGCGGGGCCTCTCTGTGAGGAAGGGCAAGAAATCGAGGGAGTATGCTTCTATGAGAACATTATGGATTAAAACAGTAGATGAAGTGTTCAAGAATGCTCTCCAGCCCATTCGAGATGCCACGGATTTGAGAGAAAATATGCAGGTACAGTTTCTGCAATGAGTTTACTGGTTCTTGTGTGTGGTGGTGTATTATGATGTACACGGAATATATGTTTTTAAGGGCCTTGTTGCATTTTAAAGTTACACTATTCGAGTCTTAATGTTGGAGAACAGCCTTGAATACACGTTATGTCAGAGCTGACTTTGAGGTGATTGCTGTGTGGTGGGTTGAGATTGACCCCCCCAACAAGTTGGAGAATTAAATAAGTCACCAGGCTAGCTCAGAAGGTTTGGAAGCAGAATGAAGCTGTATTTACAAAGCAAGCAAAAATCTGGCCATACAAAATGCAATGAATACATACGAATTGTATATACATATATTTAAAATTAAGAAACAACACAAGGACCCTCTTGAATTGTTTCCAGACACCTCTGGGCAGTCCAGGGGCTGCTCGCAACCTCCCCTCTCCCTCTCCCCCTTCTTCCCTTTGCTGGTACCTCACAGACACAATCTACACCAGTGGAAGATCAGGAAAGAGATAAGGGAGCAATGCAAAAGCAGAAATCAAAGAGAAGAAGCAAAACCAGACAGAAATGTTTATGCACCTCCCTTTTTTCCTCATTAGCAAACCAATGGAGTTGTACAGACATATCAGTATTTTTCATTTGTATCTAATTGTCAATTTTATTTACTTTTTACTCACAGATGTCAAGAAAGTTCCTATTCTTGTTTATAATTAGGACACTAAGCTAAGGAACTTAGCTTTAAACTATCACATACTGTGTTGAGGTAGCCTTGATGCATATGTCTATTTTGTTCAATGTGAACTGGAAACATAATTCCAGTGTCAGAACTCAAGCCTCTTGGCTCATCCTGCTTTTGAAAGAATGTTAGATAGACACTAGAGGAAATTATGGCAGCTTTACTCCTTATTGGAAAACGTCTTGCATGTGAAAGGATGTTTAGTTCACTGAGGTTTTGTGGTTAGTTTTTTTTAATTCTTAAACAGAAAGCAATACTTTCAGAAAGACTGCTTACCATGGTTGTTCTTAGCAACAGTATGTTAGAAATATATGGAATTAGCACTAAGGTATTTGAAGGCATCCTCTAGAAGGAATTACCTCACCTTTAAGTTCATATATAGTAAACATGTAGAATTTCAGGAAAAGTATAGGCTGAGTTGCTTGTTTTTATGGAAGACAAGAGATCTCACTAAAACTATGTATAGTTTGGAGATTTCGGTAAAGGTTCTGGGCAATTAAAGCCTTTTAGACATAGATTAAAGTGAGTTGTAAAGTTGTGTTTTATTTAGGAAAGCTTTTAACTATCTATAAGCTTCTGATGGAATACTAGCAGTGATCAATACAAGGACTGTAATTTCAAATGAAGTGTGGTGGCCAAGAAGGCCAGTGGCATCCTAGCCTGGATCAGGAATAGTGTGGCCAACAGGAGCAGGGAATTCATTCTGCCCCTGTATTCAGAACTGGTTAGGCCACACCTTTAGTGCTGTGTCCAGTTCTGGGCTCCTCAATTCAAGAAAGACATTGAGATGCTGGAGTGTGTCCAGAGAAGGGCAACAAAGCTGGAAGGGGTTTAGCCTGGGGAAGCTGGGGGTGTGTAGTCTGGAGAAGAGGAGGCTCAGGGCAGACCTTATTGCTGTCTACAACTACCTGAAAGGAGGTTGTAGCCAGGTGGGGTTGGTCTCTTCACCCAGGCAACCAGCAACAGAACAAGAGGACACAGTCTCAAGCTGTGCCAGGGGAGGTTTAGGCTGGATGTGAGGAAGAAATTATTCCCAAAGAGATTGGCCATTGAAATGTGCTGCCCAGGGAGGTGGTGGAGTCATCGTCCCTGGAAGTGTTTAAGAAAAAGCCTGGATGAGGCATTTGGTGCCATGGTTTAGTTGGTTAGATGGTGTTGGATGATAGGTTGGACTTGATGATCTTGAAGGTCCTTTCCAACCTGGGTAATTCTATGATTCTGTAAATCCTCTTACTTTTTCCTGTTAACATTACATGAATGATTAAACCACTTAACTTAGCCTGAGTTAACCTATTGACGACTCGAATTCTGTCATGCAAAGGATACTGTATTTTAAGACACCTTTCAGGGCAAAGGTGGATCTATGATTTGAAGAAGCAATGAAAACACACACTTTTTGTAGATACTTTCCATTCTTTACAAGCTGCAATATTTTCCAGAGCTGGTACAAATGAAAACAGGCTCTACAGCATGATTTCTTTGAACATGAGATATTGAAAGGTATTTTAATGTCTTTGATTCTATCAGTTTGGAATTTGTGCTATCAAATAAATTCATCATTCTCTCTCAAAACGCTATCAAGAAGATATTTTTGGTACATGAGGAAATCCTAGTTTTGCATAGCTTTGCTGACATTACGTGATATGTGTTATCTAAACTCTGCTTGACTAATGTTTTATAGCTAATAAGAGTAAACCACTCAAATATCAAATTTATGTCAGAGAATGTGAGATTTGTTTAATGTCCGTGTTGCTGGGATTTCATGTTACAAAAATCATTCTGAATTGTATTATACAGAAAAAATGCCCCTATGAGCCTGATTGTAGAGAGCAAAGTTGTGGTTTAAAAAAAACAAACAAAACCCCCAAACAAAACCCCCAAAACAAGAAAAAAAGATGAAAGAAAGCTGAGTTTAATGGTTTCTCTAGATCTGTGTACAAACAGCTAGCCTTTTTTTCTTCCTTGTTAGGTACTGCATTACCATGATAAAAGCTGATGTCATAACTTCCTAAGTATTGATCACTGGCAAAAGTGTAACATGAGTGACTTAACTGGATGTGATGTTGCATGTTTAAATTGCCTGACAGGATGGGGGATAATCTCAGGATATAGGGTTGGAAATCCAAGGACAAGAGCTAAAGATGTAGTTCTGTCCTGCCTGCCATTAGTTAATGTATGCATTTCCCTGGTCCTTGTTAACCTCTTTGTAAAATCATTGTTCATAAAAGCTTACCTACTGTGTTTGTCTCAAACAAAATCTGTTTGAATGAACTTCTCCATGCCTTTCATTGTCATTAAGGTGTAGGCCAGTTAATTACAGTAGTTTGTGTTTCCTGAACGTTTTCTGGATGCTACTAAACATTTGCTTCAAGTACACTGTGACTGTTGTAGATGTCATTTAGTATTCACGTAATTTTGCATGAATGTGCCAGATGTACACGATTTGAAGTCTACTTTGGCTCTTTTGTCTCATAAAGGGCCAGCAAAATAGTTCATATAAGATTCCTATTTCCATTTAGATTGACATCATGCCATTCTAAGAAATTTGCCCATGAATGAGACTTTCCATGCCAGCAAAGATGGAAAGTGGTTTTGATTAAAATGAAAATCTGTGTCAAGTACCCTGCTCGGGTAAGAAGTGAGAGAAAGGAGCACTGAGCACATTTGTAACTTAAATATACCATGTTTTTGTTTTTGTTTCCTACAGGAACACAAACTCCAGACCTGCTCACTGATCACCAGCTCCCACTTGGTACAAAGTTCCTAAATTCTTTACCGTGCTGAGAATATTCCCATCATGGAATTTCAGTGGCTATTTGGAGTCACACTGTATATCTAATGCTGGAAATTTTCTTCAAATTTAAATGTATGGTTTTATATTCTACCATATTGAACATAAAGTACAACTATAAGAAATTTTAGGGAAAGGTACAAAGTTGGTATTCACACTGAAGTACCTTAAAAATCCACTTAAATGTGATTCTGTGATAGGAATGACATCAGTAGTGGAGTGCTGGGTTTGTGAATCACACCAAATGGGAGCCAGCAGATCCACAGCACGTCTGGACTATAGTTCAGGTATGTTTAAAGTTAGAAATGGGCTGAATTCCTCCTTTCACCTCACTTTGACTGTTTGAGACATTCAGCACCTAGTACTTTGTTTCTCTAACTGACATTTTACAAATCAGTTTGAAATGGCTTAGACTTTTTAAAAATATACAGCCAATATAGGTCAGAATTCATTTATATGCATGGTTAAATTTGGAAGTGATAGAGAGCAGAAATACTCATCCTAAATTGATTTCCTGTGGCAGGTATTGAATTTTTCAATTTTTTTTATCATGTTTTGGTAAAATAGATGTCTTCTATTGGTCGCTTTGGAAAACTGTGAGTTCTTCAGGAAAAAGCTGCACATTGTAGCTCAACTATAACAGTGAAGTGTTTTTTTTTTTTTTCCTGAAAGAATGGGATGTTAAAATTCCTGTTTAACTGTAAAGGAAATTCTTTCTTTCCTCTTTACAGAACGCAGTAGTTTCATTCAAAGAATTATGTGGCCTCTCTCCTGTAGCAAATCTTATGCAGTGCATCTTGGCAGTGTCTATGCGCTTGGTTGGGCCTGATAATACACCCTTGGTAGTACTGAATCTCAATGATCAGTATCCCACTATGGAGCTCCAAGGCATCGTTCCAGAGGTCCTGAAAAAGATTGTAACGGCGTATGACATGGTGAGTAGTCCTTTGTGGTTGTTTTATATGCTACTTGAAAGACTTTCTTTTTACAGTAAGTTTTTCTTTTTTTCGTAAGATACAATGTCTGTTTTGAAAGGTTGTTTTAATCTGTGGCTTCCTATTTCATGCTTCATTGCATGTGCTTGAAAGTCATTCCCATGAATGCACAGCAACTGATAGTGTTTTCATAGCGAGTGAAACACAGAGGTTAATATACTGCATGAAAAATCAAAGTGTACACTTCAGAAGGCAAAGTGGTTATAATAAGAAGATTTAACCTGAAGAGGATGTGTCACTTCACCTTTTTTGCAGTAACTTGAGACTTTTTTGTGTATTTATAAACCTCTTCTATTAATCTGTTGCTTACATTTTCCAGTTTATGGAACTGGATTTCTTTTGGCTTTGACTCAAGGTAGAATAAAAAAAAAAAGTTAGAAACTGCTTTTAGGAATTGTAGTGCTTATAAAGCACTTTGAAATGTTGAATTCTACACAGGCTTTTTCGTTTTCCTTTGCTGTATCTTTCTTATAGCTCTCATTGGAGGGGTATTTTTACCTCTCCAAGCAGCGGTAATGTTAACTTCAGCCCCTATACTTCAATAAATATGTAAATTGTATCTTTAGAGACTGGAAATTAAACATATTTTGCAACAAGGAAGGAAGAGCTAATACACCAAGAAATATTGATTTACATATGCCTTGCATTAAAGCATGCAAAAAAGCAAATTATTCTGAGTTTGATTTGCAATGTCCTCCTTCCACTGAAGTAGTCTGGTGCAGAGTAATTGAGCAGTTACTTATTTATGTAATGATTTCTTTAATTTGATATATCACTTGGCAATAAGTAAACATCCCTAGTATAAATTTACATTCATTTTGTGCACTACAATGAGAACCCTCACCTGGCAGGATCAAGTCACTGTTTCAGAAACAGTCCTTGCAACTTGATGAAAGAAAATGGAGGAAATGGAGCAAGTAGCCCAGTCCCACATATGTCTTTTAAACTGCTTTCTAAAGAAAAAGTAGCTTTAGAAAAATGCTAGACTGGTGACCAAAAAGCACTCATTGGTCATTAGCAGTTTAGGTGGAGTTTGTGTACTTCGGTGATGATGTAAACAGAACAGAATTTGATTGGAATGGTAGCAGTTACCAGAAAACAGTGGTATGTCCTCTTGGAGTAGCTCATTGGGTATCACTGTAACTGAAATGCAAACAAGCTTGGTGGTTGCGATTACACCTGCAACACCTATGTACTGTAGTTCTGTCTTGTTGGTGGGTGTCCCTGGCAGAGAGCTGATGTGCTGATACTTTTTCTTATCTATTAAGCTATCGGAGTTAAAATCTGTCTGTAGGTCTGGTTTCATGTTGTTGTTTGAATGTCAGTTAGAGGTGACTCGTAGCTCCAGCAGGCTTTACAATCCCAGTTTGGTTTGCTCTGTCTCTCATGTATGATTTTTCCCGTTGCATCCTGTAGTCTACACATGATTTGAGTAATTGTGTGCTTTAGAGATCTGTACTCTGCCCTGAAGGATAAAGGCTCAATTCCAATGAAAGGCAAAGATTCAAGGTCAGGCTCAATGGGGCTTAGGGCAGCCTGATCTAATGGAGGATGTATGTCCCTGCTCACTGCAGAGTGATTGGAGGAGATGATTTTGGAGGTCCCTTCCAACCCAAACCATTCTGTGATTATGATAGTGCTTCTATCTCTAGATGATATTGAAGATAAGCAAAAATTAAGATTATTTTAACCAAATAGAACATGGAAATAAGGAGACATGTTTCCATTTGTGAAACCTGATCTTGCCAATATTCTGTTCAGTTTGACAAAAGGTTTTAAGCTATCAAAATCTGTAGGGTATGCTGGAAAATGAAGTCACCCATGGGTGCCATACTTGATTGCTCATGTTTCTGAGAGTGCATTGTGAAACAGTGGGAGGCATCTGTACCATATCAAAGGAGAAGAGATGTGAAGCTCTTTAGCTCTTATTTGCTCTAGTAGCAGACGTTTAGAAAGCAGATACTATCATCAATAGTGTTCTTTTTGTGTAGTTGTCGTGTAAATTAACATAGTCAGCCCTCAGAATGACACATTTTTGTCTCAGGGATTGGGTTTGTCTTATGGATTTTTGTGACATGATTAATTAACAAGTGGGTGTAAAATTCTGCCACATCCATAATTAAGAGAGAGATGTTGAAGTAATGATTATCTACTTTTCTGCTACTTTAGGCCTGTATAGAGGTAAAAATTATATAACTGTGTTCTTCCATTCTGTCAAGTATTGGAAGTATGAAATCAGGGTGATAACAGAGGTTGTGTTAAATGTTCATTAAACACCAAACCTTGGTTAGTACCACGAATACATAGGCTGTTGTTACCTTGTGTGCATTCTCCATGTGGCACACACAACGATATTCTCGCAGTACTACTGTTTCAGGGCTGTGATGTTTTTTGGCTGTTGTAAGGGTTCTTATTAGTCAGAAATACTCTCCTTTTTATAAAATGATAATAAACAGAAAAAAAAAAACAATAGTCAGCGAAGATTTTTAGTTAGGCAGCATTTGATTACATCGTGAATGCTTAAAGGACTCGTTGTTGCTAAGGTCTTTACAGTGGGATGGTCAATCCACACTGATTCATTACAAAAGAGGGCAGTGGAAAGGTGGGAATATTTTCAGTATGGCATGGGTACCTCTAGTTTTTAAAGAAACAGTAAATAAGTTCATTAGTGTATCATTAGTACTTGGGTCTTTTGCATGTAAACAAACAGGAGATGCTGTTTAAAATTGTTCGTGTTTGCTACTACCTGAATAGAGGAGCTGCAAGTGATAAAGGCTAGTGCTATTCATGGGATAATATACTATATTTTTTACTTTAATGGATAATTTGTCACCAGTGTTATTGGAACCAGACATTTACCTAGGAAATAAAAGGATCCTTTATTCATGTTAGAGGAGCTGAGGTGTCTTTTCAGAATAATGGAAATAAATATAACTAGAAATTTTTGAGAGAGACATTGAAGTTGTGTATTTTTTCTCCAGCTTCTCCATGCCCCTGAGTATTTTTCACCCAAACATCTTTTCACTGTTTAACAATGTTTTATTTTTCCCTCTTGTTCATGAACTTCAGCTTCCTTAATGTGATACTTCAGCATGCACTCTCTTGGTGTCATCACACCCATCACTGATCAGTGCTGCAGACTGAAGCTTGGAGTTAAGGCAAGTGCCTCTTCCACACCATTGCATGTTTTCTTTTTTTTAATGTCTTATAACCTTTAAGATAAGCAGTAAGTAAACTTTCAAAAGGTATGCTATGGCAACAACAACAACAAAAATCTTAAGTCTGCAGCATTATTCAGTGATGAATATAAATCAGTGCAAAGATAGTGTACAAAGAGGATTGTACAAATGAAGTCAGCTATTGTTGAGAACTTGACTGTCA
Organism: Indicator indicator; assembly: GCF_027791375.1. NCBI lineage: Eukaryota > Metazoa > Chordata > Aves > Piciformes > Indicatoridae > Indicator > Indicator indicator. Next base: position 30,012,527 of record NC_072020.1, read on the forward strand.
CTGTCGGCCCTTAGTGGAGGATGAAGTGTCCCATCTGGTGAGGATAAGATCTTTCTGAACTTTGCAAGCAGGTGTTTACTTCTAAGAGGAAACCTAACACAGAAAAGGCAGAGAATTGTGCTTGTGTGAAAGAAGATAAATTAATGCTGCTACAAAAATTAGGATTAAATGTTACTAAATCTTAATTAGATAATGATGTTAGATCCTTTTTTCTTCAGTTTCTGATGGCATGGGTTTGGGATTTTTTCATGTTGAGGTTGTATTGTAATTTAAAATATCAGCAGACTACAGTATAGGAGGGGACTGTATTTGATCTAAATCAAATCAAATTTTGTATACACATTCCCGTGATAAGCTTGAGAACCATGCTGTGTTTATTGGTGGTGTGGGTTGTGAGATGATGAAAATGAGAGGTAACAAAACACAGCAAAGCTGGTAAACTGGAAAACACCATATGATCAGTAATTAGTAGCTCTATAGTAAGCTTAAGTCAGGTTTACCTTATTGTTAGCTCATTTAAACTACTGACTCAATGTAGCAGGTTGGATATGCAATCTTGTTATAGGGTTCCACGTTTGGCCAATGATATAACCTGAATATGATAGTCTGTTTTGAAATTGAGTATCTCTCTCCTGTTGGAAAGTAGATAGGTTGTATCTTGAAGAGTTTTATAGACTATCTGAAAAGGATTGTTACGGCCTTGGTAATACTTTAATATCCTTTCAGACTTCAGCTACTGCTTGAAAACCTAAATATTCTTTACCTTTAAAACTTACCTTGATATCAGCATAGATGAGTGTATCAGAAGATCTAAATACTCAATTTCTGATTGTGGCAGAGAAGACTTTAGTTCATGATGATTGCCAGTCTTGTGTATTCAGATTCAGTCTTTGGATTCTTCTGTTTTGTGCACCTGAAGAAAATCCAGAGGTTTTTTTTCCCCATCTCAGGCCTTTCCTGAGTAATGCATGGTTGGCATAAACTGTGATAGCTGTGTTCTGTTTCCTGGTTGTTCCAGTATGTTGTGCTTGAGCCCATGTCTTCTGGAGTCCAGCTCTGTGGATGTTCCGTATCACAATTTGACGTTTAGCATCACTTGGCTTATAAAGGAAAGAACTTAGGCTTTACACAGAAGACTGAAATGCTATTATTCCCTGCTTTTATACATATGAGCATAACTACATAAAAATAAGGAACCTTGTTAAAGCAAAAAGGTCAGAGAAGCAATCAAAGGAATGGACATCATAGGCACTCCAAAGATGCCACAAAGCAGCCTTGAAGTAAACTTACCAAAAAAATGCAGAAAGAAGGAGGTGCTGTGCAAAAGAAGACAGCATCTTCAAAAACACTGAAGTTAGATGTAAATGAGGAAGATCAGATAGATGCTTAACCCTGCCATGGTTAAATTAAAAATACAAGAAAGCCAAAGGTGAAGAATTCCAAAAATGACCTGCACAGATTCAAAAAGAATAGTGACTTCTTTTCTGACAATATCAGAAACCAGGAAGCCTGATGAAGAGTGTTGATCAAAATATCAAAGAAAGACCCAGGAAATTAATTAAAGCCACACCACTGAGTTAGTTTTTGAATCCATTTACCTGTGGAGATTACAGTTTCACATAAAACTCTTCTTTATGAAGGACTCATTGGAGAATTCATCTCTAACTGAAATGCCAAGAGAAGATACTGCATAGGAAAGGTGAAACAAATGAAGAAAATGATTGTGAAAGAGGCAATATTCATTCAAAGTTTCACAAGAGCTGATATATCCAAAGTGCTAATTGTTGTGTGTATCCTCTCACTTAAAACTGACTACTGAAGTTGTTAGTGTGGTGCCAGTGTTTTAAGAAGTTTCCAGGGAAGATCATGAAATTACAGATCAGACAGGCAGACATCTGTACTGTGAAAATGGTGGATAGAAACTGTTTTGAGGAAGAAAATTAGAGGAAACATGGAGAAATATGTTGTGCTAGGGAAGAGTCATTACAGCTTTTATAAAGTGAAGAGCTCATTAATCTCTCAGAGTTCTTGGAGGTCAAGAAGCCTTTGCACATGGAAGACTGGCTGTACTTTGAAAAGCATTTGACAAAGTCTCTTTTCAAATGCTCATATTGAAATGAAGCTGCTGTTGAAGTTTTAGTATTTTAAAATTCTTAGCTCTTTTCTGATAGCTGGAGTAAATGTTGAACTTAACTTGATATTACATCAGGAAAAGAACTGTTTAAAGGCAGTTTATTATGTTGATTTTTATGCATTAGGATATGTGTTTCCAATAAGTGGATTAGAAGTAGTAGGTATAGCTCAAATAACTTTGATCTAGCTAAAATAGCTAAGTACTCTTGAGGACTCATGGCTTAGTGATGCCCCCAGATTTGCAAAGATCATCAGGGTGTGAGGGATGTGGGTGCTTAGAGTTCAAACAGCTTTCTTAGTGGTGGGTTGTTGCATTATGTGTTAAAACATCAATTATCAGAGTTGGCAATATAAAGGCAGTATTTAAATGCTGATAATACACAGGATCACAGGATGTTAGGGGTTGGAAGGGACCCAAAGAGATCATTGAGTCCAATCCCCCTGCCAGAGCAGGACCACATAACCATAGAATCTAGTGCAGTTCACACAGGAAATGCATCCAGATGGGTCTGGAAAGCCTCCAGAGAAAGAGACTCCACAACCTCTCTGGGCAGCCTGTTCCAGTGCTCTGGGACCCTCACAGTGAAGAAGTTCCTCCTCATGTTGAGGTGGAACCTCCTGTGCTGTAGTTTCTATCCATTGCCCCTTGTCCTATCCCAGGGTGCAACTGAGCAGAGCCTGTCCCCTCCCTCTTGTCACCCAGCCCTCAGCTGTTGAGAAACATGTATTAAATCCCCTCTCAGTCATCTCCTCTTCAACCTAAACAGCCCCAGGGCTCTCAGCCTTTCCTCATCAGGCAGTGCTCCAGTCCCTTCATCATCCTTGCAGCCCTCTGTTGGACTCCCTTGAGTAGATCCCTGTCCCTCTTGAACTGGGGAGCCCAGAACTGGAAGCAATATTCCAGGTGAGGTCTCACCAGGGCAGAGTATAGGGGCAGGAGAACCTCCCTGGATCTGCTGGACACACTCCTCTGAATGCGCCCCAGGATCCCATTGGCCTTCTTGGCCACCAGGGCACATTGCTGTCCTGTGACAACAGTGTCTTGCTGTTTCCATTATTGCCTCTGACTCTGTATGATATGTTTGCTTTCATTATTAAGTCTCTGCAGAGTTAGAACTGTCTTTATTTAAGTGGTAAATGTAGACAGTTCAGTCATGAAAAAATCTAAGGGAAAACATGCATGTTGCATTGCAATTTAATATTGCAGATAGCCCAGGTAATGGATTTGCCATGTTTAATACATGATAATAATTTTAGATCCTGGGTTTTGTGATTATTTACTGATTGAATAGTTGTTAGTCTGTCAAAAAATCTGATTGAAAACAAAAGTAGTGGTGAAAAATATAGTGAGTAGCTCCAAGAGTTTCTTCAAGAAGAGTTATGTTGCTGATTATCAGTTTTTTTCCTGTTTTCTAACAGGACAGTTATTCTAAACTGAGGGTTGCAATTATGCTTCCAAAAACAAAGCTGCAGATGATAACCTCAGTTTATGTGGAGCTTTTCAGTCTACAAGGGCAGAAGCAAACATCTAATTTTGGATATTTCGACTCCAGTGCCAAGTGTTGTGAAGTATGAACTGTTCTGCATTGATTGAAAAGCACAAATACTGATAACTTGATGCTTCTGGGAAGTGACAACTTCTTCATTTTTTGTTAAGAGCTTTTTGTAACCTCTCTCTAATTGGTTATGGCTAATGGCCAACTCATGGTATTCTCAGAGTATAAACTAATATGACTACTTAAGAGGCGTTCATCCAGCCTACTGTCCTGTTCCTAATGTAGTCCAACAGAATGTTTATGGAAGAGCATAAAAATGAGATCCACAGCAGCTCCTCTTTAAATGTACTCTGCATTTCCATTACTATCACAGTATATCAGAGGCTGGAAGGGACATTGAGAAATCATCAGGTCCAACCCCCTGCCAGTGCAGGATCACTTAGGGTAGTCTGCACAGGAATGCATCCAGGTGGGTTTGGAAAGTCTCCAGAGAAGGAGACTCTACGACCTCTCTGGGCAGCCTGTTCCAGTGCTCTGTCACCCTCACTGTAAAGAAGTTTCTCCTCATGTTGAGGTGAAATCTTCTATGTTCAAGTTTGAATCCACTGTTCCTGTGCACCACTGAAAAGAGCCTGGCCCCCTCTTTCTCAATAAATTCGTCTTCTATTTGTCTCTTTGACTCTTTCTGTGTGAAAGAAATAATGTTTGATGGAACTGCTACTGACATTCTTAGTTTATAAAAATAACACTACCTATTAATTTTCTCGTAAGAATGGTTAAAGTATTGCTTCTCTTTACAGCTGTAAGGTATTTTCCTTTCATATATCTGTGCATCCTTATTGTCCACTTCTTACATAGCGTTGTCATTCTAGCAGCTTCCCTTTAAAAAGGGTGAAAATCCTGTAGTTGTAGCAACAGCCAGAGTGTTAGGAAAGCAAGAAGAAGTGTCTGTTGGATTTGAAAGAATTTAACGTCATTGCTTGCATAGTTTAGAAGAGAGCTGCTGATTATTTTGTATACTCAATCTTCCACCTAGTCCTTTGGAAATACTTTACTCATGAAGAATTGCGAAAAAGCATAAGACTTTTTTAATGGAGAATTTCTTAAACTGTTTGGTAAGTTTTCTTAAACTGTGGGAAATTTGATTATTTGGAGATACTGCAGAATTAAGAACAGATGATGCCTTGTAAGTGGAGTTCATCTTTTATGCTCCTGCACTGCATTATGCCACAAACATAATAATGATACCATAACACATGCTATGTGTTGTGGTCAAGGGAAGTGAGCCTTCCCCTCTGTTGACCACTGGTGAAGCCATGCCTGAAGTACAGTGGCCAGTGCTGGATGCTCTAGTACAAGAGAGACAGACATACTAGAGAGAATCTAACAAAGGGCCGTGAAGGTGATGAAGGAACTGGAGCATCTCTCCTGTGAAGAAAGGCTGAAAGCACTAGGACTGCTCAGCTTGGAACAGAGAAGGTTCAGAGGGGATCTCAGCAATGTGTATAAATATCTGAAGGGAGGGTATAAAATGGAGCCAGGCTCTTTTCAGTAGTGCTCAGTGAGAAGACTAGAGGCAGTAGGCACAAACTGAGACACAGGAGGCTTTGAACGTCAGGAAAGACTTTTTTTACTCTGGGAGTGACCAGATATGGGCAGAGGTTGCCCAGGAAAGTTGTGGAGTCTCCATCTGTGCAGACACTCAAAAGCTGTCTGGATGTGTTCCTAGGCAACCTGCTCCAAGTGACCCAGCTTGAGCAGGGGGCAGCTGGACTAGGTAGATGACCTCCTGAGATCCCTTCCAGCCTCAGTAACTTGTGTCTCTGTAACTAGTAATTATCTCTTCCTTCACAGAACACAATTAGAGTATTACCATATTTTCATTATTGCCCACACTAAGTGTTAAATACAAGGAGCTCTGAAAATTAAAAAGAGGATTATTTTTACCAGCTGCATTATACTGAAGTTTGAGTGTGTACTGGATCCATAGCCCTCCTCCACATCTAGAAGAGTCATAATCTTTAAGATGTTTAAAATTCTTGCATATTTTTTATTCTCTTAAGTCCTAGAATTTTAATCTATATTGTGAATTTGATAAGATTTTCCCTTCCAGCCTCAGTAACTTGTGTTTCTGTGCCAAATATTTCTTTCTTTATTTTTTTCATAGTTGGAGAAATAATTTCTACTTTAGACAATGTGTTTGCTAAAGAACATACATATGAACATACTTTGTTTGAGTTCCCAGTCCATACAATGGTTTTTTAGAATAGAGGTGTTTATGTGCTCTCCCTGCCAGAGTTCCTTTCCTTACTGCCCACTCCCCACTGCCTGGGGCAATGGTAGCAATTTCTGTCTCTCTAGCTCACACACATCGTTTAAAATGGTGTAGATATCATTGTAGTTTGGAATAGATAGTGTGGTGTAGACAGATTGTATTTTGGGATGCCCTGTGTTTCACTTCCTTTTTTGTGAAGTGCTGTTTGCCATCAATACCATTTCTACTATTCTGGACTTAATAAAATGTCTGTAAAAGGCAAATTACATTTTTATTACTACTGTGAAGAGCGCGAGTTTGGACACCTAGTACTAAACTGTTTTCAGAAATGGTGTAGTTTGGTTTCAGAAATGTTTCTAATATGCTGAGATTTGAAATGAAAGGAGAATGTGAGCAGCATTTTGTAGAGAGAGATAAAGAATCATAGAATCATAGAATTGTCAGGGTTGGAAGGGACCTCAAGGATCATCTAGTTCCAACCCCCTGCCATGGGCAGGGATACCTCACACTACCTCAGGTTGCTCACAGCCACATCCAGGCTGACCTTAAAAACCTCCAGGGTTTGGTTTATAAATATTGTACATATGGTTTCATTTTTATTGTTGTAATGTCAGCCTAACAGTACTGGCAACACATTCACAGATTTCAAAATGTAAATGTGTAGTGCACTTCACTTGCTAAAAACTAAGTTCATCCTTGGTGTTGCAGCTCTGTCAGTGAAGGTGTTTTCTCTCACTGAGTTTCATCAGTCAGACACAGTTGATCATTGACTGTTTCTTTCCATTTTCCAATGTGGTTGGTTTCTCTCTTGGCGTGCTACCAACCAGTTCCACATGCTGAGATACTAATTAATCCTGGTTTAAAAAAAGATTTCTTTCTCAAGGTTTGTATTCTTTATTAAATCTGATTAAAACATTCAGGGTTCAGTTCATTCTAGGCCTTTTCCTGAAGTTGGGAGCATAAATGGTATGTTCTGTCCTCTACTGCAAGACTTGTTTTAATGAGCCTAGTAGAAATAGTTCTTTATTTTTTTCAAGTTCATCTGAACTTGAGTGAATGCTCTCAAATAGGATTTGGAGGTGCTGATGGACGAGAAGCTGGACATGAGAAGGCAGTGTGAGCTTGCAGCACAGAAGGCAAATCACATCCTGCATCAAAAGATGTGTTGCCAGGAGATGCAGAGAGGTGATTCTGCCACTTTGCTCTGGTGAGACCACACCTGGAATACTGTGTACAGAACTCAGTACAGCCCTCAATATAGGAAGGACATGGACCTGATGGAGAGGGTCCAGAGGAGGGCCATGAGAATGCTCAGGGGGTTGGAGCAGCTCTGCTTTGAGGACAGGCTGAGGGAGCTGGGGGTGTTCAGCCTGGAGAAGAGGAGGCTCTGGGGAGACCTAATAGCAGCCTGGCAGTACCTGAAGGGAGCTACAGGAACGCTGGAGAGAGACTGTTTGCAAAGGCCTGCAGGGACAGGATGAGGGGAAATGGCTTCAAATGAGAGAGGGGCAGATTTGGATTAGATATGAGGAAGAAGTTCTTCACTATGAGGGTGGTAGAGCACTGGCACAGGTTGCCCAGGGAGGTGGTTGAGGCTCCTTCCCTGGAGATGTTCAAGGTGAGGCTGGAGGAGGCCCTGGGCAGCCTGATCTAGTTGGGGATGTCCCTGCTGAGTGCAGATGGGGTTGGACTGGAGGAGCTTTGGAGGTCCCTTCCAGCCTGTGCCATTCTGTGATTCTGCGAAGTGGATGCATATGTAGATGTGTGTGAGTGCTCACTTACATGTGTAGACATACACAGGGTGAGTTCATAGCACTTAATCTCTTTCATGAAATGGCAAAACAGGCTTAACAAAGCTTTTGCAATATAAAAATAAGCCTAAAGGCTAGGCTGGACAAGTATATTCTCTTTTAAATTTTCTGTAATTGTCTTAATGAGAATTTTCTTGTGCTGGGAAAGAGGATAGATTTGGTTTTTTATGTATATGACCTTTTACATTTGGTTTGTGAAGACACAGTCATGGAAGAGGTAAATGATACTGCTAGCAACACAGTTCCATCAGTTTGAAGCAAGGATTGTTTTGATTTCTGACAATTGTCATCAAGGCTTTTGATGAACCAGGGACAGTATACAGATCTCTGATGCTCACTGAGAACTCTGGGCTAACCACCTAGAGTTTATTTCCAAGATGCCTTAAGAATAATTTAAATAATTTAGCATCTTTCTTGATATTTGTCCTTTTGTTAGAATTACTGACTGGGTTTTTAGTAACTAGGTAAAATGGTTTCATGATTGAACAAATAGAGTTTGATGGATAGATAGAACTGTCAGCCTTGCCTCTCCAAAGTGCAATGACTTCAGGGCTCATAAAGCAGATCATTCTGCCTTCATAGTAAGCCTAGGGTGGGATGTGGTGGTGCAAATTGAAGAGAAGAGTTGAAGCAATTCCAGCAGTGTTATGTATTCTCCATCTAAAATATATTTGTTGGGTATTTTTAATACTTGCTTCTAGAAAAAGCAACATAGGTTAGAGATGGGAATTAATTTTGTGAAAGACTTGCTGGAAATTACAGCTACTAAACGCTGTGAAATGTCTGTTCTTTTCTTAGAATGGGCATGGATGGTTTGCAATATATTTTTAATGATCAGCTGGATAACTGGTTGTTCCCTCTTAAGTTTTTTTTGCATTTCTCTTTTCAGTTTTGTCACCAACTATATTCTCAAAGCCAGCTGAGGTTAGCAAATAACCTGCTTATTGATTGGCTGCTTCAGTATAGACTAGTCTGGTATATACTAGACTTGACTTGGTCTTTCTCCTCAATTTCCATAACCAGTTTTCCTTGAGAGTTTCATTTCTCATTCTGCTGCAGACATAGAATCATAGAATTGTTAGGGTTGGAAGGGACCTCAAGGATCATCTAGTTCCAACCCCCTGCCACATACTGTTTTTCACACTGAAGCTCCTCCTTTTACTCATCATTTTCTACTTTGCTTTTATACAAAGCAGACAACACAATTACTATTTGGATCAGGCTAATTTCCTACTTAAGTATAACCATTTGTACTCAGTTGTTCCATATGCTGTGTCTACCAAAAGTTTTTAAATCCCCATTAGTGTCTACATGAATATTTTTGTGATATTATAAGAAAGTGTTCAAGTTCAAACACTCCATAATTTAGGAAATAGCTGATTACATGCTTAAAGGTGAATGCATGGTGAAGAACAATATAAAAATAAGATTAATAATGAACTAATACTATTGCTTTATTAATAAAATACAACTAAAAGGTGGCAGCTGCTCGTGCACACAGCCTACTACTCTGTGATTTCCATAGTTCAAGACATCAACAAAGGCAGGGTATAGCATAATATTGATTGAATGGTAGTGGCAATCAACCTCTGGATTATTGCTGGCTCAGCCAGTTTTACTTAGGGGTGCTGTTAATCTTAAATGCAGCTTTGTATGTGTTTAGAGACCAAAGATAAATAACTGTTACTGGGCTTGCTAATATAAAACCTGATAGAAGAATAATTTCTATCACACGAAATGCATTGATGTTTTTCATCAAAAGTTGCATTGCTTTTGACCTATTTAGGCCAAGAAACTTCCCATACCAAAACTCTGAAATACTATATTTTCACATTTTGTTACAACTTCTCTTGCAATATTGGCCTTGCCATCATGAAAGAACACTAACAGCAATCAGTTTTGTTTCCTTTCATGTGGAGAAGTAGTACAACTTGGTTGCTTTGTCAATACGCAAAGTAATCTAAGAAGCAATGGTGTAAGCCTTTTTATTTGTCTTTGAATTGTCTTGTTTCTGGAAATCAATGCAATATGTCAGAGTAAGTTTTCTAGTCTGCTGAGACATTCTGTACTATTAATAAATTATCAGATGTGCATGTAGAATGTATTGGATGAAGGAAACAGCACAGACACAGATGTTCTGTGTCTGGAATAGGACCTGAGATGACTTAGGAATGATTTCATTATACACATAAGATCAGGAACACAGAATAACTAGCATAGGGCCATTGGAGTATTTCATACAGCTCCTCCAGAATTCTTATTACTGACAATCCCACTGTGTAGTCATCAGTGTTTATTAGGATCCTGACAAAATAAGAGCTGTAGATGCTCAGCATTTAATTTTTTTTAAGGGATTTTCAGTGTGGAAGAAGTTGGGTGGGGATGCTTTACAGAATCTTTTCAGCTAGTTAGCAAAAAGACATCAGTTGTTTGAAGTACATCTGCAATTGAGGTCAACTGTGTTTTGGTTCTCTTTGTTCAAGTGCATTACAGAAGCAAAAGTATTACATAACACATATATTGAGACAGGTAAAATCCTTGCCTTTCAAGCACATTTATAGTGGCTTTATTTCAATTTCTGAATATTCTGTTTTAAAGACCAAATAGTAATGAAGCAGTGGAACACAGTTTTCTTCTTGACACGTTGAGATGCTCAAATGTGTCCAGAGAAGGGCAACAAGGCTGGGGAGGGGTCTGGAGCACAGCCCTGTGAGGAGAGGGTGAGGGAGCTGGGGGTGTTTAGCTTGGAGAAGAGGAGGCTCAGGGGAGACCTTATTGCTCTCCACAACTGCCTGAAGGGAGGTTGTAGCCAGGTGGGGGTTGGTCTCCTCTCCCAGGCAACCAGTGACGGAAGGAGAGGACACAGTCTCAAGCTGCACCAGGGGAAATTTAGGCTGGATGTTAGGAAGAAATTCTTCCCAGACAGAGAGATTGTCCATTGGAATGTGCTGCCCACGGAGGTGGTGGAGTCACTGTCCCTGGAGGTGTTTAAAAAAAGCCTGGATGAAGCACTTAGTGCCATGCTTTAGTTGATTATAGAAATCTATCTGGGTGAAATGTAGTACCCTCTGAAGTATACAAGTCTTTTTAAAATAGTTGCCTTCAATTTATTACACCTAATGATTAAGCTCCATGCTTCTATTTGTAGGCAGGTTTTGCTTGAATGTATATTGATATTCAAAAAGCCAATCCAGTTAAAAGTGGGCAAGCTGAAGCATTTCACTTGCAGCTTAGCAGCCAGGTCAGATATTTTTTTGGTTGGTTGGGGAGTTTTTTTGTTTTGTTTGTTTGTTTTTAAACTGACAGTATAAATCAGGATACATAGGTACTTTGAAATTAAATACAAGTTAATTGGGATGTAAAGATACCCACAGCATGAGGGTTGGAACTAGATGATCCTTGAGGTCCCTTCCAACCCTAACAATTCTGTGATTAAAATGTGCAGTGTGACCTCCACATACTCAGAAGATGCTTGTTCATATGTAATTTATATGTGGCATCGGTGTGGAATTGTAAGTTTTGCATAGTTTTCTTTATTTTGTAACTTTAAATTATAATCATAGAAACAAAGCTAAAGTAATTTAAAAATGCTTTGTAATTACATAAAGCAGACTTCTTTGTAGCTGGAAATGATAGAGGTCTGTAGAGCAGTTTACATCTCTGCAGGTGTTCCTCTTCCTCACTTTCACACCTGAGGCTTACTTGCCGGCTTCTCCAAATTGATGGATGATTCCCCAGATTGATTTATGCCTCAGAGAAAACAGCCTCAATGTTGCTCAGCTGGAGAAAGGTCCTTCTAATATGTGTAGTCATGCCTCTTGAAATATTACTTCCCTGAGGAAAAGTTTTAGAGAGATTTGGGTTTTTTATGTTTTTTCTGTAACATGGAATATTCCTGCTCATAACAGCAGTTATGGTGAGACTCCACCTGGAGTACTGTGTCCAGTTCTGGAGCTAATACAAGAAGGGTCTGGAGGTGCTGGAAGGTGTCCAGAGAAGGGCCATGAGGATGAGCAGAGGGCCGGAGCACCTCTGCTATGGAGACAAACTGAGAGAGTTGGGGCTGTTCAGTCTGGAGAAGAGAAGGCTCTGAGGAGACCTTCTTGTGGCCTTCCAGGATCTGAAGGGGGCTACAAGAAAGCTGGGGAGGGACTTTCTAGGGTGTCAGGGAGTGATAGGACTGGGGGGGATGGAGCAAAACTAGAAATGGGTTGGATGTTTGTTCTTAACAGATTGGATATTAAGAAGAAATTCTTTCCCATGATGGTGGTGAGACACTGGAACAGGTTGCCCAGGGAGGTGGTGGAAGCCTCATCCCTGGAGGTTTTTGCAGCCAGGCTGGATGTGGCTGTGAGCAACCTGCTGTAGTGTGAGGTGTCCCTGGCCATGGCAGGGGGGTTGGAACTGGATGATCCTCGAGGTCCCTTCCAGCCCTCTCAATTCCATGTTCCTAGGAACATAAAGTTCTCCATGAACACCCACATAAGTAACATGTCAAAATTTAGTCATTGTTTTAAGTCTGTCTGCTGAGAGGATACCAGAGATGTCAGTGGGTAAGATGTGAAGCAAAGTCATTACTTCTCAGTATGTACCTTCACAGTTCCATCTTGATTGGTTTGCTTTCAGCTGAGCTTCCATGAAAAGTTTTTTGTTTAGAAATATCAGGTAAAGGAATAATTTATTTTTCCTCATCCTTCAGTACCAGCCTCAAGTGATTTGTTTTCCTCCATAGAGTGTTGTCTTCTACGTATGTACAGGTCAAGCCACTGAAGGGGAAAATGTAGAGGAAATAATATGGAAAAGAAATAGGATGGTGCCTAGGAAAAAGGAAGCACTGGGTGATGAGTGATGAGTACATTGGAGTGGCTGGGGAAGTAGAAACCTGCCATCCAGGTTATCTTGCCCAAGCCACCATTGTGTTTTTTATGCCTTTATGCCACATTAGGATCTCTTCTCTGCCTGATCATGGTCAGGAAAATGACTGTATGTATTTTGTCAGCAACAGCTAATAGATTTTCTATTTGAGTTCAAATGTAAACATCATCTACAGATTAAAAATTTTCAGTAAAAACCCCAGATTTTACTGATATTTCTGTATCGTTTCTCTACAGATGATTCAGACCATCAGGACTCTAGTTGAAAATACAGATAGCTTATATGAGAAGATAGTGCAGTGTCAGAAAGCAGGTAAGTACAAGCTATTTTAAAAAAATGTTACAAAAGAACCTGCTGCATTTTTATTTCTCTGAACTTGATTAATGAAGTTTATTTACTCAACTGTAGCAAAAAATTCCTAACAAAACAAAATACAACCTCACCCCCCCAAAAAACCCCCCAAACTCAGAAGAGGTTATTGTAGTTACTCTAATATATATTTGAAATAGGTTGTGTAGTTAGTTTTTTAACCCCTTCACAAATTGTCTCTTTTTCACCTGATATATTGTAAATGATTTTCTGATCTGAACATGGCTTTGAGCTTTGAAGAATTCCATTCATTTTCAATGGCATCTCTGACTTTGCCCTTTACTCATGGTTGTTTTATTTTGGTCCTTTTAAGGTATATTGTTAAATAGTTATAAATTCATTCAGAGTAGCCATGCATCACATTTGGTAGCAGAAACAGGAAGGCTGCCAGAAAGTCCAAGTATCTACAGCCATGACTCGCATGACTCAGTCAGGACAATGGCTTTTTAAATGCAAATACATTTTAATCTATCTGATACTCAGCATCCTGCTGCTTCCATCATCTTCCATGGTTCTCTTCCATTCTTTGATCTGCTACTCTGCTCTCATATAAATTGAAGATAATTCCTGACAAAAGTAATGCTCTTCCACCATCCCTCTTCCTTTAGAAACTCTTCTCTCTTAGCAGTCTCTTCCAACTTCCATCAGCAGCAGGAAGGCTTAGCCACTCTGAATTTCTGGATCACAGACTGTGAACTTCAGGCAAACCATAAAACTGCCAAAATACATTTCCACCTTGGATCTCCCACTTTTGTGGTGATAGCATGCCATGTATTTTTAGCTTCATCAGTGTCTCAAGCTGTTTAGATCCTTAGTTAGCTGTAAGGCAAAAGCTAACTGCCTGCTTTACCTCACATTTTAGAAATGTGGACCTTCCAAAAACTTTACATTCTACTACCTGATATGGATTACAGGAAACTGTCTTGAATCTTGCAGCCTTATTTTCTTTGAATTGCACCTGGGTCCAAGAATCCTTCATTTAAGAATGCCAAAGGTTTAAAGCCTGTGTTAAATAGTGGAGATTTTGGTGTCATTTAAATGAGAAATCTCCAGCATGGTGACATGAGAGCCCTGGGGCTGTTTAGTCTGGAGAAGAGAAGGCTGAGAGGGGATCTGATCAATGTCTGTCAATATCTGAGGGGGGGTGCCAAGTGGAGGGGGCCAGGCTCTTTTCAGTGGTGTGCACTAATAAGCCAAGGAACAACAGGTACAAGTTGGAACAAAGATTTCACCTCAACATGAGGAGAAACTTTCCAGTGAGGGTGACAGAGCACTGGGACAGGCTGCCCAGAGAGGCTGTGGAGTTGTCTCCTGTGGAGATTTTCAAAACCCATTCCTGTGCAGACTCCCCTGGGTGATCCTGCTTTGGCAGAGGGGTTAGACTTGATGATCTCTGGAGGTCCCTTCCAGCCTCTAATATACTGTGATAAGCCTCAGTATGGATTATGCAATAGATCATGATATCTAGGGCAGCTTTAGCCCTTGCAGGGTCAAGGCACTTTTAAAGATGAATAAGCTGAATTGAATTACCTTTTAATATCCATGGGTTTGGAAGGTTTTCATATGACTAATTGATCTGATGATCTCAGTAGATACTACTTGATTTAATTCTGAGTAAAATTACGCTCTTATCTGGGCTTTTTTGTTCTGTGGCTCAGAGAGTGAAAAGTCTGATAAATTAGAAGAAATCCTCAATCTGCCAATAGCAGTAAGATTTTGTTGTCATGAACAGTCTTGTAAGACAATTCTGTTAAACAGACAAAGTGGAATCGCTCTATTTAATCATTTTCTAGCTTAAGTTTAACAATAAGACATTTGACTTCCTTTAAAACCGATGCCTTATTGAAGAAGCAAAGATACAATTCTTGAGATTACTTCTTTCAGAATTAAGGTCTTTTGATATTAATATTCTCTAAGAACGTGTAACTGTGAATTTCTCTCATTTTGTTTCTTTAAAAGAAAACCATGTCAAAAAAACTGTTCTGATTTCTTCCTATCAGCAGATTAATTTGACCTCAGCACATTCCGCTCTTGAAATAACATTTTAGAATAGCTCTTGAAAGCATTTTAGATGTGTTAACTAATGAAAAGATATGGGAACAGTATATTGCTTTGATCTCACCAAGCTTCTCAGTCCTTAACAGAATTAGGAAGAAAAAACCTACATAATTTCAAAATCATTGCAGTACCATTTTTGTTTGTTTGTTTGCTTTCTGTTGCCAGCTAAAGATATTGCAAGAAAACAGATGTAGGTGATAAAGGGAATTTGAAGAGACTCTAATTCATACTCTTAATCTGTTAAAGACTGAAATACTCCTATCTTCTCTAGAGTAAAGAATTTGAATGTCCAGGTAACCTTACCCCATTCCTAGCCTCCTTTATACCCAACTCAAAATCATTCTTCTTTTCTGAATCTTCCGTTGCTTTCTTTTACTTTATAATTTAAGTACTGCCTGAGCAGTGGTTAAAGGAGAGAACCACACCTTAGGAATTCACTTGGGTGTTGAGCAGTGGGAGCTCAAAAGGGCATGTGATATTCCAAGTATTCATTAAATGATCGGGGGGGGCAAATAATGAATGAGGATGGGGGACAGAGTCTTTTCAGTGGTACCCAGGGAGCAGCAGGTAGAAACTAGAACACAGGAAGTTGCACATAAACAAAAGGAAAAACTTTCCTGTGAGGGTGATGGAACACTGGACAGGCTTTCCAGAGTGGTTGTGGAGTCTCCTTCTCTGGAGACTTTTAGATCCCTGTGCATAGGACACATTCCTGTGCAACTTGAGCCAGTTGAAGCTGCTTTAGCAGGGAGGTTGGACTGGATGATCTTTAGAGGTCCTGCTGCTGTTCTGTGATTCTGGGTAGCTCTTGCTCACAGTCCTGTGTTCTATGATCTCAGCTAGACAATTCTTTTCTCTGAGTTGGACCATTATAGCTCTGCTCTGTGCATGTGCTTCATTTTCCTGGCTGGCTGTTCGGTGCTTTTTCGGTATTGTTCTGCTCATCGTACGTCAGGACCGAGCTGCTTTCACGTCTCTTGCTGTGCTCATTTGGTAGCAGGGGTTCCCAGTGCCTGATGGATAGTCAGCCCTCATCATGCTTTCCATCATGTTGCCCTACAGTCTGACTGTAAACATCCGCCAGGCTGCTTCCTTTGAATTGCTGTTTAAAATTATCCAACAAATACAGCTAGATCGACACATCCTCCTACCACCTTAACCAAAATAGTTCTCACTGCTTCCTTCTACTCCCCACTCTTTCTTTATCCATCTGTTCTCTTTTTCCCTCATACTTGGATTCTGAGTTGTTGGAGCAAGGACTATCTTATTTATTCTGTCTGCACAGTGACTAAACAGCAGGGACTAGGAGGGACAGGGACCTGCTGGAGAAGGGTTTTGAGGATGATTAGAGGACTGGAGCACTGCCTTATGAGGAGAGGCTGGGGATTAGTGTGGAAAAGAGAAGACTTAGAGAGGGTTTAATAAATGTTTATAAATATCTGAGAGCTGGGTGTCAGGAGGGAGGGGACAGGCTCTGGTCACTTGCTCCCTGTCATAGGACAAGGAGCAATGGATGTAAGCTGCAGCACAGGAGGTTCCACCTCAGCACATTGGGGAACTTCTTTACTGTAAGGGTCACAGACCACTGGAAGAGGCTCCCCAGAGAGGTTGTGGAGTCTCCTTCTCTGGAGACTTTCAAGGCCTGTCTGGATGTGTTCCTCTGTGACCTGAGCTAGATTGTATGGTCCTGCTCTGGCAGGGGAGTTGGACTTGATGATCTCCTGAGGTCCCTTCCAACCCCTGACATCCTGTGAGCCTGTGACTTAGTTCATTAAATAATGTGAGTAGTGAAAAACATGAAACGTCTACATTTTCAAGCATATGCTCCAAAGCAGTTCTTCATTAGTGTCAGAACCAGAGTACAGTATCAGGAAAGGGAATATATGGACATTCTGAATGCTGCCAAAGGTAAACACAGTGCACAGTAGCAACTGGGAAAAAGTAAATGTCTGATCTGTATTTAGAAAAAGATTAGCATGGCCATACAACCACTGCAGATATTTCTTGTAGTTGACAATTCAGCTGTTTCTTTTATTATTTGTTCCTGTTATCTGCATACTGAATTGGTTTTTGGCATAGGATCCTCCAAAGCAAAGCATAGAAGGTGCAGAAAAATAATATTCTGTGTGTTATGTACAGATTAAAGAATCCATTAATAGGGGAGAAAAAATTGATATAATTAAATCTTGAGAAGTGCTTTTGACTGAGTATATACATGTGCAATTATGTTTTTATTTAACCAATGAAAGGGAATGACTAAATCAGTTTCACCCAACATTTGTGTAGTTAACTCTGAAAGAGAATTTGCAGTGTTCATGGTCTGGGTACAGTTCAGCAGAAACTTGTTAATCCACATCTTCTGAAGTACTGCCACTCATCAGCAAGTTTTGATATTGATTGGAAGCCACTGCATTGAAACTATGGCATCTTACATAGGGAGTGAAGAAATGCTGCACCATCTGTTAGCATGGGGCTCTGAGCAATATTTAATGTGTTTGCATCAGTAGGACATGCTGATCTCCAACAGTTTCAACCTATCCATAGAGAGACATTTAAAGAAAAGTAGAGTTAGTGAAATTTTATGATCAGTATGGTCAAAAGACAAATTTTGTCATGTGTGTTATTAGCTGAAGGCAATGTTCAGTCTGGAGAAGGGAAGGCTCTGAGGTGACCTTATTGTGGCTTTTCAATATCTGAAGGGGGCCTACAAGAAAGCTGGGGAGGAACTTTTTAGGATATCAGGTAGTGATAGGACTGGGGTGAATGGAATAAAGCTGGAAGTGGGGAGATTCATGCTGGAAGTGAGGAAGAAGTTCTTCCCCATGAGAGTGGTGAGAACCTGGAATGGGTTGTCCAGGGAGGTGGTTGAGACCCCATCCCTGGAGGTGTTTAAGGCCAGGCTGGATGAGGCTCTGGCCAGCCTGATGTAGTGTGAGGTGTGCCTGCCCATGGCAAGGGGGTTGGAACTAGATGATCCTTGTGGTCCCTTCCAACCCTGACTGATTCTACGATTCTATGATCAACAGTGTAAAGTCCACCTTGAGGATGGTCACTAGTGGTGTGCCTCAGAGGTTGGTACTGGAGCTACTACTGTTTAAACGTCTTCATTTATTACCTTGCTGATGTGGTTAGAGCTTCCTCAGCAAGTTGACAGAAGATACAAAACTTGGAGGAGAGTGAATATGGCAAATAGTTGTGCTGTTACTCAGAGGGACTTTGACAAGCTGGAGAAATGGGCAGATGCAAACCCCATGAAAAGGGTTCAGCAAAGGCAAGCACCAGGTCCTGCACCTGCAGATAATTGTCCCCATGCACATGCCAGTGCAGGCTGGAGGCTGACTGGCTGACAAGTGCTGCAGAGAAAAGAACCTGGGTGTCCTGGTGGACAAGTTGTTCAACAAGAAGTTGAAGGTTTCTAAGAAAGTGCAGTGCCAGAAGAAGGAGTTGGTTCTTCCCCTCTACTCTGCATTGATGAGATCACATCTCCAGTGCTGCATAAGGGGTTAGACTCCTGAGTACAAGAGAGACAGAGACATATCAGTGAGGGTCCAGCAAGGGCCAGCAAAATGATTCATGAATGGACTAGAGCATCATATCTATGAAAAGAGACTGAGAAAGCTGGAGGTGTTAAGTCTGGAGCAAAGAAGGCTCGAGGGGAATCTTGGGTGGCCAAACACTGGAAGAGGTTGCCCAAAGAGGTTGTGGAGTCTTGCTCCTTGGTGATGTTCAGGTCCCAGCTGGACACAGTCCTGGGCAACCTGCTTTACCTGACCTTGCTTTGAATTGCAGTTGGACTTGATCTCTAGAGGTGCCCTCCAACCTCAATGATTCTATGTAAATAAGGATTCTAGTGAAGCTGACATATCAAATTAAATAAATAAATAAATTATAAGTAAGACTTCCGATTCAAGACTCAGTAATACTTTCATTATAGATGAAAATACTTGTGCAGTGGGCACAAGTAAAAAGCCAGGAAATTCTCTCTGAACACAAGAAGAGCACACATCCTATTTAATCTTTGTGATCACTCAGGAACTGGAGGGTGGTATCCTTTTCAACATTTACCACTGTAAATGGAATATGAGTAACTTCTGCTGTCTGGATTAAGCAGGTGGTATATGCAGAAGTATATTAAGAATGATAAATCAGGTTAGTATTATGTCTTATCATCCAAGAGCTCTCAGGCAGCTCAAATTTACTAATAGACTAATAACTCTAGAAGTAATTAAATGTTGTAAAAGTAATTTACTTACTATATCTTATGGAGATTAAGAGCTGAATTTTTACTTGCAAGGCTATGGAAAATCTTATGTATTTATAAAAAAAGAAGATATTTAATACTCATCTTTCTTTAGAAGCATATCGTAATGGCACTTTTACATGAATTCATATGGACATATTTTTCATTTTATTAATTTAGCTCTAAATGAAAAGCTCTTTCATCTTTTTTTTTTTTTCCTTTTTCTGTTCTCTTCTTAGAAGTCTCATTTTGGAATTTAACATTTTTGTCATTACTTTGCCACTCTCAATGCATGAAATAGTTCCAAGGCAAAATGCAAGGAGTGACATAGACAGGAAATGCCAAGAGAGATATAGTCAACAGTTGAACTCTGTGCTGCATTCATACTCTAAAATTAAGTTGTCCATATATTGTGTAGCAAATGTCATTCATTCCATTCAGCAGATGGAAAAACTGAGACTGAGGTGCAAGAATCCATTCCAGTTTACCAGTCAAACTAGTAATAGAAACAGAAATAAAATTAAAATCTACTTCTTCCTGGTTATATGTTTAGAGTTAGAATAGCTTTAGTTTATTGTGGTAAGGAGGAGTTGTCCTACACAGTTCAGAAGAGGTGTTGATGATAGGGCTGTGGCTGGTGCTGTTTAAGCAGGAGGCACTTGTTTGCTTAGGGTTTACATCTGCATGCCCTGGTAGGACATTCTGACTCAGTTTCAGTTTCTGAAAAAGGGCATTGAGCTGCTGCTGCTGCTAACAGTCAGGAATATTCAGCTCAAGTGAAATGGCCTTGGCAGAACAGAAATATAGCTTAACATGAGTGACTACAGAAGAGAGTGACTACAGAAGGTAGTCAGTGAACCAGAAAAGCCAGTAAAGCAGTTCTTCTGGCTTAGAAGAATCTGGTTTCCTCTGTCTCCACATTTGAGATACTAGTGGCTTCAAATATATGTAAGAATACTCTGAAATCTACAGAGCATCATTGTTCTGAATTTCTCTTTGAGTGCCTTCTGTTCCAGGTTATTATTGATTGCCACTACCTATGGATTTGAAGGGGCAATATTTATAAAGATGGAAATGAGCTACAAAACTCCAAAAGTTTAGCTGCATAGTCTCAGAATTCATAGTACAGATCAGAAAATCCATGTTTTTATGGTGGCTTTAGAAAAGCAATGTAATTATGGATCTATCGTTCATAACCATTCCATGATCATATTGACAGTTCGTGGGATTTTTGGATTGTGTGAACAGGAGATGGACATTTGGAAAGAGTGGTGGATGAATGAACCTCGCTTTCCTATCTGGTTAGAAATCTGTTATAGGGAAATAGAATATGAATCTCAGAATGGCTTAGGTTGGAAGGAGCCTTGGAGATCATCTACTCCGTGGGCAGGGATGTCTGTCAACTAGACTCAGCTACTCAAGGCCTCACCCAACCTGGCCTTGAACAATCCCAGGGAGGAGGCATCCACAACCTCCCATGGCAGTATATTCCAATGTCCCACCACCCTCACACTGAAGAACTTCTTCCTAAGATCCAGTCTAAACCATTCCCTCTTGAGGCTATACTCTAGAGGCAGAGCTATGGAGAAGTGTTACTAAAAAAAAAAAAAACACCAAAACTTAGTAGTTTAGTTTACCATTTATTGTAATAAAATTTAAATTAGTAAGAAAGGCTAAAGAGAACAATTCTGTCTTTAAAATGATTTATGAATAATTTTTAAAATGTGTTTGTATATATAAAAATAATAAGGTGAGGGAAGGTATGATGCAAACATTCAGTCATATCTCTTTCTTGTAATGAGATGTGAGGGTGGGGTAGAGAGGTTATGAAGAATAGATACTACAATGTCCTTACAAGTCAATCTAATCTAGAATTGACAGCCAGCTCAAGTCTGGGTGATACTCTATAATAATTGATTACATGGGAATTTTGAAGCATGCATGCTCACTGGGCAAACAGAAGATCTCAATCATTTACACAGTTAAATTTCTAATTTGTACTTAAGCTGTAACTTGGTTCATAGGTCTGAGTCACAACCACCTGCCAACTTTCTCCTTCAAAATGCCCTTCAGGTATGAGTTCCTGAGAGCAGAATTGAATGTATGACTTCCTGCAGGAAGGATGGAGAGAGACTGTTTACAAAGGCCTGCAGGGACAGGACAAGGGGCAATGGCTTCACACTAGACAAGGGCAGATTTAGATTGGATGTTAGGAACAAGTTCTTCACTATGAGGATGGTGGAATACTGGAAGAGGATTCCCAGGGAGGTCGTTGAGTTCCCTTCCCTGGAGATATTCAAGGTGAGGCTGGAGGAGACCCTGGGCAGTCTGATCTAGTTGGGGATGTCCCTGCTGACTGTGGGGAGGTCAGACTGGATGAGCTTTGGAGGTCCCTTCTGGCCTGGACCATTCTATGATTCCATAGAAGAGTTGCTATAAATAATGTTGGGTTGATGTGTGTACCTATGGAAGGACATTTTCCTTACCCTGTATGAAAGAAACTGTTTACAGTTTGGTTTTCTATGACTTGTAACAACAGCATGAAAACCAAATTATTTTTCTTGTATCTGTGCAGTGCACTGGGCTAAACCTGAAGCTTTGATCACTTCACTCAAGGTAAATTCAGATCAAGGTAATCTGAATTTTGCCAAAACTTTTTGGTTTGGAGTTTGTCAGGTACAGGTTTTGTCGACACAGTAGTTTACATGGATGTGGTAAAATGTCCTTGGAGGTTCACTTGGCACTCTTCCTTCACAGTTACTCTTTTTCTCCTCAAGGGTAAGGTGAAAAGGTTATTTTCTGTGCTGGCCCCAGCATATAAGCTGTTAGCTGGACAACTGTGATGTGAACTTAGTGCATAAAGAGCAAGGCACAAGATAAATTTTGGGGGATAGAGTGTTTCATTAACTCACTGCTTCCATTCTATAGCAACTCACAGAAAGATTTGTACATATGGTACAATGAATTCAGTTGTACTTAAAGAGTATTTTTGTATAATAAATATTTGCTTGGCTCCAGGCAGTGACCCAACAGGTACTTGAGTGTGGATTTTGGCTTAAGAGAGGTTTGTGCATGTTGGTATGTTGCATAAAGTTGCACATTACTAAATCAGATACATTTGTGCACTATCTCTGGGGTCAGAAAATTGTATTAGGATAGATACTATGTTCCTCTTTTGTTCTCCACAGCAATGGAGTTCCATGAAAACCTACACAACATAGGAGCAAGAGAGGGCTTGAAAGAAAGAAAACTGCAGAAATCTGTGGAAAGTTTTACATGGAACATTACAATTTTAAAGGTAAGGTGTCTTCTTTTGGGTAGTTACTCTATTTTTCCATTCACAACTGATACTCTAATATTATTACTGGCAAATTATTCAGTGTGTCAGTTCATCTGGATTTCTTCACCTCTATAACTATACTTAATTTAGTGTATATGGCTTCAGAGCACAGCAAATTCTGAATGTGAATTTTTCTGCTTTTCTGTTGTTGAGGGGTGTTGTTTCACCTCGTTTGACGTTTTCTTTCTACAACCTTTTGGCATTAACAAGGTCCAATGTGATCTTGAATATGTGGGTGTGAAGTGCTGAGTATTGATTTCCCTGAAGTCCATGGGATGGAGTCTAGTTGGAGACCTGTATCTAGTGGAGTCCCTCAGGGGTCAGTACTGGGACCAGGACTCTTCAATATATTCATCAGTGACCTGGATGAGGGCACAGAGAGCACTGTCAGCAGGTTTACAGATGAAACCAAGCTGGGTGGAGTGGCTGAGACAGGAGGGTTGTGCTGCCATTCAGTGAGACTTAGGCAGGCTGAGAGCTGGGCAGGGAGAATGAACTCCAACAAGGGCAAGGGGAGAGTCTTCCAGCTGGGGAAGAACAACCCCAGGTATCAGGATACTCTGCCCTGGTGAGGCTGCATCTGGAATATTGTGTCCAGTTCTGGGCCC
The DNA here is from genome assembly GCF_027791375.1 of Indicator indicator. Classification (NCBI taxonomy): domain Eukaryota; kingdom Metazoa; phylum Chordata; class Aves; order Piciformes; family Indicatoridae; genus Indicator; species Indicator indicator. The sequence goes on from NC_072020.1 coordinate 30,035,732, forward strand.
CTCAGTTCAGGAAGGACCTCAGGGAACTGCTTTAAAGAGTCCAGCACAAAGCCACAAAAATCATGGAGTGGAACATCTTCCTTATGAGGAGAGCCTGAGGGAGCTGAGGGCTCTGTAGCTTGGAGAGGAGGAGACTGAGAGGTGACCTCATTCGTGTTTATAAAGATGGAAAGGGTGAGTGCCAGGAGGATGGAGCCAGGCTCTGATGGGTGATGCCCAATGACAGCACAAGGGGCACTGGTGGAAATTGAAGCATGGGAAGTTCCATGCAAACATGAGGAAACATTTTTTTCCCTGTGAGGGTGACAGAACCCTGGAGCAGGCTTCCAAGGGGGGTTGTGGAGTCTCCCTCTCTGGAGATATTCAAGATTCACCTGGATGGGATGTGTTCCTGTGTGATCTGGTCTAGGTGATCCTGCTTTGGCAGGGGAGTTGGTCTGAATGAGTTTTCCAGGTCTCTTCCAGCCCCTAACATTCTGCAATTCTGTGTGCAATTGGGCTGAAAGGAAGCTATGACACTGTTTAAACCCAGATTTGGGATTTGAAAGGACACAAGAGTGTTAAGATTAATGCAGTTATTGAAAACAAAAGGCAATTATTGAAAACAAAAGGCAAGCTGCTGGTATTGCAGTTAGAGATGAATGGTGATTAATGCTACAGACCAAACAGATGAGTGATCCAGACTGGAATAAGTTGAGTGTATATGAGCTGGAGATTCTCTCTGCATTTTGTTGAGAACTTGTGCTCGTTTTGTAACAATTGAGTGATGCAGTATAAAAAAGGCAGGGGGACCCTTGAGAACCTAGAATGTGGCACAGTTGGAGTTTCTTATTGCTAGTCTTTCATCTTGGCAGAGTATATAAACCTTTATACAGAGAGCAAAATTTTGTCTCTTAATTTATTCCCCTGACACTCTCCTTATCGCCCAAATTATTCAAGTTTTGGGTTTCCATCCACTAATGAGTACTTCTCTCCCACTCAATCAAATATTCCCTCACTACATTAAAGTCTATTTTAATTCTAAAGAAACTTATTTTCTCCTATGCACTTTTTTTTGTTGTTGGTTCTTATTGAAGACAGAATTCCCTGTTGTCTCCTCTTACAGTGCACTACTACAGAACAGCAGTAATGCACCTGTATTTCTCTAGCTTTCCATGCTAGTTTCAACTGTTAAGATTTCACAGTGTTACTTGGTGCCTCTTGGTGGTGTACTGCAAAGATCAATGTCTTTCTCAACAACCTGGCTGAGGGGATTGAGAGTACCCTCAGCAAGTTCACTGATGATACAAAACTGGGGGGTGGCTGATACCTGTCAGGCTGTGCTGCCATCCAACAAGATCTGGATAGGCAAACCTCATGAAGTTCAAGAAGGACAAGTGCAGGGTCCTGCATCTGGGGAGAAATAACAACAGACACCAGTACAGGTTAGGGGCTGCCCTGCTGGAAAGCAGCTCCACAGAGAAAGACCTTGGAGTGCTGGTGGACAGCAAGTTCTGCATGGAACAACAATGTGCCCTTGTGGCCAAGAGAGCCAATGGGATCTTGGGGTACAGCAAGAAAAGTGTGTCCAGCAGGGCTAGGGAGGTTCTTCTCCCCCTCTACTCTGCCCTGCTGAGACCACAGCTGCAATCCTGTGTCCAGTTCTGGGCTCCCCAGTTCAAGAGAGACAGAGACCTGATGGAGAGACTCCAAGGGAGAGCCAGGAGGATGCTTAGGGGACTTGAGCATCTCTCCTATGAAGAGAGACTGAGAGTCCTGGGGCTGTTTAGTCTGGAGAAGAGAAGACTGAGAGGGGATCTGATCAATGTCTATCAATAGCTGAGGGGTGGGTGTCAAGTGGAGAGGGCCAAACTCTTTTCAGTGGTGCACAATAATAAGCCAAGGAACAACAGGTACAAGCTGGAACAGAGAAGATTTCACCTCAACATGAGGAGAAACTTCTTTCCAGTGAAGGTGACAAAGCCCTGGAGCAGGCTGCCCAGAGAGGTTGTGGAGTCTCCTTCTCTGGGCACCTTCAAAACCCACCTGCATGCATTCCTGTGCAGACTCCCCTGGGTGATCCTGCTCTGGCAGGGGGGTTGGACTGGATGATCTCTGGAGGTCCCTTCCAGGCTCTAATGTACTGTGATACTGTGATGCAGAGGAGGATTAAAAAGAGGTGACATTTGCTACAGTGTGCACATTTAATACATTCTAAGAGATGTGTGCAGGTTCTGCTTGTAGCTAAAAGGACCAGACTATCACGGTTCCATTATTTGAAGACAGCCTATGGGATGTGTCAAGTGCCATTTCTGGGCTACCTAGGGGAAAGAGAGTCGGTTCAGTGGGTTTGGGCAGATGTCAAGGAAATAAGTTCTTATCCCTCCCTTAATTTTCTGTCAGAGGTGTCAGATAACAGCTTGGATAGGCAAATCTGTTTAAATGCTGCCTGAAACAGCAGTACCTTTGCTTCATCTTGAGTTTCCCATTCAGAACATAAGGGTTGGTGGGTGGGAGGCTTGCAGTTGGTGAGCGACTGCAATGTGAAGTCGTGATTTCTGCATGAGCCAGGAATGAGGGAACCCACATGAACTGGCTCTTCAGAGCACATCCTGGCTTTTGTGCATATCCTTAGCTAGAAGGCCTTCCTTTTGAAGAGATTATTGAGAAAATCTTTTCAACACTGACTTGCTTGCTTTCTGCTTGGAGATTAAGGTCCTCTCTGTAGGTACAGTTTGCCCTGTAATGAATAGTTTATCAGAAAAATTGGCAAGGTACTTAACCAAGCCCATTTTGGAAACTTCTAAGAGGAGATGTTGTAGAAAGTTCTGATATGTTGTTGCATTTTACTAGCTCTAAAAACTGTGTGAGGACAGGGGTGGAAAGGGAATGCTCACATCTTTTAGAGTAAACATTGATCAAGAGAAGGACAATCTGAGCCACTGTAAGAATATTTTTTTTCCTGTGGCTTTCCCTTCCTCCACCAAATTAACTTCCCTCTCAAACAGCACAAAAAGTAAATCCTTCTCTGTTCAGTAGCCTCAAATTTTGCTCTTCAGCAAGCAAGACAATTGAGCAACCAACACTCTGAAGGCAGTGCCGTGCTTAGATGGATTTAACTTTTTTGTTTTTCTTGTGATTGGGAGCAGCATTTTACACGTTCTCTTGGCTGTGGTGTAGGAATTGCTATGTGGCTCAGAAGAGTAGTGCTAAATGATTGTGCATGAGCGCCATCCTCAGCTCCCCCACAGAGGAACTGTAAAATGCTCACATGGCATAGCTGATTTATTCTCCAAACAGATTAAGCTGCATTTTACCCTCAAGGTACATATTGATTTTTTTTTCCCTTCAATGGGGACATTTTGACTACAGTTGATGCAATGGAAAGTCTGATAAAAGAAAATTGACAACTTAGTTCTATGGGAACTCTTTGTTTAGAACATCTGACATAGCTATTAAGTACCTATGTGTGCATGCACATGTTACAATTATGAGTTTAAAGGATTTTCTTCTTCCTAATTTGAATCATAAAATGTTAGGGGCTGGAAGGGACCTTGAAAGATCACCCAGTCCAACCCCCCTGCCAGAGCAGGAGCACCTAGACCAGATCACACAGGAACACATCCAGGCAGGTTTTGAATACCTCCAGAGAGGGAGACTCCACAGTTCCCCTGAGAAGCCTGTTCCAGTGTTCTGTCACCCTCACAGGGAAAAAATTCTTCCTCATGTTTTCATGGGACTTCCTATGCCTCAACTTCCACCCATTGCCCCCTTGGGGATCATTGAGCAGAGCCTGGCTCCATTCTCTCAGCACTCACCCTTTACATATTCATGAGCATTAATGAGTTCACTCCTCAGTCTTCTCCAAGCCACATAACCAAATCTTTTATCGGTGCAGCATGTTTGAATTCTGCTGAAGTACCTCCATCTAGTTTGTGTTATGTGTATATGCACACAATCCCCATCCTCCTCACCCCCTGTGTATGCACATAGAGACATTTGGTTAGCTTAAGAACATCACTTAAAGTAAGTCTAGTCTGCTATAGTGAACCCTGTTGCCTAGCTGAGAGCTTTAGAGATTGTATGTTGTTGGAACATTCCTGGCTTTCAAACAGACAGTTTGCAAGAGCATTTGCTGGTAATTTATTTATTGTTATTACTCAGACTGATAGCACTCATATTTTCTAAACATAGATAATCACATTTTCTGCCAGAAAGAGCACACAGTTGAAGAAAGAAAATCACTCTGAGTGCTGTTGCAGCAGACTCCTACAGCAACCTTATGTAACAGTGTATGGACTTTCCTGGCATAGCAAAGCTTTGGAACAAACCACCATAGGCTCAGAATCTGAGATGCCCATAGGAAGAGTTTAACAGCATCTTTGATATAAAAGACTACATAAGAGTCTTTGCAACAAAAAGCTCTTCTGAACTCAGAGTTCAATGGAAGTCCTCGAAATGAAGGTGGGACTCCTAGATCCAGCATTTGTTAGATGCTTCTTGTGCTATGAGTCTTTAAACTTTTTTTTTTTTTTCAATAAATAACCTGAATTTTATAGACCAAATCTGCAAGTGGATTCAGGCAGCACTGCTGTCACCACAGAGCATTCATAAAGATTCTGATAGCTGCTGCCTAGTACGGTAGGTGCTCAAAAAACCTCCCACATCCCAGTTTAGTTTGAATATCTGAAACTACTAGTCTCTTGATGTTGCTGGTCTAATGGGATTTTGGTTCCTAATTCAACCCATTTTTAGAAGTTAGGAAGGTAAGTCCTTTATGTTCTGAATCTGTAAAGGCACTCAGAGCACTGCAGCTGGGTATGGAAGACTGCAGTATGTCCCATTGTGTACCTAGCAGCCACTGTGAAGAGAAACACATTGAGAAAGGAATACTGGCATCTCACTTTTTGTGTGGTGGGTTGAAATTACCCCCCAACTAATTTGGGGAAACTAACCCCCAAAAATAAAATGGCCAGACCAGCTCAGTTTGGGATGGAAGCAAATGAAGCAAACTAAAATCTAGAAATATGAAATGCCATGAATGTGTACAAAGTATATAATAGATGTACAATATAGAGATACTTACAATTTATAAACAACACAAACTCCTCAGACCCCCCTGGGTGGGTCCAGGGGGACCGTTCGCCTCCTCCCTCACTCCCTCACAGGCGTCCAGACAGAGATCCCCTGGCAGGGCCTTAGGAGAGGGAGAGAGGAAAGTTGCAAGCCGAAGCAACAGGAGAAGAAAAGAGAGCAAGAACTGATTATGCCTCTGCTCTATATCCCATTAGCAGTCCAATGAATTATATAGACTTTATCAGTATTTTTCTTTTGTATCCAATGGTAATTTATTTTCAGTCTTTGCAGTCAGGGACTAGGCTAAAGTTCCCCCTTCAAACTGTGGCACTTTAGCTGAGAAGAACTTTGGGTCCCAGATGATACTGATACAGTTTCTTGGGATTTTTTTGTTGTTTTTTTTTTTTTGAGGAAAGTTCATGCAGCTATTTCAAATGTCATCTCTACAGTTTTACTTTCATATTCACACATGCACTGAAGAAGCTGTTAAACAAAAATCCTCAGTAAATTCCTACCAGATTGCAAAGGGAGTTGTGCTGAGACATTCTGGTTGATGCTGTATCTGATTGACTCTGAAATGATATCTCATTTCAGAGGTATGAGAACTCATTAGGATCCACTTTAGTTTCATTTTAATTAACTTTCAGGAGTGTCCTTGGTTTGGCTAGGATGGGGTTAATTTTTAATTAAAATTTCACCCCCCACAGGAAGCTGGGAAGGGTTATAGCCAAGACAGGCAGCTGAACCAGCCAAGGGGGTATTTGACACCATGCTGATGTCATGCCTGCTCTATAGGGGAGGGCTGGCTGGGTCAAGCCTGGCTGCTTCAAGCAAGTGGTTGGGCTTGGGCCACTGTGGACAGTGCTGCATTTTGTATCACTCACTTTCTATACTATTTCATTAGTATTATTGTCATTCCTGTTTCTTTTTTCCATTCCTGTTTCTTTTTTCCTTTCTTTGTCCTGTTGTATTAAACTCTCCTTACTTCAACCCCCATAGGGTTTTGCTTTTTTCTCATGATTTTCCTTCCCATCCCTATAAGGGGGCAGTTGTGTGAGTGGCTGAGCTGATGGCTGGGTCTGAACCACAGGATCATAGAATGGTCCAGGCCAGAAGGGACCTCCAAAGGTCATCCAGTCTGACACCCTACAGCCAGCAGGGACATCCCCAACTAGATCAGGCTGCCCAGGGCCTCATCAAGCCTCACCTTGAATATCTCCAGGGAAGGAGCCTCAACCACCTCCCTGGGAAACCTGTTCCAGTGCTCCACCACCCTCACAGTAAAGAACTTGCTCCTAACATCCATGACAAAGAGCCACAGTGTAAAGCCACTCTCTCTTAGCCAAAAAGGTCAAAACAAACAGAAGATTTTTGATGCCAATTAAAAAACCAGAACTAAACAAAGCACAGAACAAGGAACAAAACAGAGTCATTGTCGCAGGCACATTGGGATGGAGAGGTATGAAGAATATTGAATTGGGCTTCCACATTAGTTCACATGCTTTATCTTGTTGCTTATGAAAAGTTTGTGAATGTATATCAGATATGTTCTTTGATGTTCTGTAAGGCCTTTCTCATGTCTGTCTACAAAACAGCTTGTGCTTGATTCTCCCTGTGAAGCTTGTAAATATCAGTATGTGAAATAGGGATGAAAGCTCCCCAGCACTCAGCTCTGTTAGTGTATTTTAACCAGGGTGAAGGAAGGGGAGCAGTGATTGCCATCTGCTGTGGTGAGGACAGTGCTCTTGCAGTGCTTTGCACTTGTGGTGTTCCCACTTGGGAATGATCACAAACTGCCTGTTAACCACATTGCTGGGAGTTCTGTGGTGTGTTTGACAGACAACACTAAGGACTGAACTCATTTACATTTCAACTTCCATGAGGTGAAAGTTTGTCAAAGGCAGTCCTACCATATAGCAAGAAACATATGAGTTTGGTTTTGCAACTGCTCCAGATTTTAGCACTGAGTTGTCTCCACGAATCAGCTTTGTCAGTTAAGCAGCTGAATAGGGCAAGCAGTGTGCCCAGGTAGTCAAGAAAGCCAAAGGCATCCTGGCTGGGATTAGAAATGCTGTGTCCAGCAGGAGCAGGGAGGGGATTGTCCCCTGGGACTCAGCTCTGGTGAGGCCACACCTTGAGTATTGTGTCCAGTTTTGGGCAGCTCAACCCAAGAGAGATGTGGAGGTGCTGGAGCCAGTGCAGAGGAGGGCAAGGAAGCTGGGGAAGGGCCTGGAGAATAAATCTGATGAAGAGCAACTGAAGGAGCTGGGGATGGTTAGTGTGAAAAAGAGGAGGCTGAGGGGAGACCTCATTGCTGTCTACAACTACCTGAAAGGACATTTTGAAGAGGTTGGTGCTGGCCTCTTCTCACAGGTAATTAGTGATAGAACAAGAGGGAATGGCCTCAGGCTGTCACTGGGTAGGTTTAGACTGGACATTAGGAAAATGTGTTTCACAACAAGAGTGGTCAGGCATTGGAATGTGCTGCCCAGGGAGGTGATTGAGTCCCCAGCTCTGGATGTATTTAAAGGTCATTTGGATGTGGTGCTTGGGGCTATGGTTTAGGAGTGAACCTTGTAGAGTAGGGTTCTGGGTTGGACTTGGTGATCCTGAGGATCTTTTCCAACCTGAATATTTCTGTGATTCTGTGATTCTATTCCTTTGAATGATGGGGGGTTTTTCTACTTCCTGTGATAAATCTGCTTGACCAAGATTTGAGCCAGTGATAGGTTTCTTGCATTGACTTTGTAATATGCATTTTATCAGAGCAGATCCTGTATCCATTTGGGGCTGGTAATAAGGGGAAAGACATCCAAGTAGTCCATAGATCTGATAGATACTCATGTTCCAGCCTGCAGACAACTGACTATGCTATGAACTTACTTTTTAAATCAATGGCATCTACTGTGAAAATCAGAATCTTACGCAGCTGCAGAGTGCATGGAACATAAAGAACTGAAACTCAAGAGACCTTGGACAAGAGACATTTGATATATTACTAGGAGGAAGGTTTTTGAGTTCTTTTTAATTGGTGGGGGGGGCAATTTTAAAAGATTTGGATTACTTTTTTATTTTTTTAACTTTTCTACCTTTCAGATGCATTGTGTTACTGCTCAGCAGTGTTTACTGTGGCTACAACTTGGATTTTTAAGATGCATACTGGTTTTTTTTCCCCAGCATATGGCTTCATGATGGTTCATGGACAGATCTAGGTGCTTCACATCAATTGGGCAGACCTCTCTCACCTGAATTTGTGCTACACTTGGTAGCAGTGGCTGGATCTTGTTTGATCTGTGGATCTAGACATGCCAGTAGATAATAACACACTTTCACAAGCATTTTTTCTCAGTTCAGCATCATTTAGAAATCAATTGCTTCATTCTAAGTGTTGGAAAAGGGAGTAAGGTACACAGATTCATTTTTCTGTGTCACCCTGGTCTGAGCTTGATCCCACTTGGCCAAATGTACATAGTCACTTCTCGCCAGCAATAATCCAGCCACTTATCCCAGATCCTTTCTTGTCTACAAAGTTTATCTTCCTTGATCAGTCTTGTCCAGATGTTCTCAGAGTCCTCCTTAAAAATCCAGTCCTTTGAGCTAAACTCTGCCTTCCTCCTTCTTCTCTCTTCTCCATCCAGTATTCTGTTGCTTCTCAGTGTCTAGTTTTCTCTTCTGGCAGTTTTTCCCCTTTGCTTTTCAGTTCATATTGGCCCCTCTTTGCCTTCTCCAGAGAACCCCCCAGATGACACTTACTATTAGTTTATTTCTCACCTTACCTGATTTCATTATATTCTGCAATCTTCTCCCTGCTCTGCATTTTTGGTTTGCTCTCTCACTAGCTTTTAGTCTCATTTCCAAGCTCTCTCATTCTTTTTGAGTTGTTAGTCCTTCTGCTTGTCTCTCTTTTTATTTTCCAGGCTTATTTCAATGCGGTAGATTTTGTCAGTCTGGTTTCGTTCTGTATTCCAAACCCAAATGTTGCCTCAATCTTTCCCTCCTCTGCTCACCTGTATGATCCCAATTCAGCGTGGCTGCATGGTGTTTGTTTTTCATTATTTCAGATCTAGTCTCTACTTTGTATGGTAAAGTCCAACTTCCCTCTCTGCAGTCCTAGGCTTCTCGCCAGGTCAGTCCCAGAGATCGCTCTTGCCTTGTCCTTTTCTCCCTCTGCCTCCTCACCAAAGTCCCTGTCCCAGGCTCTTCCTTCTGCTCCTCCAGGCTGGCTTTTGGACTGCCTGCATTGGCAGCCCAGTGTTGGTGGTAAGACAACTTGGAGAAGCCATCCAGGAAACCCCAACTTTTTCCTCTAACGCAGATTCATTTCTGTGTGGGAATGGAGCATTCATTGTCTTGCGACATTGCCTGAGTTGTCAAGAGATGAGAAATGATGGAGAATAAAATTCTGAGTGATTGTACCAACCACATTCAAAATCTGATTTTTTTGTTTATTAAAAGCATGTCATTTGGATCCAGTGTTCTGGGTCCCTGAAGTCACTTGAATTACACATCTCTACCCAAAGTGGGATTGGGAATGAATGATGGAAGAGTGTTAAAAAAATCCTGACAATGTTTTCCTGTCTTTATTCTCAAAACTGAGTGAACCATATGGAGGAGGTTAAGGAATAATATTAAACAGTTTATAATAATAAAATCTGCCAATGGCAAAAATCCTGTATAGAAAGTATCAGTTCAAGTAGCTGAAGTTTGGCAAGCATTTAAGCAGCTGAAAGCATTTTGTTTTTTTAGATGAGAAGTTTTGGGCAGCCTTACTAATAGTCTGTTGCTAGCAGCACTGCCTATAATAAACAACTTGATTAAAGTTCCAGAACTATACTCTACAAATCCATGTAAGATGGAACTTGGGCTAGAAACAGATGCACTCAAGATATGACTCATTTAGTCTGCTGGAGTGTTTTAAATTAGCTTTTAGTTGTTTGTCAGTTTGGGAAAAAAAGTATTATTAAAAAAAAAAAGTAGCCCTGGTTTTCTTCAGAAAAAAATATTACTGAAGTTTATGAACTTGGTAAACTTCTACATTTTCCCCTGATCTAGCTGGAGGTGTCCCTGCTCACTGCAGGGGGGTTGAACAAGATGACCTTTGAGGGTCCCTTCCAACCCAATGCAATCTGTGAATCTGGAATCAGAAAGAAAAATCCTTTGGCAGTTAGAGTCTTGGATAAAGGTGGGGGACTCATTATTTCTTTGAAGATAGCTGCGTTTGTTTTGTTGGACTGACTCAAATGCCTAACACTGCTTACTTTGTAGGATAGTATGTCTGTTCCGAGTTGCTAAAGAAGTAAAGCTGAAGTATCACACAGTGAGTGCACGCATTTTTGTCTGGCTGCCATTCTACCTCTCCTCCTTCAGTTTTTAAATCAAAAAGAAAAGTTGGATTTCAACTTTATGTGGCAGAGAAGGAGAGGCAACATGTCTGCTAGAAGAGGCATTACTATCTCTTCAGATGTCTGTCAGGAGCCAGAATTTACACAGAACAGATATGAGTACCCCAATTACAGGAAAAGCTGCAGTCACCTTATAAGACATTATAGGAACTGACAGCCTCAAGCATCTGCAGTACCTGAGGGGTTTTTGTTTGTGTGTTTTTCTCCCCTTCAGTTGGAAATGACACTGTTGGGGATGTGGTATTTTTGGAGCATTGTTTACTTTTCTGTAAGCTGTGGGGCAGCTCTTCTGCTTCAGGAGTGCAGACAGTGCTGACTTTCTGCACGTGTTTGTGAACTCCTGTGTCCACCAGGCAGGTGTGCTCACCACACACGACAGCCTTGCTCATTCCTTACTGATGGGCAGGGTAGGGAGACAGTGGCTGCAGGAGAAGCAGTCCACAGTCTGCTACTGAGAGATGGGACATAAAACTGTTGGAGAGCTTTAGTCAGAGATGGGGTGGCTAATTCTGCAGGACAAAGCCAAATCACCTAATTTTAGGGCACTTTATCTTACAGCTTTATATTTAAAACTTAACTACTATGAAGAGTAAGAGTACAAATAAAGAGGGACAGCAATAGCACTGAGCAGCAAACAACCCTGTAAAATTTTTGTCATCACTGCCCTTTTTATATCACAGAATCACAGAATGTTAGGGGCTGGAAGGGACCTCAAAAGATCACCCAGTCCAACTTCCCTGCAAGAGCAGGATCACCTAGAGCAGATCACACAGGAACTCATCCAGACAATATCTCCAGAGAGGGAGACTCCACAACCCCTCTGGGCAGCCTGTTCCAGTGTTCTGTCACCCTCACAAGTGAAATAATTCTTCCTCAAGTTTCCATGGAACTTCCTATGCCTCAACTTCCACCCATTACCCCTTGTCTTGTCACTGGGCATCGCCGAGAAGAGCCTGGCTCCATTATGTTGCTTGCCAACTTCTATTTTCGTATTTTCTTCATGCTTTAACAAATATTGATCCTTTACCATGCTACTACTGAATGAATCATATTGATAGGAAAAAAAAAATCTCAAAGAACCAAAGCACCAAAACAGTTCAGTGGCTGAAGTATTAAAATCAGCCATCACAATTTTTTCTGTGCAGAAACATTTGTAGTTCCCAGGGATTAATAATAAAGCACAGATTACCTTCCTGAAAGTTGTTAGGTAGAAATCATCTCTGGCCCTTTGTTTATGCAACCAGTTCAGGATCATGCAGGATCACAGGATGTTAGGGGTTGGAAGGGATCTCTGGAGATCATGGAGTCCAACCCCCCTGACAGAGCAGGACCAGAGAATCTAGTGCAGGTTGTACAGAAATGCATCCAGATGAGTCTTGAAAGTCTGCAGAGAAGGAGACTCCAGAACCTCTCTGTGGAGCCTGTGCCAGTGCTCTGTGACCCTCACAGTGAGGAAGTTCCTCCTCGTGTTGAGTTGGAACCTCCTGTGCTGCAGTTTCTAACCACTGTCCCTTGTCCTATCCCAGGGTGCAAGTGAGCAGAGCCTGTCCCCTCCCTCTTGACCCCTAGCCCTCAGATATTTAGAAGCATTGATTAAATCCCCTCTCAGTCTTCTCCAGACTAAACAGCTCCAGGTCTCTCAGCCTCCAGAGGAAGCAAAGAACTTGGTTCTTACTAACATCAAATATTCCAATTTTGAGTTTTGTTTTGTTTTGGGTTATCAGAGTTTGGGAGTTTTGTTTGGTTTTGTTGTTTATTTTTGTTTGGTTGGTTTTTGTTTTGTTTTAGCAAGGCAGCTGTACCATTAATGTGAAACAAACAGGGAGGAAAACAAAGAGAATCCTGTGATCACACATTATTCTGACTGCATGTATTTCTTACAGGGACAAGCTGATCTTCTCAAATATGCTAAAAATGAAGCACTGGAGAACCTGAAACAAATCCATTATGCGACTCTTTCATGTGGACTCAATAAGCCAGGCACTGAAAATGCACAGATCTCAAAGCCCCGCCGAAGCCTGGAGGTCATACCTGAAAAAGCAGGTGATGAAAACGGAGAATGAGAGAACACTCTCCCCATATTTATGGAGTTTATAACTCTGTGACCAAGTGTAGCTGTGTAGGACATTTGCTTTTGCACTTAACTGTTGGGAAATATTTGGAATTTTGGTAAAGCACAACTGGAGAAGCTAATCACAATCTTATCGAAACTGTGAATGTATGTAGCAACTCTGCTTGTGAAGCCAACGCCGCTGTGTAACACGGAGCGATGTCCTTGGCCAAAATATAGCACCTAGATGTAAAAGATACTGTATTTCAGTAACAGAGTGCTGAAAAGCTCATTGGTGTGCCATAGAGAAATGAACATTTTCAGCTGAGCTGTTGACTAGAGGGAAAGCAGTTGGAAAGATTTGACAAGGTTTTCAAAGGAATCGGCGGCGCAGGTCCTGTATTCCTTTGCACAGTTAGTTCAATTGTGCTGGTGAGGTGAATGATTCTTTTGAAAATCAGGTCCAATTAAAAACAAAACACAAAGGGTAGAATCCACATATTTCACACTATGTGTAATTCAGCCACTCGGATTTTTGGGGGGGTTTGAAGTGGTGTTGATTTTCTTGTTGAGCCATAAATTAAATCGAGAATGTAATTAGATGGTGATCACTGACTTCAGTGCACTATAGGAGAGCCATTATGTAAAAGGAAAATGTGCAATCAATCTGATAGCCTCTGTCAGAAGAAGATACAAACCTATTTTGCCTAAGATCTGCAGAGATGTGTGTAGATAATGTGACCAAACTGCAAGCAAAACGTTGTAAATAGTTTTTCATTTTGTGAAGTGAAGTGCTCATACGGAAAAACAAAAACAAAACAGTTTTATGAGGTTGCTCCCAGAAAAGGAAAGCTTTTAATTAAAATTTTAACTTTTTTTATTTTTCAAGTATTTTCTTCCTTACAGAATAGGTGATATCTCAATAATAAGGTTTGTCAAAAAAACAACAACAACAAAAAAAAAATTAAAAAAAATAATTGCTGTTCTGTTTTGGTTTTCAGACAACATTAGGTAAAGGTTATTGTAGCTGATATGCTCATTGTAAAATGACTATCCCGACCGACAGTGTTCTCTTAACTTGTTTTTGATTTAACAGTCAGATGGACTCTTATCATTGCAGAAGCTAATAAATTTGAAGAAAAACAAGCAAAAATCCTCCAGAGATGAAAATGCACTTTTTGTTCCGTTGTGGGGGGGAGGAGAAGGAATATGGTGATGTCGGTTGAAGGGCATTGCTAATTTACAGGTCCTGAAGATATGCACTCTACATGGATTCTTATTTTTGTAGGCAATTCAAGAGGCTGTTTCTGCAATTTAGTTCGTAATGAACATCTACATACATAGGACATAGAATCAGAGAATTGTCAGGGTTGGAAGGGACCTCAAGGATCAGCCAGTTCCGACCCCCTGCCATGGGCAGGGACACCTCACACTACAGCAGGTTGCTCACAGCCACATCCAGTCTGGCCTTCAAAATTCTCCAGGGATGAGGCTTCCTATAAAAGCCAATGGAGCTCTGACCAAGAACTTAGTCTGAATTAGCAGGGACTTAAATTTATTTTCTAGTCTTTACAAAATTAGAGAGGGAGGAAACATGGCAACAAATTTGCATAGTAAATGTCACATCTTGAGCCTGCACTTTTAAATGTCAAACTGCATGGTTAGGAGCAGTTTTAGGAGGTGCTAACTCTTTCAGTGTCTCCTGACAGATTGTATGCATCAATATTACAATCTTCCAGGAGTGAGTTTTGTTCTCTATTGCACAAAATGAAGCATTTGACCTGCAAATACCTGCAAGTGTTACTTTTTAGGCAGCTCTTCTCTGTGTTGTCAGCTGGAAGTCTTCTGATTGCACCTGAAGTCGATGGGAAGCAACATGAAATTCCCTGCAGCTAAGTGTATTCCAGGCCAGTACAAAGTCAGTCTTCCAGGGCCAAATACATATCAGGTATAAATTTCATTTATCTACAGCAAAACGACTGTGTTACATCAAGATTCAGCCTGGCTGTAAATACACAAGGTTAGTTTCATTTCTTCAGAAGATCCAAAGTTTAGACTGCTGGAGTGAGTGCAGAGGAGGGCAAGGAAGCTGGGGAAGGGAGAATAAATCTTATGAGGAACGACTGAAGGAGCTGGGGCTGTTTAGTTTGAAACAGAGGAGGCTGAAGGGAGACTTCATTGCTCTCTACAACTACCTGAAATGACATTGTGGAGAGGTTGGTGCTGGTCTCTTCTAGGTAATTAGTGATAGAACAAGAGGGAATGGCCTCAAGGTATGACTGGATGGCTTTAGACTGGACATTAGGAAAAAATATTTCTCATCAAGAGTGGTCAGGGATTGGAATGTGCTGCCCAGGGAGGTGGTGGAGTCACCAACCCTGGTTCTTTTAAAGGTGGTTTGGATGTGGTGCTTGGGGCTATGGTTTAGGGGTGACCCTTGTAGAGTAGGGTTCTGGGTTGGACTTGGTGATCCTGAGGATCTTTTCCACCCTGAATATTTCTGTGATTCTGTGAATTTTACTACCAAATTTTAGTCCTAATTGAAAGGTGTAGACTGTGGGAAAATGTCAGTACAGTTAGCATTACACTTCAGAGAGGTCTAAAAGCCAGAGGAGCTCTGCTGGCAGTCCTGGCTCACCACTGTTTGCATGGCATTTACAGAAAGATATAATTTATGTCACAAATGGAGCATGTCTATAGAGTATATTTCTTCAGCCAGGTTATCAGAGTTGATGCCTTGGTTAACATTTGAGAGAACATTGAAAGGATTAAACACAGCTTGGTGGGTTTTCCCTTGTTTTAAGGCAATAAAAAGTGAAAGGTGAGTGTCACATTGTGTTCAACTCTACAGGATATATAACTCTGCTTACTCTTAACCCTCTTCTGTCTTGTTAGAAAGGAGAATAATACTTTCTTTTTTGTGAGTAATCTTACACAGTATCTGCTTTTTAAAAAAGAAAAAAAAAATCTGCATTTAGCATTGTGACCCTTTAAGTGTGTTTGGATTTGAATGTAGTGCTGATTCCTTAAAATGCAGGTCACTTTGTGCATTATTCATACTGAGTCCAGATCTGTAGATGTACCATAAAGCCTTAAAATGAACTCAGTCAAGCAAACACTCTGAAAGAGGATGTGTAGCTAAAAATCCTTTAAGGAGTTTATATGTTGCATATTAAAAGAATGCAGGATAAACACCTGCAAGCAAAGTACCTGATTCTGTTGTTAACCCAGTGGTGATAATTTCTAAACCAAATCTATGACTACTGGGGTTTTTTTCAGTTCTATTTCCTTAACGTGCTCTTCTCATCTGTGATGCAATTTATTTTTATCATTACCCTGCTTTTACAGTGCTTATTTCAGATTTCACAGAAAAAGAAGCTCCCAAGATCTGGAGAAGTATTCCAAATAAAATTAATCACTTGTTGGCTTTACACTTTTTTTTTTTTTCCTTTATTTTCTTGAATGTGCTGTAATACAGTTGAATTGTTTGTATGCTTTAGAACTATGAAAGAAGGAGCCAAAACAGAAGCCACTATTTCTTTGCCCACCTTTGGTGCTTCTGTTTGTCTCCAGTAATCACTGAATAAGTATGGGTATGTATGGAGAACTGCTTAACATATTGCTCAGTTTAAAAGAAAATGCTTAAGTAGGAAATGAGAAGTCCTCATGCAGATTAACCCTGTAGGCACTAACAGTGAATTGTTTTTTTTTGACCCAAAGAATGAGCAGTGCCTGTTTGAAAAGGAGCATCTCCAAGGCTAGTCTGAGTTCTTCCTGCTGAAACTCCCTTCCTCATTGGCTGTGCCACTGGATTTAATTGCAGAGCCCAGGACCATGCCCTCCATCCTCTGAACACACCAGCCAACCACAGTAGACAATTCTGTTCTCCAGGAATTCCCCCAGCTGCAGACACCGAGGGGCACTGCTGAGCCTGTTGATGGCACCTAAACAGCAAAAGCCTCCAATACAGAGCTGGGGACCAAACTTTACTGGTGAAGCTGTGGCCCTTCTACTGTTGGTGGTAGTCTTTTAGTCAAGGCAGTAGGAACAAGATTTAAAAGCAGTGTTGCAAAACTTCTCCTTTTTCTCAGGTCTTCTGTTTCTTTGCCTTTCCGTCATGTTCCTGCATTGCTGCAGCAAGGAGGAATAGATTGGTGCCCTACACAATTCTACAGGCTTGCCCCTGCAGACCTAGTGAAGGTTGCTGTATGGGTCAAGCCCTTTTTTTGAGCTACTTTACAGACCAGAGGAATATTTTTATAAGACTCCATGGCTGGTTAGTGTGTTCACTTTTTCCTGTTTTGAAGTTGAAGCAGCAGAGAGAGATGATTCAGAGCTGCCAGCATGAAAAATGGAAGTGAGTTCCAAGATGACTAAAAATGTTAACTCTGGTCTATTAATCAAATGCACTAATGTGAGAGGACCCAATCCTCCACTCTTGCAGTTTCCTTTCCTTCTGATTTCCTTGATTTCTGCTGCTCTAATGTTACTTTATTGGTAAATCTGATTGCTTCTTGCCATATGCATGGTTTGCTGCACAGATCATGGAAACTGCGGGTGGTCCTGTGCATGGTATATCAATCTTTCATTTAAGCCTTAGCCTACCTAATTTTACACCTGTGTTAACTGAAGATCCAAAATCAACATAAAGAGCAACATTTGCCAAAAGGGCAATCATGGCCATGGCACAATATGCACTTGCATTGGCATTTACTTCACTGTGAAATCCTTTTATCCTCACAGAGCTAGGAGTCGGAGTGCTGCTGCTGCAGGATGACTAGCCCATAGGCTTTAATATGGTGAGCAAAATCCTGAAACTGGTGACATCACCAACTTGCTTCTATTGAGTGTAAAGAGTGTAGGACTTCACCACGTTTTTTCTTTTTCTATTTGCACCTACTCTGACCAATTAAGCAGGTCGAGGGAGGTGATTCTCCCCCTCTACTCCACTCTGCTGAGACCCCACCTGGAGTACTGTGTCCAGTTCTGGAGCCCCTGTTGTAAGAAGGATCTGGAGGTGCTGGAACGTGTCCAGAGAAGGGCCACAAGGATGATCAGAGGGCTGGAGCTGCTGTCCTATGAAGACAGTTGGGGTTGTTCAGTCTGAGAAGAGGAGGCTCCAAGATGACCTTCTTGTGGCCTTCCAGTATCTGAAGGGAACTACAAGAAAGCTGGGGAGGGACTTTTTAGGGTGTCAGGGAGTGATAGGACTGGGGGAAAATGGAGCAAAACTAGAAATGGGTAGATGCAGATTGGATGTTAGGAAGAAATTCTTCCTCATGAGGGTGGTGAGACACTGGAACAGGTTGCCGAAGGGTGGTGGAAGCCTCAACCCTGGAGGTTTTTGCAGCCAGGCTGGATGTGGCTGTGAGCAACCTGATGTGTTCTTACCACCTCCTGATTCCTTTTGCTCTCAGCTGTGGGAGAGACTAACCATGTAGGTTAGTCTTTATTCATTACAAATTGTTTGTTATCAGTAAGAAAAAGGCAGTAAAACTCTTGAGGTTTTCTGTTTGTTTCTGTTTCTGGACACTATTAAACTTCCCTTTCTGACTCATCACCTCTTCTCTGGGTGGCTGTTGAAAGACAGGGTAGCAAAAAGCAACCCAAAAAGATTAGAAGCAGGACTTGAGTACAAGAGCAACAAGTCCTCATAGGCTTAGGGCAGCATCCCTTGTAGTCAGCTGAATTAAAGGCACAGATAGGGACTTGTCAGCAGTGAGGAGGGGGAAGATAGTGAACAATTGGATGGTAAAAAAAAAAAGATAATTTTAACCCAGGAGTATGGGCAGTCACAGGATGGCATGGCCCCACCATATCCTATGGGAACCCTAATGCTTCCTGGTGGTACTGGAAATGCTACCAGTACCTTAGGACAAAAGCATAATAGTTCTTCTCTTGACTGTATTACCTGGTGTGGAAAAGAGATTAGTGATCCTGGGAGAGTGCAGTTGGGTGTGCTGCTTTGGCATAGGTATGTGTGCCACTTCAGCTCCTAGGAGTTCCCACCTGGTGCCACTGGTGTGCCCAGTTGGCACAGCAAAGCTGAGAGGAAACCAGGAGGCTGATGTGCCTATGATACCAGGAGAGGAGTCTTTGTAAGGCAGCACAGGAGGGTAGTGAGAAAGGAGTCAGCTTTGTTCAGAGCAATCCATAGAATCAGACAATTGTCAGGGTTGGAAGGGACCTCAAGGATCAGCCAGTCCCAACCCCCTGCCATGGGCAGGGACACCTCACACTACAGCAGGTTGCCCAGAGCCACATCCAGCCTGGTCTTAAAATTCTCCAGGGATGAGGCTTCCACCACCTCCCTGGGCAACCTGTTCCAGTGTCTCACCACCCTCATGGGGAAAAACTTCCCAACATCCAATCTCAATCTCCCCATTTCCAGTTTTGCTCCATTCCCTCCAGTCCTATCACTCCCTGACACCTTAAAAAGTCCCTCCCCAGCTTTCTTGTAGCCCTCTTCAGATACTGGAAGGCCACAAGAAGGTCTCCTCAGAGCCTTCTCTTCTCCAGACTGAACAGCCCCAGCACTTTCAGTCTGTCCTTACAGGAGAGGAGCTCCAGCCCTCTAATCCAGCCTTGTTAAGCAACCTGCAGGCTGTAGAAGAGCTTTTTCAAGAAGAGCTTTCTGAATGAGCTTAGATGTTGTATTAGTTATCTGCATTCCACAGAGATAAATAAGGAGCAGAAGGCCTTCTTGGCTGGATGTGGCATTGGCTTGTGACTGCCTGGGAGAAGGAAAGCAGCAGGGCCAGGAAACAGAGCACAGGAACCCAAAGGCATGGTCTTTGTTCTCTGGCCCTCGGCTTCCTCCACCAATAAATTGAAGGAAATGACATCTACTACTTTTTGAATTAGCAGAAGCAGCATACTGCATAACTGCAGAAAAAACCAAACACACACCCCCCAGAAGGCAACTAAGAGTGACATAAACTGACCTATAAATAGTACATCATCAGAGGCAGCACTTCTTGTGTTTGAATGCCATGTGCATGGCATTTCACTAAGTGCATGGATGCCATCAGAGGTGTTTTAGTGGCATGTATTGAAGAGACATACCCAAATGTGCTGCTCTGACTGGTGGAAGAGAGTTTTGAAACAGGAATTCTATCAGTTGATGATAAACTATGAGATAAAAATTCTATCAGCTTATTATAAACTAAGCATGTGGTCTGTGGGGTCCCAGAGTCCTGGGGAGTTCAGTATTCTTACTGTCTAGCAAGAGAGTAAAAGAACATTTTGTTACACTCATGGGGTTTATGCTGTGCCTCACAGCATGAGCCCTTCTTTTAATCTCTGATATTTTTAATGGATTAAAAAAAAAACAAAAAACCAAACCTCCTAGAAATCTTAGAAAAAGCCCCAGGATTCAGCAGTAGATCTCAATCTCTGTCTCAAATTCCAGAGCTGATGATGATGCCTGCTGTGATCTTGATATGTCCCTACCCCAATAGTAATTGAATTTCCTCATATCTGAGTATGTAACAAAATCTTCAACTATCTTTTTATGTAAGGTACTGATGCTGCTGCTTATGGCAGTATTACTGAAAAAGTAGTTTATTGGGATGGAGAAACAAGGATCATCTCTTACTCTAGGACTCTGTTAGTTGTGGAGGTGGGTAGGGAGCTTCCCAGGAGGGTAATAATGGCTGTCCCTCCATTTCAAGCCCCATCTGCATGCATTCCTGTGTGACCTGCACTGGATTCTATGGTCCTGCTCTGACAGGGGGGTTGGACTTGATGATGGCTGGACAGGGACTGGCTGGAAAGCAGCCCTGAGGAGAGGGACTTGGGGGTGCTGGTGGATGAGAAGCTCAACAGGAGCTGTCAATGTGCACTTGCAGCCCAGAAAGCCAACCAGAGCCTGGGCTGCATCAGGAGAAGTGTGGCCAGCAGGGCAAGGGAGGTGATTCTCCCCCTCTGCTCTGCTCTGGTGAGACCCCACCTGGAGTACTGCATCCAGTTCTGGAGCTCCTATTACAAGAAGGATCTGGAGGTGCTGGAATGTGTCCAGAGAAGGGCCACGAGGATGATCAGAGGGGTGGAGAACCTCTCTTCTGAGGACAGACTGAGAGAGTTGGGGCTGTTCAGCCTGGAGAAGAGAAGGCTCTGAGGTGACCTTCTTGTGGCCTTGCAGTATCTGAAGGGGGCTACAAGAAAGCTGGGGAGGGACTTTTTAGGGTGTCAGGTAGTGACAGGACTGGGGAGAATGGAACAAAGCTGGAAGTGGGGAGATTCAGGCTGGAGGTGAGGAAGAAGTTCTTCCCCATGAGAGTGGTGAGAGCCTGGAATGGGTTGTCCAGGGAGGTGGTTGAGGCCCCATCCCTGGAGGTGTTTAAGGTCAGGCTGGATGAGGCTCTGGCCAGCCTGCTGTAGTGTGAGGTGTCCCTGCCCATGGCAGGGGGGTTGGAACTGGATGATCCTTGTGGTCCCTTCCAACCCTGACTGATTCCATGATTCTATGATCTCCAGAGGTCCCTTCCAACCCCTAGCATCCTGTGATGCTGTCATCTGCGATTTCAGAGAGCCTCATGCCTGTGAAGCCAGCAGGACTGGACACAGCATTTCCTTCTGTAAGATGCAGTATTTTGTGCTTGCATTTACTGGCAGTTTTCCAAACCCATATGCTTTACTCTTCCTCTCTCTTTTTTTTTTTTTTTCTCCTGAGCATTGATTTGCAACAACTATTCAAAGTTTACTTTCGTGTAGAGAGTTGTATCAATTTGCTGAGTGTTTTCCCAGCACTCTTTCCAACATGATTTTAACAGTTAATTGTAGAATCACAGAATGGTTCAGGTTGGAGAGGACCTTAGAAGTCATCTAGTTCTGAATCCCCTACCATGTGCAGGGACACCTTCCACTAGACCAGGCTGCTCAGAGCCCCCTCCAGCCTGGCCTTGCACACTTCCAGAGGTGGGGCATCCACAACTTCACTGGGCAACCTGTTCCAGTGCCTCCCCACCCTCATAGTAAAGAATTTCTTCCTTATATCTAATAAAAATCTACTCTCTTTCAGTTTAAATCCACTATCCCTTGTCCTATCCCTACATGCCTTTGAAAAATGTTCCTCTCCAGCTTTCTTCTAGCCTCCCTTTAGATACTGGAAGGCCACTTTAAGGTCTCCCTGGAGCCTTCTCTGGGCTCAATAACCCCATAGGAAAGCTTACAAATAATAAGAGCTCAAGTGCACGAGCAGCAAGTGATGGCAGTGCTCTGTCATGACATGGTTTTGAACTGGGAGTCTGGTCACTATAATGGGAGCACATAATGCTAGGGGGGGCTGCCCTGGGGGCAGTATTAACAGAGGAAACCTCAGGAAAGGGAGGCAGAAGCAGTTAGGAGAGAAAGAACAGAACTGGCTATGAGAGGGAGGATATACTCAGTCCTGGTCGAGGAACCAATTACTAAATCCAGCTCTTTCCCCTCACCCGTGTCACAGGCAAGACTTCTCAGGCATGACAGCTCAAGATAAAAACTCAATTTTGTGTTAGAGATAATTCTCTGTAAGTGATGATCCGTCACACTGATGGAGCACTCTGACAGCCTCTCCCCAGAAGAATTCTGGTGAAAGAAAAATGGCTTTTTTCTACCCACATAAAATCCCTGCCACCGCTCAAAGCCCAGAGGAACACTCTGACAATGATCAGGTCTGAACAGTGTGTTTCCAACTAATCAGCAGCACAGTGATTTGCCTGCCATAGCCACATTACTGAAAGTAGTTTGATCCTGTACTGATGGAGATGCATAGAACAGGTTGAAGCACTACCTGTTTCATAGTCCACACAGGAAAAGGCATCTTAAGTCCAGCTTCCTAGCAGTGCTCCATTTTCCACCTATTCACTTTCTCACACAGATATAAACTAGAAAGACACTTGATGGGTGGACTACTAGATGGATAAAGAACTGGCTTGATGGTCTCACCCAAAGAGTGGCTATCAATGGCTCCATGTCCCAGTGGAGGCCAGGGACAAGTGGAGTCCCTCAGGGATCAGTCCTGGGACCAGTCTTGTTCAACATCTTTGTTGGTGCCATGGACAGAGGCATTGAGTGCACCCTCAGCAAGTTTGCTGCTGACACCAAGCTGTGTGGTGCAGCAGACAGGCTGGAGGGAAGGGATCCATCCAGAGGGACCTGGACAGGCTGGAGAGGTGAGCACAAGCCAACCTCATGAGGTTCAACAAGACCAAGTGCAGGGTCCTGCAGCTGGGTCGAGGCAATCCCAAGCACAAATACAGGCTGGGCAGGGACTGGCTGGAGAGCAGCCCTGAGGGGTGGTGGTGGATGAGAAGCTCAACATGAGCTGTCAGTGTGCACTTGCAGCCCAGAAAGCCAACCAGAGTCTGGGCTGCATCAGGAGAAGTGTGGCCAGCAGGGCAAGGGAGGTGATTCTCCCCCTCCACTCCACTCTGCTGAGACCCCACCTGGAGTACTGCATCCAGTTCTGGAGCCTCTCTTACAAGAGGGATCTGGAGGTGCTGGAAGGTGTCCAGAGAAGGGTCACATGGATGATCAGAGGGCTGGAGCTCCTCTCCTATGAGGACAGACTGAAAGAGTTGGGGCAGTTCAGCCTGGAGAAGAGAAGGCTCCAAGGTGAACTTCTTGTGGCCTTCCAGTATCTGAAGGGGGCTACAAGAAAGCTGGGGAGGGACTTTTTAGGCTATCAGGTAGTGACAGGACTGGGGGGAGTGGAACAAAGCTGGAAGTGGGGAGATTCAGACTGGAGGTGAGGAAGAAGTTCTTCACCATGAGGGTGGTGAGAGCCTGGAATGGGTTGTGCAGGGAGGTGGTTGAGGTCCCATCCCTGGAGGTGTTTAAGGCCAGGCTGGATGAGGCTCTGGCCAGCCTGCTGTAGTGTGAGGTGTCCCTGGGCATGGCAGGGGGGTTGGAACTGGATGATCCTTGTGGTCCCTTCCAACCCTGACTGATTCTATGATTCTGTGATTCTATGATTCTGTTCTACCAAATAACACTGTAATGGGCAATGATGGGATCACAGCTTTGTATGCAAAGCCTGTAACACACGAGGGATGTGGATGCAATTACCCCCAAGTGCTGAACCTCTCTGAAAATCAGACCCTTGAGCTTAACATTGCTGTTCATAGGCTTTTCATTAGAGGAGCTAAATTAAAATTATTTTACAATCTGCAGTGCAAGTGATAGTGCTTACAGCATGGGAAGAGTGGCTGTATTTCATATTCAAACATGACTGCTTCAAGGCTCTACTGAACTCTTTCAAATACAGAGAAGTTGTGATACTCTGAAATAAATTAAAAACCTGCAAAATCATAGAATGGTCCAGGCTGGAAGGGACCTCCAAAGCTCCTCCAGTCCAACCTCCCTGCAGTCAGCAGGGACATCCCCAACTAGATCAGGCTGCCCAGGGCCTCCTCCAGCCTCACCTTGAACATCTCCAGGGAAGGAGCCTCAACCACCTTCCTGGGCAACCTGTTCCAGTGTTCCATCACCCTCACTTCTTCCTGATACCCAATCTGCCCTTCTCTGCCGTTGCTCCTTGTCCTGTCCCTGCAGGCCTTTGCAAACAGTCTCTCTCCATCCTTCCTGTAGCCCCCTTCAGGTACTGCCAGGCTGCTATTAGGTCTCCCCAGAGCCTCCTCCTCTCCAGGCTGAACACCCCCAGCTCCCTCAGCCTGTCCTCATAGCAGAGCTGCTCCAACCCCCTGAGCATTTTCATGGCCCTCCTCTGGACCTTCTCCATCAGGTCCATGTCCTTCCTCTATTGAGGGCTCCAGAGCTGTACACAGTACTCCAGGTGAGGTCTCAGCAGAGCAGAGCAAAGTGGCAGAATCACCTCTCTGGCTCTGCTGGCAATGCTGCTTTGGATGTAGCCCAGGCTGGGATTTGCCTTCTGAGCTGCAAGCTCACACTGCCTGCTCCTGGCCAGCTTCTCATCCATCAGCACCCCTAAGTCCTTTTCCTCAGGGCTGCTTTCTCTCACCTCCTCCCCCAGTCTGTATTGACAGTGAGGATTGTTCTGGTCCAGGTGCAGAACTCTGCGCTTGCTCTTGTTGAACTTCATGAGGTTCACCTGGGTCTCTTCTCCAGGTCCAGGTCCATGTTGTACAGAAATCCATGAAGGCCAATCCTTTCTCTTTGTAGTAGCTACTAGTGACACCCTCAGGATTTCATTGAGGCTGACTTACTCAGTGAGCTTAATCTGTATAATCTTGCAGTTTGTTCAGAATCTCAGAGTCACCGTGTTGCACTGAACAAAGGATGATTAAATGTCACACCTCAGGGCCTAAAATAATCTCAGCTTCTTAATGACTGAGAGAACTTTGAGCTGTCTGCTGAAACAACTGGTGCAAGGCAATGGCCAACACTAGCTGCTGCAGTAGAGCATGCATTTAAAACCAAGTAGTCCTTCCTGTGGTGTTGAGTAAATGTAAAAAAATGATTGTGGATATTTAGGGCACATGACTTACAATTAGCATCATCCTCCCACAAAAATGTTCCAACCAAGCCTCTGCTCCCCAGCATTACTGACATTCGGAAGGACTAAACACAGGTTTCAGACCTATTCAGAACCACACAATCGCACTGAGTCCCACAAGCTCCAACTCTAAACTGGAATGCAGAGACGTGGCTGTACAAGTGCTGTAGCAAAGTGTCCATGAAATGCCTGACATCAAGAGACATCTTCATCTTAGGACTACTGAAGGCTGCTATATAAGCTGGGGAGGCAATCTGAAAGGCACAGATGACAACAGCAAGGAAAACCACCCAGCTAGAGGCATCCAGACCTGCTTTCAAAGTCCTCATTGTATTTATCAGCTCATGTGGTGATGCTCAGCAGACAAATAATCTTTGAACCTTTTTCTGTTTGGTTTTCTTTTGCTTAGGCCCATGGTAGTTCTGCTGTTTGCCACTGGCTACCTGTAACACCGAGTTCCTTACCCTTAACATACCAAGAAGGGTGCAAGCAAGTAACTTGTGGTGCTCTGACAGACTCTTCTCAGGTAGCCCAAAAACATGGTTTTGTCACACTCCTTTTACTGCTGCTAACAGCTTCCAAATCTGCCACTTCCATCACAGTTACTGTCCCCTTCTCCCACATAGCTGCTGACCTAGCAGGGGCTGCAGCAGGGCTCCAGCCATCCCACACAACAGTTTTGAGGCAGGGTGAAAGAGTTGCAGAGATGAGGAACCTACAGCTTTGATGAGCTGCTGCTAAGGTGCAGGGCCCAGCAATCAGAGCATTATCAGCTGCAGGAAGGATTGTTCTGCAGGATCTGCAAAAGACAGGTACTGGGGAGCAACAGAGAAAGCAGTTCTGAAACAGGAGTGAGGGAACTCTGCCGTGCTGGGGAGCAAAGGGCACAGAAAAAGAGCACCAGAGAAACTGGTGCTGTTCAGATGTCCTTCTAAGCCTTTTTTTCTCACTGTCAGAGAGGACTCTACAATAGGTATTAATTACTTATACTGTCTTCAAGTACTCTAGAAGGAAAAGGAATAATTTCTGAATCATCAGTGTAGAAGAAAAGCAAGTGATGTTTGGAAATGGCAAAGCACCTGGGGATTTAATAAAAGAGACTGGGATGAGAGCCATCCTGAGCATCCATCTGCAGTGTGATGTGGCATCTTCATCCCTTGGACTCAGCTATGGTTTAGGGAAAGACAGACCCTAAGTGGAACTTTATCACATTCTAAGTCTTCCCAACCAAAAATCAACAGTTAAGTACAGATAAGAAAATACTGTCCAAAATTAGACAACAGCTTTGGCCTGGGCTGTTTCTAGTTGCTTCAAAGTGAGTATGGAGGGGAAAAAAAAAAAAAAAGACTCTTTTTGCAGCAATTGGTTCTGCTACTGTACTTATCCCCTATTTTCTGAACTGTCAGGCCTCATTTCTTCTGTTATGTAGATTGACAGCCCTCTCAACAGTAATTCTCATTCTGGTCTGAAGGACACCATGGCCTAGTTTCCTGGGGTGAGCACTGAACAAGTGCAGCCTGCTATTACTTTGTGCATGGTGCTCTGTAATGCTGGTAATGAGACTGGGTTCCTTCTCATACACTGGCAATTTGCTAGACAGGGTGATTGACAGAGCTGTAATTCATCAGTCACAGGCTTGGCTGTAAGAAACTGTGGCAAGGTGGCAAGTGTCCCAGGGTGGAGGATTTGAGATGGATGTTTTCATGGAGCCACATGGAATAACAATTCCTTCAGGATTGCAAAGGGAGAGGATGGGCTACTGAACAGAGAGGAGGAACTTCCATTCAGCTGTGGTGAAGGGAAGGGTTTTCTCTGTGCTTGTCAGTCCTTCTCTGAAATAATATCCTTCATAGAATTCTATTCATTACCAATTTGATATGAAAAAGGTTGTTTCCACCAAGCCTTTTATCCTTTAATTAGATTTCTCTGTTATTGATGCTCTCATAATAAAGGTTATGCTTGAATGGAGTTTATCCACTTGCATGACATTTAAAACTGCACAGGAGCACTGTGTGAAGTCATCTCCTGCAAAACTGTTATTAACTGCACGTCAGCAGCCAATAAATGCTCAACACTTTTGATCTTTAAGATCTTGAAGCTCATCTGATGTTGTGGCATTTTATGGCTTTTAAACATCTCAGCAGTGGGACTTTGTTCTCCCTTCTGAGGCTGGGAGAGCTCTAACACTGCAGAAGAAGCAGGGAAGATGACAAAATGGGCTGCACTCCCAACTAGTTCTCAAGTAAGTTGTTGTAGCCAGCTGAACTGCAAACAGAAGCTGAAAGCTCAGACTTTCCCAGTGGTTTTGCAGCATGCTGAGGCAATCTGGAGTTGGAAGGATGCTTGTGCTGAAAACAAAGTTAAATTCAAATTTAGCTGGAAGGTCTAAAGGGAAGAAGTATGAAACAGTGGTCTGGTATTGTAAAGAGGTATTACCACATACTGGATGATCCATTGTGAAACTGTTCTCAAACGCTTCAAACTGCCAACCAGTTCCAGAGACAACATGAGGAGGCTGTAAAATGAAACCTTGCACAAGTGAAAATCACTGAGAAAAGCAGCATGCTTATTTCATTAACTATTTCCCCTGCAGTGCTGCAAATCCTAATGTCACACAGTGGACAGGCAGGCAAGCAGCCCAAACCTACCCCCAAGGCAGCAGCAGCCCTGGCCTGCAACATGAACATGGAGTCATCAAGTGTTCAGTATCTTTATCAACAACCTGGCTGAGGGGATTGAGAGTGCCCTCAGCAAGTTCCTGATGATACAAAACTGGGGGGGTTGGCTGACACCTGTCAGGCTGTGCTGCCATCCAACAAGAGATGGACAGGCTGAGAGCTGGGTGCAGGCAAACCTCATGGAGTTCAATAAGGACAAGTGCAGGGTCCTGCATCTGGGGAGGAATAACAGCAGGCACCAGGACAGGTTAGGGCTGCCCTGCTGGAAAGCAGCTCCACAGAGAAAGACCTTGGAGTGCTGGTGGGCAGCAAGTTCTGCATGGGACAGCAATGTGCCCTTGTGGCCAAGAGAGCCAATGGGATCCTGGGGTGCAGCAAGAAAGGTGTCCAGCAGGGCTAGGGAGGTTCTTCTCCCCCTCTACTCTGCCCTGCTGAGACCACAGCTGCAATACTGTGTCCAGTTCTGGGCTCCCCAGTTCAAGAGGGACAGGGATCTGCTGGAGAGAGTCCAATGGAGAGCCAGGAGGATGGTTAGGGGACTTGAGCATCTCCCCTGTGAAGAGAGACTGAGAGCCCTGGGGCTGTTTAGTCTGGAGAAGAGAAGGCTGAGAGGGGATCTGATCAATGTCTATCAATTGCTGAGGGGTGGGTGTCAAGTGGAGGGGGCCAGGCTCTTTTCAGTGGAGCACAGTAATAAGACACAAAACAGGTACCAGCTTGAACAGAGAAGGTTTCACCTCAACATGAGGAGAAACTTCTTTACAGTGAGGCTGATGGAGCCCTGGAACAGGCTGCCCAGAGAGGTTGTGGAGTCTCCTTCAAAACCCATCTGGATGCATTTCTGTGCAGGCTCCCCTGGGTGATCCTGCTTTGGCAGGGGGGTTGGACTTGATGATCTCTGGAGGTCCCTTCCCACCTCTAATGCACTGTGATACTGTACTGTTACACTGTGAAGTAGAGGGCAGGGTGGGAGAGTGATTAGGGCTCTCCCTTTTGGTAGCAATGTGAGAAGATGAGGTGCTTTGCAAGCTGTTTTTCTGTCACATACTCCACACCAGGTGTGAAGACACTGCAGCAACACAACGGATTTTGGCTTAACACTGTGGGAAGCTGACACATACAGGCAGTCTAACGGTTTTCCTGCAGGCCTTTCATGCTCTGGGGTAAGTATGTGACCAACCACAACTGTATTCATTCTCTACCACAGGCTGACCATGCAGACAGGCAGGGAGGACTCAGCAGCTAAGGATGTTATAAGAGAAAACACAGTTGTAGAATCAGAGAATTGTTAGAGTTGGAAAGGACCACAAGGATCAGCCAGTTCCAACACCCCTGCCATGGGCAGGGACACCTCACACTACAGCAGGTTGCTCACAGCCACATCCAGCCTACCCTTAAAAACCTCCAGGGATGAGGCTTCCACCACCTCCATGAGCAACCTGTTCCAGCGTCTCATCATACTCATGGAGAATTTCTTCCTAACATCCAATCTGAATCTCCCCATTTCTAGTTTTGCTCCATTCCCCCCAGTCCTATCACTCCCTGCCACCCTAAAAAGTCCCTCCCCAGCTTTCTTGTAGCCCCCTTCAGATCCTGGAAGGCCACAAGAAGGTCTCCTTGGAGCCTTCTCTTCTCCAGACTGAACAACCCCAACTCTCTCAGTCTGTCTCCATAGGAGATGAGCTCCAGCTCTCTGCTCATCCTCATGGCCCTTCTCTGGACACATTCCAGCACCTCCAGATCCTTCTTGTAACAGAGGCTCCAGAACTGGATGCAGTACTCCAGGTGGGGTCTCAGCACAGAGTGGAGTAGAGGGGGAGAATCACTTCCCTTGACCTGCTGGCCACACTTCTCTTGCTGCAGCCCAGAGGAGTGGTAGCCATCATTACCTTCATTGTTGTGTGCTTGCCATGGCTCTGCTCAGTCCAGGGGGATGCTGACACCCAGAACTGGCAAGGGAAGAGGATGTTGAGTCTTGCTGGAGTAAGAGACAGGGATGCTCTCTCTCTCTCTCTCTCTAATCTATCTCTATATCTATCTATCTATCTCTATCTCTATATCTATCTATATCTATATCTATCTATCTCTATCTCTATATCTATCTATATCTATCTATCTATCCATATATACACACACAAAGACACATATATATACATATATATATCAAAATGACAGCATTGTGCACAGTGAGCACCTATGAGGTGCATAAGAAGCTTTTAGAGGTGAAATCCAGTACAAGCTCTTCCCACTTTCAGTGTTTTAAGTCAGTTCATTGCAGAGCTAGCTGTGTCCAGAGACCCACAGCAAATGCTCACACCAGAGGAGGCTTTACTGCTTGTTCTGTCTCTGAGATGGAAAAACTCTCTGAAATCTAATGGCTTTGTCTTGACCAAGACCCTTCTAAGAAACAGTTTCATATTTTTTTTTTTTCCCCCCAAGTAACATAAAGTCTGTTCTTGCCAAATTTTAAGGGAGATAAATTCAGTTTATATAGAGGGGATCTCTATCCCTCAGCCAAATGGGCACACCTTTAGGAGAACTGTGCTCAGGCTCCAATTTGCTCCTCTGAAGAAGCAAACTGCAGGTAGAAAAAAGACTTATTTGGTGCTCTGTAATCCAGAAGAGAAATGAGATCTGAAGGTGGTTTGGAGACTGAGCTGAGGCTGGCCTGGCCTGGTGTATTTTGAGAGACACCAAAATTATCAAAATAGAGCTGCACCACTGAAAATCAAAGTTTGTTGAGCTACACTTATGGGACCCCATCTTTGAAAATGTCACTTATGATGCAAATAACCATCCCTGGGGTGCTTTACTCATGTCAAACATCCTGACTTTAGTCACTGACAGCTATTTATATTCCAATTCCTCCACGCTTTTTGTGTAAATGTTAGTCTGTGGTCCAGGCTGAGGTTGTTTCTAACTTTATCTCAGCTCATTTCCCTGACTATTTATAGCACTCTTGCCACCTTTCCTGAGAGCTGCCATACAGCTAAATCTGTGACCTCAGCAGCCTCTGTTTTTTCTGTGCCTCTGCTAAGATGAAAGGAAACACCACACCTCCATGGCATGAGGGATGCCACTGTTCAGCCTTAAGCTGGTCTCAGATTTAGAAATTTTCTGGCAAATCCCTTTCAAGACATGAGAAGAAGAGGTATTCAGGGAGTTACACAAAAACACTTCAGGTAGTGTAGTCTCTCTAACACCATTATAAACACCAGCTCACCCAGGCTGCCTAGAACTCTTGCCTCCTGCCTATACCCTTCACCTGCAGCAGGTCCTTAAATCCACAATGCCTTCCTTCCTAACAGCCATAAAATGATGATGAAAATGAGAAATTAACCCATTTCTGTAGGTTAAGTATTCCAAAAGCTAATTTTTCTCATGGCAAATCTTGCCTTTTATTTCTAGCTTGTGTTTGTCTGCCTTGAGCTTTCACTCATTCACCAGAGACCTGATCCTACTATAATCAGAAATCTTTCTTGCAGTCTAATTATGCTGAAAGATATGATAGATTATGCAGCAGATTGAAGTAACTCACTGAAGTGTGTTGTCAAGACCTCAAGTCAATCTTTTGCTTTCCTCATTTAACCTCTTTGATATTTCAGCATTAGTTCTGGTGTTGACATTGAAAACTTGATACAGCATTTCAGGAGTGACAGAGACATCATCCCTGCCAGCCATATGTAACAGGGGCTCCCACTGCTACTCACACTTTTCTTCTTTCCTGAATCTGTTTCATGCTACCATGCAATCTAGTGATGCAAATCTATCTGCACAGATGACTCCACCTCACTTTTATTTATATTTCAGTGATACTTCTCTGCCCTACTGGATCCCCAGTGCAGGAGGGACAGGGATCTGCTGGAGAGAGTCCAAGGGAGGGCTACCAGGATGATGAAGGGACTGGAGCACTGCCCTAGGATGAGAGACTGAGAGCCCTGGGGCTGTTCAGTCTGGAAAAGAGAAGACTGAGAGGGGATTTAATCAATGTTTCTAAATATCTGAGGGCTGGGGGTCAAGAGGGAGGGGACAGGCTCTGCTCAGTTGCACCCTGGGATAGGACAAGGGGCAGTGGGTAGAAACTCCAGCACAGGAGCTTCCACCTCAACATGAGGAGGAACTTCTTCACTGGGAGGGTCCCAGAGCACTGGAACAGGCTCCCCAGAGAGGTTGTGGAGTCTCCTACTCTGGAGACTTTCCAGACCTATCTGTATGCATTCCTGTGTGACCTATGCTAGATTCTGTGGTCCTGCTCTGGACTCGATGATGGATGAGGTTCCTTCCAACCCCTAACATCCTGTGATCCTGCATGTCCTCTATAAATTGTATCCTTAATTATTTTTATTTATTTCAGATCAGTCTAAAGAAATGGAAAGCAGCTGTCAGGCACTACATGACATTCCACTAGAAATGCTCCTTCAGGATGGTACCTCCCCTTTCAAATTTAATTTCCTATTATTGCTATTAAACTAATTTGAGCTAGTTTAAATTATTTTAAATTGAAGGTATCAGACATCAGTATAAAATTATCAAGTTCAAATCTCATCAAATAAGAAGTTAAGCCTCCTTGACTTTTTGGTCAGTAATTTTTATTGGAATTTTAAAAATCATCATACTTTGATTTTTCTCCCCCGCTGCCAGTTTTGACCACAGATCATGCAGTCTGTGTCTTTACTCCTTTGGAATACTACTGGTCTTGTGGCTTCTCTGGCCTTGGAACTTTCTCAGTTTACTCTGCTTAATTAGGAACAAAGTCAAGAGAAGTGCAGGGTCCTGCAACTAGGTCGGGGCAATCCTAAGCACCAGTGTAGGCTGGGCAGGGACTGGTCAGAGAGCAGCCCTGAGGAGAGGGACTTGGGGGTGCTGGTGGATGAGGAGCTCAACAGGAGCTGTCAATGTGCACTTGCAGCCCAGAAAGCCAACCAGAGCCTGGGCTGCAGCAAGAGAAGTGTGGCCAGCAGGGCAAGGGAGGTGATTCTCCCCCTCTGCTCACTATGGTGAGACCCCACCTGGAGTACTGCATCCAGTTCTGGAGCCTCTATTACAAGAAGGATCTGGAGGTGCTGGAAGGTGTCCAGAGAAGGGTCACGAGGATGATCAGAGGGCTGGAGCTCCTCTCCTCTGAGGACGGACTGAGAGAGTTGGGGCTGTTCAGTTTGGAGAAGAGAATGCTCCAAGGAGACCTTCTTGTGGCCTTCCAGTATCTGAAGGGGGCTACAAGAAGGCTGGGGAGGGACTTTAAGGAGGGACTTATCAGGTAGTGATAGAACTAGGGGGAATGGAGCAAAACTAGAAATGGGGAGATTGAGATTGGATGTTAGGAAGAAGTTTTTCCCCATGAGGGTGGTGAGACACTGGCACAGGTTGCCCAGGGAGGTGGTGGAAGCCTCATCCCTGGAGGTTTTTGCAGCCAGGCTGGATGTGGCTGTGAGCAACCTGCTGTAGTGTGAGGTGTCCCTGCCCATGGCAGGGGGCTTGGAACTGGATGATCCTTGAGGTCCCTTCCAACCCTAACAATTCTCTGATTCTGTGAAGACAGAGCTCCCATTACAAATTAAAGCTAATGCAAGTGAAAGGTTCAAGAAAGTTCCTGAATAGGTCTTTTACTATTCCTACCTGAAAAGATTAATCCAAATCCACCCTTCTCACTGAAGGGTGCCACTACAACTATAAACATGCAGCTGAAGCAATATGTTGTACAACTCTGAAACATCTGATAGACACAGTAGCAGCTGATGTCATCTGCAGTGTCAAACAGGGGGTTATGCTCAGTAAACAAAGCACAGGCCAGGGTTTGGGTTTTGCTGCTGAACATCATGTGAGTGTCAATGCTTCCCAAGCAGGAAACATGAAACATAACATTGACTCACTTTGGTGTCTACTGCAAACCCACAAAACATCATTCTTTAAGTGTCACAAGTCTCAGGCTTGGCAAAGGCTCTCAGTTTATGCACTTTTTGTTTTTAAAGCATGGCTTACTCTGAAGGAATTGGTAAAGCTTCTGCTTGCACTGTACTAGGATGGTGAGAAGGCTGACATGGCCACCTCATTACCTTGGCTCGCTCCCTTTACAGCACCTCCCTACTGAGTTTAAGTAGAGATCACAGAATCACAGAATGTGAGGGGCTGGAAGGGACCTCGAGAAATCAGCCAGTCCAAACCCCTGCCATAGCAGGAGAACCTAGAGTAGGTCACAGAGGAAAGCATCCAGGTGGGTTTTGAATATCTCCAGAGAGGAGACTCCACAAATCCCTGGGCATCCTGTTCCAGTGTTCTGTCACCCTCACAGGGAAGAAATTCTTCCTCGTGTTTCCATGGAACTTCCTATGCCTCAACTTCCACCCAGTGCCCCTTGTGTTGTCATTGGGCATCACCCAGCAGAGCCTGGCTCCAGCCTCTGGGCACTCACCCTGCACATCTTTATCAACATGAATGAGGTCACCTCTCAGGCTCCTCCTCTCCAAGCTGAAGAGCCTTCAGCTCCCTCCTCCACCCCCCTAATAATTTTTGTGGCTCTGTGCTGAACTCTTTCAAGCAGTTTCCTGAGGTCCTTCCTGAACTGAAGGGCCCAGAACTGGACACGATATTCCAGATGTGGCCTCACCAGGGCAGAGTAGAGAGGGAGGAGAACTTCTCTTGACCTAACCAGCACAGCCCTTCTAATACAACCCAGGATACCATTGGCCTTGTTGGCCACAAGAGCACATTGAACTGAAACACTTCCCTTTGGAAATACAGCAGCAAGAATTCTTAAGCTGTGTTCATTGCAAGTACCCACTGGAAATTAAAAAAAAGGAGAAAAAAAAAAGAGAGAAAAAAAGAAAAAGAAAAGGAAGAAAAAGTTTGTGAACTAATTTTTCAGATTTTGGAATAGACACAAACCCCAAATTTTCAACAACCAAAACTGTAGCTGCCAGTTATTTAATGAGTGACAGGTCTCATTCAGACAAATTGTAACTCTTTTTCTTTTTTTTTTTTTTTTTCCCCCTGCTTCCTTCCTGGCACTGAAATACAGAGGCAGCCTCTTTATGATAACTCTATTTTGATAATTAATCTAATTAAGTGTTGTATGTAATTTTGCAGAGTAGAGCAAGCTTCTCAAGATTGTCATCATTAGGTTAAAGAGCTGACAATTGGTGGAGGTATTTTTTTCTTAACAGGCTGTAACCTGTCTGCAAGCAACCCCCTCCCCCAGGGGAGTTCTTCAGTTAAATCAATAATGCTTCTGGGGAGAAGGAAGAACTTTGCTTTCTAAGAATGGTGTAAACAGATCTTTAGCAGCTTCTCATTGCTTTGCTTGAGAAGAGCAGCAGCAGCTGGTTATTAATACCTGCTGTGCTCAGCTTTGACAAGCTTGCACTTAAGAACAGCAGCTACTGCCTAGCTAACAGTGCAGGCTGAGAAGTAGGGGGTTTGGTTTGAAGGTGTCAAGTGGGGTCTGAAGAAGCCTTGGAAAAATAATAGAGTATCTGAGTTGGGTAAGTGACAGAACTGGACAAATTGAGAGCTGGGCACAGAGGAAACTAGTGAGGGTCAACAAGGTTAAGTGCAGAGTCCTGCAGCTGGGAAGGAAGAATAAACTGCAGCAGGACAGGTTAGGAGGTGATCCTAACCTTCTCCAGAGGAGCAGCCCTGTGGAGAAGGACCTGGGAGTGCTGGTGGATAACAAGTTCTGTATGGGACAGCAATGTGCCCTGGTGGCCAAGAAGGCCAATGGGATCCTGGGGTGCATTCAGAGGAGTGTGTCCAGCAGATCCAGGGAGGTTCTCCTCCCCCTCTACTCTGCCCTGGTGAGACCTCACCTGGAATATTGCATCCAGTTCTGGGCTCCCCAGTTCAAGAGGGACAGGGATCTGCTGGAGAGAGTCCAAGGGAGGGCTATGAAGATGCTGAAGGGACTGGAGCACTGCCCTATGAGGAGAGACTGAGAGCCTTGGGGTTGTTCATCTGGAGAAGAGAAGACTGAGAGGGGAGTTAATAAACGTTTGTAAGTGAGGGCTGGGGATCAAGAGGGACGGCACAGGCTCAGCTCAGTTGCACCTTGTGTTTGGACAAAGGGCAATGGCTAGAAACTGCAGCACAGGAGGTTCCACCTCAACATGAGGAGGAACTTCTTCACTGGGAGGGTCCCAGAGCACTGGCACAGGCTCCCCAGAGAGGTTGTGGAGTCTACTTCTCCGGAAACTTTCAAGCCCCATTTGGATGTGCTCCTGTGTGACCTGCACTAGATCCTACGGTCCTGCTCTGGCAGGGGGGTTGGACTTGATGATCTCCTGAGGTCCCTTCCAACCTCTAACATCCTGTGATCTGTGATCCTATGAACTTAGAATGATTCCTTGGCAGGCTGGGGAGATGAGCCTCATACTGCTTATATTCATTTTTGTTCAGCTGCAGGAAGACCTGGCCAGAAGATAAATGTAACTGGAGGAAGAGGTGGGGAAAGTTCATGGTGATGAGTTGTGCCAGCAGGACTTGGAGGGTTATTTTTGTCTTTTTAAATGCCATTCCCAAATGCTATTGCTTTGCCTATTGAGTACTCAATGGATTCTAAACCCTGAAGGACTGAGTGTGCCAACGTCCCTGTAAGAGGGAGCCCCTCAGTCACCTGTGCTGACCAGACACTGAAGTCCCTGGTTTAAGCAAGCTCAGGGTGAGCTCAGTGGAAGTATACACAGCCAGGGTAGAGCTCTGCCCATGGAGCAGCCAAACCCATGTGTGTCCTCTGTATAACCCTGAGGGGTTCTGTAAACAGAGGGTTCTGCAGTTGCCAGTGAGAGGTTTTCTAGTGCTGAGTTTTGCTTCATGTGCCTGGTTATCTTCTCTGAAAAAAATGTGTGTAGCAGCTCACTGGGGCTGGCTCTCTTTCCCTTGGCTTGACTCCTTCCCTCTGCTGGCTCACAGTGTCCTGAGGAGGCAGCCACAGAGATCATAGAATCATAGAGTGGTTTGGGTTGGAAGGGACCTCTAAAGGTCATCTAATCCAACTTCCCCTGCAGTAAGCAGGCATGTCCTCAACTTGATCTGGTTGCCCAGAGCCCTGTCAAGCCTCAACTTGAATATCCCTAGGGATGGAGCCTCAACCACCTCCCTGGGCAACCTGTTCCAGTGCTCCACCCCCCTCATGGCCAGATACCTCTGTCTCCCTTGCCACACAGCCTGACCTCATCAGTAAAATGCTCATCTCTGTGGGCTCTTGGTTTTGTGTGAAATATCTCCCTGTTTGTAGCAAAGCCAGCTCTTTTCTGCCTTTCTGTTATTTGTCACTCCTAATCCTTTAACTGTGGTAGTTTGCAAGCTGGTGGGTGCTGGAGCAACATCTGCTTCAGACTCCATTCTCCTCAGTGGATGTGTGCCAGCTCTGTTACACAAGGACCTGAGCAGTTTGGGGAAGTACATGGGGGACCAAACTCACATGAGGCAATGTGTAACAACAACCTGCAGGCTTCATCAAGGAGCAAGCCTGAAAATATCTCAGCAGCTTTTGGGGTTGGTGCATTCTAAGCTTTTGTAGGATGTTATGGATCACCCTCAGGTTAGTCTGTTTCTGCTTAATACTGTTCATGGAAAACTCTAGCATTGTGACATGGGGTGCAACTTTCTCTCCACAGAGGTCTGTGAGTAAGGGTGGCCAGTACTGGTAAAGGAAGGTCCAAGCAAAGTCCGGGTCAGCACTAAACTGCTGGTCAGGGATCATGCTGGACAGGGAATAGTTGAACAAAAATAACCTAGAGGAAGTTCAACATCAATTCAGATATTTTTCCATTTGAATCCCCCTGCCTGGATCCCTTGAACTAACACCTAGCAGATGCCTTTACTCAAAAGTTTTTAGCTCTGGCTGCAGTCTTGAGCACTACAATAGGGAATATCCAACCACAGAAACATATTCTTGTTTCTTGTTAATTTCTTAAATGGGAATTTGCTGCTGCTGTGGACACTAGATGAATTCAGTTCCCTTCATCATACAATTATAGCACTTTTTATTTCATTGGGTTTCTGGCCTTGGCTCTTAGAGCTAGAAAGCTACTTTGTGCAATGAGGGAAGGGAATTATTTTTTATTAAAATAGGAACCAGCTTCACAGGGCTTTTAAAGCTTTTATTCAAGTCTTTATTTCCATCATCTTTGCGGTACTCAGGCAAAGTTCTACAGATGCACACAGCAGGACACTCATAGAGAAAGTGTCCCAGCAAAGCTGATTGTGCCTTCAAGAGAGGCAGTTGCACAATGTAACTTCTGTGCTATGGCCACAGCTGAGAGCTTTGTGTTTGCATCAAGAGTGAAGACTGGTCAGAAAAATCAGGGGAAAACCCCCAAGCACACACTTGTATTTCTCTTGCTGTTGTGTGTTCAGTGTGGTTTTCATGGCACAGGAACTATTGCTAGGACTCAGAAGTGATGTTGCAAGAGGCTCTTCACGTAGCAAGTATGGTACAGTTATTAAAAAAAAAAAAATTAGACCAAAGCCTTAAAGTCTTTGGAACTGAAAACTGGGACTGCAGTTTTGTGTACTGGGTATTAGTGCTTCTAGGGGACATGGACACTAACTATAACTGTAGCTGTACTCAGCATTCCTTGTTTTGAGGGGTTGGATCATGTGGTAGTCAGAGCAAGGCTGTTTAGGTAGCTGCATCAAAGGAAAGAGGCTGCTTTGATCTTAGCCAGGGAGAACACAGCAGTGCACACAGAAGACCTGAGCTCTCTTCTGACATTGTCATTCAGCATGTCAAGTTCCATGCAGCAAATCAGCTTCCTGAGCTCTGTACCTCCAAAATGAAACAGATGGGTTGTATCAGCTTCCTCCCACTGTTTGAATGAGGATGAAGCACATTGATGGAAACTCACCCTGGCAGAATGCTTTGAGGTCTACAGGCTCCAAGGAACACAAAGTGTTAACCTCCTTGAAGGATTTTCTTTTTTTTCCATGCTTGGGTTTTAGAGAGAAGGGAGAATTATTTTTAATGATTTTCCCTTTTTTTTTTTTTTTTTTTTGTCTCAGTTTAATTTTGGAGGGTGGATCTAAATTAGTGCAATGTTCCTTATGCTTACTGCACACAGACAGGCACAGAGAGGATTTTGCCTTTGGGAGGAGGCAGCACATAAATGACAGCACTCATTGGGCAATTCTGCTGTTGTATTGGTGTTAGAAAAGAAAAAAAAAACAGCTACCAACAAAAACAAACATCCCATGGTCCTGCTGCTCCTGTATGTGATGCAAGGGGAACTGGATGTACATTAATTAAACCCCAGTTCTACATAATCAGTGGGTTTATAAGAAAATATTTGATACACAGTCAGCAACCAATTTAAGGAAAAATTCAACTAGAGATCACAGAATCCACCAGGTTAGAAAAGACCTCAGAGATCATCAAGTCCAACCTATTACCTAATCCCTAACACCTCCTGGCAATTAAACCCTGGCTCCAAGTGCCACATCCAAGCTTTTTTTTGAACACCTCCAGGGATGTTGACTCCACCACCTCCCTGGGCAGCACATTCCAATGGCCAATTACTCTTTCTGGGAAGAACTTTCTCCTCACCTCAAGCCTAAACTTCCCCTGGCACAGCTTGAGACTGTGTCCTCTTGTTCTGGTGCTGGTTGCCTGGGAGAAGAGACCAACCCCCACCTGGCTACAACCTCCCTTCAGGTAGTTGTAGACAGCAATGAGGTCTCCCCTGAGCCTTCTCTTCTCCAGGCTAAACACCCCCAGCTCCCTCAGCCTCTCCTCACAGGGCTGTGCTCCAGACCCCTCCCCAGCCTCGTTGCCCTTCTCTGGACACGTTCCAGCATCTCAGTGTCCTTCTTAAACTGAGGAGCCCAGAACTGGACACAGCACTCAAGGTGTGGTCTAACCAGTGCTGAGCACAGGGCAGAATGACTTCCCTGCTCCTGCTGGCCACACTATTCCTGATGCAGGCCAGGATGCCATTGGCCTTCTTGGCCACCTGGGCACACTGATCAGCTCATAGATCTGTTTTCCATTGTGATCTTCCAATGGACAAAGCAGCAGTGTAGGTTTACACACTCATATATCTTGGTTAATACTATTTACTTCCTCTAACAACTTCAGTTCACTCAATCAGTTTTCCTCAAGCATGGCTTATGGATGGAGGCTATTTCAGACTTACTCAGGCATCCCAGAGTACTTTACAAATAAACCAGAGGAAAGTGACCATAAAGCATATGATATTATCAACACTGCTGCTAACATTTTCTCAGGAGAAGTGATAGAAGAGAGAAAAGCTCACTCCCTCTTTGGGGAATGAGAGCTACATCCCTGAGTGATCTAAGAAAGAAAGTGAGCTGGGAAGTAATTTCCCAGGATCCTCATTGCATTGACACCATTTGACAAAACAGGAATAGGGGTTGGTAAATGACTGCAAGATCAGTATGAGCCTTCTTTATACTCCTTTGAAATCATGCAGGCATTAAATGTATGTTGTTTGTGATCATGTTGTGCAAAGGCTGCTGTGCTAAGGGTCACCCCAAAGAGGCTGCTTGCAGTGGGAACAGGAGCAATCCCTTCCTGTGCTCCTAAATGTAGGGCATGGAACAGGCAAAGCAGCAGAAGAAAAGCAAAAAAGGCAAGCACAGTGCATGAGCAAAAAGGAGGGAACTTAAGCAAAGCAAACTAAGAGATTGCTGGAATCTTGTCTATTTTAAAAATAAAATATTCGTCAAAGTGAGGCTGGATGTTAGGAAGAAATTCTTCACAAGAAAGAGAGATTGGCCAGTGGGAATGGGCTGCCCAGGGAGGTGGTGGAGTCACTGTCCCTGACAGTGTTTAAAAAAAGACTTAGTGCCATGGTTTAATTGACTAAATGGTGTTGGGTGATAAGTTGGGCTTGATGATCACAGAATCAGTCAGGGCTGGAAGGGACCACAAGGATCATCCAGTTCCAACCCCCCTGCCATGGCCAGGGACACCTCACACTACAGCAGGCTGGCCAGAGCCACATCCAGCCTGGCCTCAATCACCTTCCTGGGCAACCCATTCCAGGCTCTCACCACTCTCATGGGGAAGAACTTCTTCCTCATGTCCAGTCTGAATTTCCCCACTTCCAGCTTTGTTCCATTCCCCCTAGTCCCCCTGATAGCCTAAAAAGTCCCTCCCCAGTTTTCTTGTAGCCCCCTTCTCAAAGGTCTTTTCCAACCTGGTTGATTCTGTGACTCTGTGAAGGGGAAAGAGTACATTCAGAGCCTGCAAAACAACCTGCTTCTCCTCTATGCACTCTTTTGTGAGGCTCCTGCTAAAACCACCCAGCTTTTCCCCTCTGAAACAACCAACACTGTTTGCTCCCAAAACTCAAAGAAAGACTAACTTCCTTTAAGATGCTAAAAAAAAAAAAATTCCTGTATCTGGGGCTGGTGTTGTGTGCTGAGAGATGCAAAAGTGCTCTGTAACAGGAAAGTCAGTTCACTGCTTGCGACATGGTGCCGGTGGTAACAAAATAAAGCTGCAAACCTTGCCCTCTCCAAAAGGCCAGAAGGAACACGGAATCAGTTTAAAGGGTTCAGACTCCAGATCACTGTGATCAAAACTATACTCTCCAGCCATTTTCAGCCTCAGAGAATGCTGATTTTCCTAGATATTGTAATTCAGAGAACTGCAGGATAGAAACAGGAAAGCTCCATAAAGCTCCTCGCTGTTAGAGACTGGGAGTTAATGAAGTTCATTTAACAGACCAGTGGTGCAAACCCTTTATCAGATGGCTTGTGAAGATCCCAGATGGCTTGAGCAAAACTGGGAACTTGAACAGGTACCTCACACTTTGTCATTGAATTAATAAAGCATCAAGACACAGCCTTTCTGCAGCAATGTTAATGACTTTCCATGCTTTAACTGAGAAGGAACAAATTCTAGTGCTGTGTATCTCTAAGTCACTTTTTTTCCCCCCCAGTCAGCTAATTGAATGATTTTTGTCATAGCAGAACAGTGTTGGAAAAAAAATCTCAATTGTTGCAGCACTTTGTGGATGAAGCAGGCATCATGCTGAGCACGAAATGCTGCTCTTCCTCCTCCCCTGGCAGATGAGGAGCCACATCTGGCTGCTGCAAGGGGAGACCAAGCAGCCCCACGCTGCATCTCTGGCTCTGTGGTATCTGCAGAGCAGAAAAAGCAGCCAGGCTGGAGGGGACAAGATACTCCACCCTGGATAGCAGCATATAAAATGCAGAGCTAGCTTGATTTTCAGAGGACTCCTACTTTGGGTCTGTGACTAAGTCTGTAAGACATGGCAATGTATCACCAATTCCCTGCCAGTTCTGTCTCTGCACCTCCTAAGCCTTGTGGCACCAGCCCTTAGAACTGCATATACCTGACACATCTATGTTTTGGTCTGTGCATAAAAGGATTGCTACTGGGGC
The DNA here is from genome assembly GCF_027791375.1 of Indicator indicator. Taxonomy (NCBI): domain Eukaryota; kingdom Metazoa; phylum Chordata; class Aves; order Piciformes; family Indicatoridae; genus Indicator; species Indicator indicator. The sequence continues at coordinate 30,077,738 of NC_072020.1, forward strand.
AGACTTTGACTCTGTTGTAGAATTTATTCTTCTCTTGGCCATGTGGCCACCCCATGCAGATGCAGCAGGCATCCTTCTTCATCACAGCTGATCTGTAGTGCATTACTGTCACCAGCTGCCTTTTTGCATAGGTCTTTCAGTACAGGCAGAGAGATGGATTAGGAACTGGTTACAAAATAGAGTTCAAAGAGTGGTGGTCAATGGTGCCAAGTCCAGCTGGAGAGCTGTAACCAGTGGAGTCCCCCAGGGATCAGTGCTGGGTCTGGTCCTGTTCAACATCTTCATCAATGACACTGATGAGGGGAAAGACAGACAGACAGACAGAGTCTGCTCAGCAGGTTTGCTGATGATACCAAGCAGGCAGGCTTGGCTGAGATACCTGAAGGCTGTGAGGCCATTCAGTGAGACTTGGACAGACTGAGAGCTGGGCACAGAGGAACCTAATGAGGGTCAACAAGGAGAAGTGCAGAGTCCTGCATCTGGGAAGGAAGAATAAACTGCAGCAGTACAGGCTGGGAGGTGATCTGCTGGAGAGCAGCCCCAAGGAGAAGGACCTGGGAGTGCTGGTGGACAACAAGTTCTGCATGGGACAGCAATGTGCCCTGGTGGCCAAGAAGGCCAATGGGGTCCTGGGGTGCATTCAGAGGAGTGTGTCCAGCAGATCCAGGGAGGTTCTCCTCCCCCTCTACTCTGTCCTCGTGAGACCTCACCTGGAATATTGCATCCAGTTTTGGGCTCCCCAGTTCAAGAGGGACAGGGATCTGCTGGAGAAAGTCCAAAGGAGGGCTACCAGGATGATGGAGGGACTGGAGTACTGCCCTGTGAGGAGAGACTGAGAGCCCTGGGGCTGTTCAGTCTGAAGAAGAGAAGACTGAGAGGGGATTTAATCAATGTTTCTAAATATCTGAGGGTTGGGGGTCAAGAGGGAGGGGACAGGCTCTGCTCACTTGCACCCTGGGATAGGGCAAGGGTCAATGGCTAGAAACTACAGCCCAGGAGGTTCCACCTCAACATGAGGAGGAACTTCTTCACTGGGAGGGTCCCAGAGCACTGGCACAGGCTGCCCAGAGGGGTTGTGGAGTCTCCTTCTCTGGAGACTTTCCAGCCCCATCTGGATGCATTCCTGTGTGACCTGTGCTGGATTCTCTGGTCCTGCTCTGGCAGGGGTTTGGACTCGATGATCTCCTGAGGTCCCTTCCAACCCCTAACATCCTTTGATCCTGTGATCTGTGATCCTTTTCTGCAGGCCCATAAGGAGTGCCTTTATAATGCAGTTCTTCCAAGAGGAAGGAAATCAAATGTATTGTTGTCCTTCCATGAACAAAAATCCAAGGCAATGTTTTGCAAGAGCAGGTTCATTTCTAGGTTCAGGCACATACTTGCAGTGAGACTGTGAAATGTTTCATGGGGTGTCTGCTCTGTGTGTATTTGTGTGTGTCTACCTATCAGCTAGCTAGCTAGCTAACTATCTACCTATCTGCCTATCTATCTATCTATCTATCTATCTATATCTTCTATCTATATCGATCTATTTATCTATCCATCTATATCTATCTCTATCATCTATCCATCTATCTATCTCAATCATTTATCTATGTATATCTATCTATCGTCTATCTATATCTGTCATCTATCTATCATCTATGTATATCTATCTATCATCTATCTATATCTATCTATCATCTATCTATATCGATCATCTATGTATATCTATCTATCATCTATCTATATCTATCTATCATCTATCTATGTATATCTATCATCTATCTATCATCTGTCTATATCTATCTATCTATCATCTATCTATATCTATCTATCATCTATCTATGTATATCTATCATCTATCTATCATCTGTCTATATCTATCTATCTATCATCTATCTATATCTATCTATCATCTATCTATGTATATCTATCATCTATCTATATCGATCATCTATGTATATCTATCTATCATCTATCTATCATCTGTCTATATCTATCTATCTATCATCTATCTATATCAATCATCTATGTATATCTATCATCTATCTATATCAATCATCTATCTATGTATATCTATCTATCATCTATCTATCATCTGTCTATATCTATCTATATCAATCATCTATGTATATCTATCTATCATCTATCTATATCAATCATCTATCTATGTATATCTACCTATCATCTATCTATATCTATCTATCTATCAGCTATCTATATCTATCTGTCATCTATCTATATCTATCTACCATCTAGCTATGTATATCTATCATCTATCCATATCTATCATCTATCTATGTATATCTATCATCTATTTATATCAATCATCTATGTATATCTATCAAATATCTATATCTATCTATCTATCTATATCTATCATCTATCTATCTATATCTATCATCTATCTGTCTGTCTGTCTGTCTGTCTATCTATCTATCTACCTATCTATCATCATATCTCTTTCTCTCTATTTCCAGATCTCCTCTTCATACCCCAGGACTATGCTTACCATAAACACCTCCAAAGCCCTGCTGACTTCCCATTTATCACCCAGCATTAAGTACTTTGCTGTTTGATAGCTCAGCAGCTGGAACAAATGACTATGTCTGCACACCTGCTTCTCCATTAGAGGGATGTGTGTGGGAGGGCTGTGAGGAGGTGCTCCAGGCAATACCTTCAGGAGGGGCACTTACCCCCAGTTCACTTGGCCACCTAGCAATAGCTCTTCTGCATAGACCCAAGTCCTGCACTCAGGTGACCACACAATGTGTGGCCCTCTTCAGACTGGGAACTGCAGCAGTGGGGAGGAGTGTGTCTCCCTGGGGAGTACACCCCAAAGGATAGATGTGTAGGCACTAGGATGAGAAGAGGGAGGCTGCTGGAGTCCAGGCCCGTCTTCAGGGCATCAAACAGCAAGACCTGATCTCTGCAGGTATCAAGAGCCATTGCTTCTGAGCCCAGTCAGTGAGTAAGGCATGCATGGGAGCCTCAGCAGCAGCCTGTCACTATCCCTAGCCCAGCAGTGTCTGGGTGTGAGAGCATCCCCTGCACACTCAGGGGAGACAGGGAGGATGCTACAGGTACATAACCCAAGTATAGGTAACAAAGGCAATGCTTTCACTGGCCAAAACACAGCATTTTAGTTAAGACATTGCATTTCACATCTGCTGTTTACACAAGGCAGTGATTCAATGCCAGACAAATCCTGCATAATCTCTTTGGTAAAGTAACATTTGCTGCCTGCAGCATTTCTTCTCTATCTACTCACTAGAGGCAAGGGTTGGTTCTGCAGGCAACAAAGAGCCAAGGACAGTTTCAGCCTACTCAGTTCATTCACCCTTTCAGGAGAAATGCCCAGAAACTAGCAATAATTTTATGTATCCACAAAACTGGATAACTCAGTAAAGTCACATCTTCAGGCTGGCTCTCCAACCAGCTGTCTTTTGTATGTATCAAGAAGGATAGCATATGGCATCTGTGAAAGAGAAGAATGAAAACTGTGGAAGTTAGCTTTAGTCTTATAGAAGAGTATGAAAGGATGCCTTAGCAAAGCTTTGGAGAGGTCTCTCAAAGGTATTCTACCAATGTTGCTTAAATAAGAGTTAAATGAGTTACTAATTCTTTCTCTCAGTCCCTGTTTGCTTCAAGTTCCCTGCCTAAAATAACTTGAGCTTTTTTTTTTTTTTTTTCTCTGTGCCTGAAAGCTGAGGAAAAATCAGCAATTTGGAATGTTGAGGTGGGGTGAGAGAGCAGCTTCAGGCTGTGTTTCTATGCATTCTATCTCCACCCCCAGCCCCCTTTTCAGAAGAATTCTCTTCCATGAAGAGAGCCAAACTGACTCTGTGCATCCCTGCATCTATAAAAATAAAAATGTGGATATCAGAACAAAGGGAAGAAACAAAGAGTCAAAATGAGTTATTATGCACTCATTCACTAACCCTCCTGGAAGTGACTTTTGTAGATAAAACTCTTGTTTTTGTGTTCCAATACATAAAATTAACTTAGCATCCCTTGCTGAGATACTGAAGAGTTTGCTCAGGCTCTTATTCAGGTGCTGCTTTGGAGCAGAGAAAGGTGTGCTGGTGTGGGCAAGATTGGTGAATTGGGATTAATCCAGCCAAGCATGTAGGAAGACGACTGAAATGAAACCATTTTATGAATCCAAAGATAATTGAAGAGTAGAATAGAAGTACTTCTCTGCACTTCAACAGAGGCAGTACATTCTCTCTGCTGGAGAGAATCCAACTGAGAGCCACAAGGATGATTAGGGGACTTAAGCATCTCTCCTATAAAGAGAGACTGAGAGACCTGGGGCTGTTTAGTCTGGAGAAGACTGAGAGGGGATCTGATCAATGTCTATCAATGTGTATCAATGTCTATCAATAGCTGAGGGGTGGGTGTCAAGTGGAGGGGGCCAAGCTCTTTTTGGTAGTGTGCAATAATAAGCCAAGGAACAACAGGTACAAGCTGGAACATAGAAGATTTCACCTCAACAGGAGGAGAAACTTCTTTCCAGTGAGGGTCACAAAGCCCTGGAACAGGCTGCACAGAGAGGTTGTGGAGTCTCCTTCTCTGGACACCTTCAAAACCCACTTGGATGCAATCCTGTGCAGACTCCCCTGGGTGATCCTGCTCTGGCAGGAGGGTTGGACCTGATGGTCTTTGGAGGTGCCTTCCAACCTCTAGTGTTCTGTGATTCTGCATATATAGCATGCCACCCTTGGCAGTGGATTGGGAAGGGAGTCCTTTGGTGCTGAGAGGGGAAAGAAGAGCTTTACCATTTGCCTGCCCACTCTCTACTGGAGAGGGAAGTACCAGCCATGCTGGCAGATCCTCACTTCTCTGATCTAGTCATGACTCTTTGGAAAGCAGCTCCTAAATTTCCTGTGGGAGTCGTCACAGACTCTCTTGCAGCACAGAGGATGGGAAGTACAGCACAGTAACTCCTACTGGTAACAGCTCTGTACCTTGCCATGCACAAGATTCCTCTATCACAATCAAATACCCTGAAGAGGCATGGCAGAGCTCCTGAAAGAACAGCAGCAGTGTTACTGTTCAGAAGCATCACCATGAAGCAGGTAAAGACATTTTAAAAGATCATGGTAAAAGAACAGCAGAACAAAAGAAGAGGGGGAGAAAAAGCCTGTCTCCAGCTTCACATTAACCTGCCCCCAGCTGCCCTTCATCATGTTAATTTTATATTTTCCATATGTTAGAGCAACAGGCAGCACAGATGGCTGCACTCACATAAGACTCGGGCACATGTAGCACCTCTGTCACTACCCTTTAGCATGGGGAGAGGGGCTCCTGCCAGCCCAGCAATAGGAGTAGGTCACTGAAGGTTCATAAAGACAGCCAGCAGTTGAGTAGCACTCCCTTGTTATCCTCTCAGGAATAAATTAGAGGGACAAGTATGGAAGAGCTGTGAGAAGATTCGAGTGGGGCTGCAACCCCTCATGTTACAGGAGGGAAGGGCCATGTTCCTGGAGGTCCCTGCTTCAATTCACTGGGGTATTTCAGAGGCAGCTGCACCCATATGAGGGAAAATATTAATATTTGAACATTTTTAGGTGGCTACATCTATTTCCTTTAAGCATTTAATAGCACTAAACATAACTCCAGAGAAAGCAAGTTTTCTGTCCTGTTTTATTCACTGACCCTAGCTAGGCACAGCTGCCAGATGGGTTGCTCTCAGCCCTCCTTCCTCCCACTCCCAACTTCTTGATCAGTCTACATCACTCTGGGCCTGCAGTAAAAGGGACACTTTAAGATGACTAATAATGCTCTTGAGACCACAGCTCCAGAGTGCAGAGATCTCATTTGCAACAAAGATGACAGGAGCTCAATTAGCCTTCTCTTTGCACACATGTAAGCGATGAGGACAAGTATCAAGTTGAAGCAGCAGATGAATTCCCAAGACAGAGGCCTTGCAAGGCAGAGTTATTACCTTTGCAATCAATTTATTGTTAATTGTTTCATCTCCATGCTGTCAAATAATGCATAAAATGGCTTGGGTGCATGCAGTCAGGAAACACTACTCAAAGCCCTACAAGGCCACAAGTCACGATTCTGACCACAACAAGGAAGCAGAACAAACCAAGAGAGCATAAAAGGTTGAGTTTTAGGTGGAAAGCAGAGTGATGTTATAAAATATAATGTGCAAAGCACAGGGGTTCTGCTCATTGTGGGAAACTTGGAAGTCAGAAAAATACCATTCCTGCTGTCACTTTTGCAGTTTCATGATGAAATACTCCTCCCCATGCAGAGGTTTTCCCCAGCCACTGCTGAGATCTACTAACTTCTGACCAGCAGCAGCCACACAAACCCAAAATTTTCTGCTAGCATTCTGGTATAGTCCATGTAACAAACCTCCTGTGAAGGTGGCTGGCTGGGTTTGGCTAGGATAGGTTTTTGTTTTTTTTTTTAATTAGAAGCTGGGTGGGGCCATGCCCAATGGAACCAGCCAGTGGGATAGTTGATACCATGCTGCTGCCATGCCTGCTATAAAGGGGAGGGGTACCCTGGGCAGGGGGGTTGGCTTTTGTGCAGCAGGGATAGGTATTGGCAGTGACAGCTGGGTTTGTATAACTTGCTTTATATGTTATTTCAACCATATTAGTGCCATTCCTGTTGTTTCAGCTCTCTTTGGGGTGTTCCACTAAACTTTCCTTATCTCAGTCTGTGGGGTTTTGCACTTTTCTCTCAATTTTCCTTCCCATCCCATAGGGGCTGGGCTGGGAGGTAGTGAGTGAGCTGCTCAGCTGGGTCAAAACCACCACAGCTGTTATGGAAGGTGAACAGTGCAAAAGGACTTGGGGGTTCTGCTGGATGAGAAGCTGGCCAGGAGCAGGCAGTGTGAGCTTGCAGCACAGAAGGCAAATCCCAGCCTGGGCTGCATCCAAAGCAGCATTGCCAGCAGAGCCAGAGAGGTGATTCTGCCACTTTGCTCTGCTCTGAGGAGACCTCACCTGGAGTGCTGTGTACAGGTCTGGAGCCCTCAATAGAGGAAGGACATGGAGCTGATGGAGAGGGTCCAGAGGAGGGCCATGAGAATGATCAGGGGGTTGGAGCAGCTCTGCTCTGAGGCCAGGCTGAAGGAGCTGGGGGTGTCCAGCCTGGAGAAGAGGAGGCTCTGGGGAGACCTAATAGCAGCCTGGCAGTACCTGAAGGGGGCTCCAGGAAGGCTGGAGAGAGACTGTTTGCAAAGGCCTGCAGGGACAGGACTAGAGGCAATGGCTTCAAATTAGAGAAGAGGAGATTTAGATTGGATGTTAGGAACAGGTTCTTTACCATGAAGGTAGTAGTAGCACACTGGAACATGTTGCCCAGACAGGTGGTTGGAGCCCCATCCCCAGGGATATTCCCAGTGAGGCTTGACATGGTGTTTAAATGTCTTTTAGCTGTGGATCAACAAAAGAATTGAGATTTCAGGACATTTACTGGAATGTTGTTTTTTTTTTTTTTTTCACCACTGCAAAAAACCATCCTTCCCTCCCTTCCTCTCCATCTATTAAACCTAAAAATATCTCAGTGGAGTACAGTTGTGCAGCAATGTGAACAATTTTACTGTCAGCTCCTTTCCCCTGATTATTCCTTCCTGTAGCTGCTGTATTTCCCAATAACTTTCCATGGCTCTTGCTTGGTGCCTGGGCCCTGCTTTGGATAAAAGGCTGCATGAAGCAAGGCAGGATCAACCCACCCCAGCTCTGCCTCCAGCTGCTCCTGTTCCCCTGTTTTCATCAGGATGCACAAATCTGAAGTGAAACACCAGCCTTTGCCGAGTTGTGAGGGTGCCTGCTGTGAAGATGCAGTGATATCAGTGCTGAATAATTAAGTGATAATGTAATAACTGGGAGTTTGTGCTCCATTAAGTGAGCTCCTGCTGACTGCTTAATGAGCAAACAAAAACTCAAACCCCATTAATATTATTCCTGTTACATTAAATATAAAAAGAAACTCAAGTCCTTAGGCAATAATTGCTTGGGAGCCTTCTTCTGAAAACACAGACCAAGATGGAAACCATGAACCCACCTGGATGCCTTCCAATGTGACCTGCTGTAAGTGCTCCTGCTCTGGCAGGGGGGTTGGACTGGATGAGCTCTCGAGGTCCTTTCCAGCCCCTGGCATTCTGTGATTCTGTGAACCATCCCAATGCTGTATTCCTGAAAAGACCCAGAAGTTTATTTTGTTTTCAGAAGGGTGGAGAATTAGGTAACAATAGTGAGGAGTTTGCTGTTTCCTCTGTGCAACATCTGTGTCCTTTGTGGCAAGAAGAGCCTTGAAGGTCTCCCTCTTCCTGTAGCAAAGTTGTCAAGGGTGTATGGGGGAGGCTGTGAAGCAGCCAGATCCCTGACTCTGTGCCTTGCTGGTTTGAGGAAGGTCTAAAGGAAATATTCAATTTTGTCAATATGAGACACAAGATTTACAAAGGCTTAAAGAAAATTCAGGGGGGTTGTGGAGTCTCCCTCTCTGGAGATATTCAAAACCCACCTGGATGTGTTCCTGTGTGATCTGCTCTAGGTGATCCTGCTCTGGCAGGGGCGTTGGAACAGATGAGCTTTCAAGGTCCATTCCAGCCCCTAATATTCCCTGATTCTGTATATTGATATGGCTGCAACACTTGGGAAGAAGTCCAGAGTCATCACCTCTTGTCTATGCTTGTCCTGCTGTGGCAGTGAGAGTAGCATCACTCAGAGAGGAGACAGGTGAAACATGGCCACTGTGAAAAGACCACAGCAGCCCCAGGCAGCCAGAACCTCCAGTCACACAGAGCTTTTGAATCAAGACTTGCTGCTTTGAAAGTAAAGCCAGCACAGTTCAGAGATTAATAAAAGGTTTAGGCTTCACATGAATTGTGAGTCTCAACACAACAAAGCAAGTGACAGCCTTTTTGCTTGCACCATTATCTCCTGTGTGATGGGTAGAAAGGCAGCAAAGCCTACATTCTATTATTTTTCCCAGATGGTATGAAGGAAAAAAACAGGATGTGAAGTTTACAGCTCAGTGCCCTCATTTCTGGAGGTCTATTAGCTGAAATGGAGCTTCTAACAAAATATCTTTATGTTCTTAGAAGCTTCCTCATTAAAAAAAAGGAACAAGTGTTATTTGCATTTTCTCAGGGTACAGAATTTGTAGCCAGAGCACGAAGATCTGTAGTTGATTAAGAAATCTTTCCAAGAGAAACATGCATTGTCATAGATTCATAGAACCATAGAATGTTCCAGGCCAGAAGGGACCTCCAAAGCTCATCCAGTCCAACCTCCCCGCACTCAGCAGGGACATCCCCAACTAGATCAGGCTGCCCAGGGCCTCTTCCAGCCTCACCTTGAACATCTCCAGGGAAAGAGCCTCAACCACCTTCCTGGGAAACCTGTTCCAGTGTTCCACCACCCTCATAGTGAAGAACTTGTTCCTAACATCTAATCTAAATCTGCTCTTCTCTCATTTGAAGCCATTGCCTCTTGTCCTGTCACCACAGTCTCTCTCCATCCTTCCTGTAGCCCCCTTCAGGTACTGCCAGGCTGCTCTTAGGTCTCCCCAGAGCCTCCTCTTCTCCAGGCTGAACATCCCCAGCTCCCTCAGCCTGTCCTCAGAGCAGAGCTGCTCCAACCCCCTGAGCATTTTTGTGGCCCTCCTCTGAACCCTCTCCATCAGCTCCATGTCCTTCCTCTATTGAGGGCTCCAGAGCTGTACACAGCACTCCAGGTGAGGTCTGACCAGAGCAGAGCAAAGTGTCAGAATCACCTCTCTGGCTCTGCTGGCAATGCTGCTTTGGATGCAATTTGCCTTCTGTGCTGCAAGCTCACACTGCCTGCTCATGTTCCCTAAGTTCAACAGAAAAGAATAAGCCTACCTTCAAGATTTGTCCTCTGTTAAGGAACTGGAACTTTGTGCACAAATTGTGTGAGCTCCCTGCATGATGATAACATGCAGCAGCTGTCTGGGTGTTTTCTTGTTTACTCCAACCAACAGGCTGAGTCTTACAGGAAATCCAGATATTATGCAAACATGACATCTCTCCACATCCTGATGGACAAACTTTTTGGTCTATCATCAAGGACACTCTCAATAGGAGATTTTTTATTTTTTTTTTTTCTGCACTAGAAGTACCTTGCTCTGTTATTTATCATACTATCTGAAAGGCAAGGGCTTCATATCCTTAGTAATGAAATAGTGTAATAACAAGAAGAAAAAGCTGAAGAAAGGAATTGAAGGAAACAGTGTGTTGCCATTCCATGTTTACAGTTCTTACCCCCAAAACATTTTCGTAGACAGGGTAAGCTCCAGCTCTGATCTTCAGGGAATGCTTTCCAGTGATGCTCTTGGACACAGCTCTCTTCTCTAAGAACAACTCAAACAATGTTGTTAAGATCCTTCTCTATCATCAAGTCATAGAATCAGTCAGGGTTGGAAGGGACCACAAGGATCATCCAGTTCCAACCCCCCTGCCATGCCCAGGGACACCTCACACTACAGCAGGCTGGCCAGAGCCTCATCCAGCCTGGCCTTAAACACCTCCAGGGATGGGGCCCCAACCACCTCCCTGCACAACCCATTCCAGGCTCTCACCACTCTCATAGTGAAGAACTTCTTCCTCACATCCAATCTGAATCTCCCCACTTCCAGCTTTATTCCATTCACCCCAGTCCTGTCACTACCTGATAGCCTAAAAAGTCCCTCTCCAGCTTTCAGATACTGGAAGGCCACAAGAAGGTCACCTTGGAGCCTTCTCCTCTCCAGACTGAACAGCCCCAACTCTTTCAGTCTGTCCTCATAGGAGAGGTGCTCCAGCCCTCTGATCATAACAGCCCTCTCTCGTAACAGGAGTCCTCCTGTTCCTCTCCCATTCTGGAAGAAGGGAAAATCAGTCCCAACAAAATAATCTGTGTGCTGAGTTCTGTCTTTAACCATAAGAAGACAGATAAAATGGAGATTGGGAGGTGGGGGTTGGTCTCTTCTCCCAGGCAACCAGCAACACAGCAAGAGGACACAGTCTCAAGCTGTGCCAGGGGAAGTTTAGGCTTGCTCTTAGAAAAAAGTTCTTAAGAGAAAGAGAGATTGGCCATTGGGATGGGCTGTCCAGGGAGGTGGTGGAGGTCACCATTCCTGGAGGTATTTAAGAAGAGACTGGATGAGGCACTTAGTGCCATGGTCTGGTTGATTAGATAGGGTTGGGTGACTGGTTGGACTTGATGATCTTGGAGGTCTCTTCCAACCTGGCTGATTCTGTGATTCTGTGTGATTAGGGATGTTACTACCTAAGATACTCAGACATGGAGGAATGGGTATCTGTTGTTAACACAGCAACAGGCAGGTGAAGATAATTGTAAAAGACCATTTTTGCCAGGGTCAACCATCTGACAGCAAGCTCTTTCCATCCTAAAAACTTAACTGTATCAAAGGCACACTGAGGGACTGGGGTTTTAAAAGCAGTTAGTAGCTAAAGGAAGTCTCTGTGATTCTGATGACTGTCAAATACCACCACGCTAATGCTTCATTTAAGTCCAGATAAACATTTCAAGCTGGTTATTTGTTGTTTCAGTGAGGCCTTTCATCACATGCAAAAGGAATAAATTAAAATATAGCAACTGCCAAAATGTTTCAGACCAACTGGGAATAGGCTGGAGTTTGATCTCTGACAGGTTGTCCTTGTCCAAAACCCCTTCATCCTTCTGTAAAGGCTTACTTATACTCCCCAAAGATACCAGGCCCTCTGGTAAAGTTTGAGTTTTTCAGCCTAAGGAAGACTATTTAAAGTCATCTCATGTGTAAGAGTTCATTGGTATTCTTTCTCAGAGTTTCTAAAAGGAGAAATCCAGATTCAAACACCTAAGCATCCCACATTGGTTCTGCATAGTCTTCTACAACTCTTTTTTTGTTTGTTTTTGGCAGGAAACTGCCTCTCCTGCAAAATAAATGAACTCATGAATTTCAATAAAGTTCAGCACTTTAATGGAAAAATAATAAACCCCCCAAAATAACAAACGATGCAATGCACACAGAACTGCTGCTTTCCTCTTGCAGAATAGGTTGAATTGATCAGAGGGCTGGAGCTCCTCTGCTATGGAGACAGACTGAGAGAGTTGGGGCTGTTCAGTCTGGAGAAGAGAAGGCTCCAAGGAGAACTTCTTGTGGCCTTCCAGTATCTGAAGGGGGCTACAAGAAAGCTGGGGAGGGACTTTTTAGGGTGTCAGGAAGTGATAGGACTGGGGGGAATGGAGCAAAACTAGAAATGGGTAGATTCAGATTGGATGTTAGGAAGAAATTCTTCCCCATGAGGATGGTGAGACGCTGGAACAGGTTGCCCAGGGAAGTGGTGGAAGCCTCATCCCTGGAGGTTTTTGCAGCCAGGCTGAATGTGGCTGTGGGCAACCTGATGTAGTGTGAGGTGTCCCTGCCTGTTGCAGGGGGCTTGGAATTGGCTGATCTTTGATGTCCCTTCCAACCCTGACAATTCTCTGATTCTATAATTGCAAAGACCTGGAGCTGTACTCTGTGAAAGGCTCAGCAAAGGAACCTGCTCTAAATGATTTTGTTCTCTCATGCTGCAGATGATAGATTGCACTACCTGATAGTGGCTAAATTGGCACATCACAGTGCAGAGGCTGACATAGGCAGCACTCCTTTGGATCTGTGCTGGATTTACTCCTTAATGGAAGCATAAAGCTAGCCCAGCTAGCTTTATTGCTAACTTTATTGTTAAAACCCACAAAAGTAACCCAGAGCCTGAATTCCTTTTCCAGTCACTGACAAAGGCACTGTCTGTAGTCTCCACATCAATACATGTAGGCAAGGGATAATTCAGAAGAAGTCATGCATCTATCAGCCAATATTTCCATGCAAATGCAGAATGATTTGGTGGGGCAGCAAGCATAGTCTCATCTGATTGCTTTTGTTGTGTGCACCTATATGATCCAGGCTGTTGTTGAATTCTGTGGAGAATCCAAGTGGAGAGCAGCAGGTATGCTCCCAGCACAGGAGCCACTGCAGCTCTTTGCAGAGTTTATGCACACAAGTGTGTGACACTGATGATGTATCTGTAGCACCTTTAAACTTGCCTCTGCAGCCAACTCATTTGCTTTCATTTCTAACTTTATAGCCCTCAGAAATGCCATCATCAATAAACCTGCTCCAACTATCAATCTGGAGTTAAGCAGGGCCTCCCCATTACCTAGGAGGCAGCATTCATTGTGCAGCATTAGGGAAGGGCTGCAACTATCCTCTCCAGAACTTGGACATCAGCATACAGAACAGCTAAGAGAAGCCTCCCAAAGCTGCTGGCAGTATTTGCAGCAGTAGCAAATCCCAATATCCACTTCAGTGGTATTTAGGCACCTAACCCACTCAGATGTTAACTCTGTCTGGGCTCATGTCAGCATCCCACCCACTAGCTCAGCATTACCTGTGAGGATCACATGGAATCAAGGCCAAACCAAAGAGCAGCCAGCTCCTGCTCTTACTTGGTGCAGCAGGGCAGACTTTTAGCTTGCTGCTGAGTTGTCACATTGGCCTTCTCCTCCAGCATAGCAGAAGTATTTGACCCTTTGATTCTCTCTATGGCACTTGGGTGTCTGATAGACCTTGAAGCAGCTAGGATGAGAGCAGAGCATGTTCTGCATTTCCACAATGACCACAGAGATTATAGCAGAGATGTCAGTATTTATCCTTGGATAATCTCAGACTTCCTAGTCACTGATCACCTCAGGAAGACAAACAGTGTGGGCAAGTGTGCAAAGTGGGGCAGAAAAGCCAGTGCTTTGCCTTGCATTGATTAAATGCTAAGTGCTTGGCAGTTTTCATTTGCTATGGTCTGAATCCCTCTGTTAGCAAGTATTGTGTCCAGTTTGGGGCATCTCTATACAAGAGAGATGTGGAGGTGCTGGAGCCAGTGCAAAGGAGGGCAAGGAAGCTGGGGAAGAGTCTGGAGAATAAATCTGATGAAGAGCTACTGAAGGAGCAGGGGGTAGTTAGTGTGAAAAAGAGAAGGCTGAGGGGAGACCTCATTGCTCTCTACAACTACCTGACAGGACATTGTGGAGAGGTTGCTGCTGGTCTCTCCTCACAGGTAATTAGTGATAGAACAAGAGGGAATGACCTCAAGCTGCCACTGAGTAGGTTTAGACTGGACATTAGGAAACATTTGCTCATGGCAAGAGTGATCAGGGATTGGAATGTGCTGCTCAGGGAGGTGGCTGAGTCCCCAAGCCTGGATGTGTTTAAGGTGGTTTGGATGTGGAGCCTGGGGTTGTGGTTTAGGGGTGAGCCTTGCAGAGTAGGGTTCTGGGTTGGACTTGCTGATCCTGAGGGTCTTTTCCAGCCTGAATGTTTCTGTGATTCTCATATTGCTCCCACAATGAGCTGTGTGAAAATCCAAAGCTTGGTGTAGGCTCTACTGTTGATTTAAAGGGCCTCTGAATTTACTGCAGGCAAAGTAGGATATGGCAAAGCAGCATATGGCAAAGCACAGACACTACAGGGAGAATGTCTAACTTTCTCCAATTGATTGTTAATTCTGAAGCAGTGATGGGTATCCTATCTCTTCTCCCTTCCTAAGTGGCCTATACAGTGGACAAAGAATAACAAGAATAAGCTATTAGATTCATCCTAGTGAATTACTCCTCAAGGGACAGTGCAGCAAAGCTGCTATTTCATAAAACACTTCATTAAATCCTAATGTCACTAATGCATTTGTTACTCATCTGTATGTAAATTTAATTCTTTGAGCTGTTTGGAGGCAGCTAGACTCAGCAGTCTTCACACTGCTCTCACCTTCTCTCTCTCTCATGCTACAGTTACCCTCTTTTTCCCTTCCACATCTTTGGGAAAAAAAAAAATTAATCTTCATCTAAGAAGGCAGGCCACAAAATCACAAGACACTATACAACATTAAAAATAAATAAATAAATTTATGGAACAGAAAATGTGTTCTAGTTAGTAAATGTCCCTGAAATCATCCTCCTCATCATTTGCCAAGGGTTAGAACTTGGCTGGCCACTAAACACTTTCTGTTAAAAATCTCTCCCTTCCAGGAAAGAAGAGAAAGGGAGGGTGTGAGAGAGACTTCTGGATTGGAAAAGAAATCTAGAACTATTTTAATGAAAAATTACAACCACAAAATGAGATATATACAAACCCAATATTGAGCCCAGACCCCCTTGATGGCAATTGTATTACCATCACCAATTGATGCTCTGGGCAGGCACTGGGGCAGTTCCAGACTGGACTCAGTGGCAGACAGGAGCTGGATTCAGGAACTAATGGATCAAGATGGAAGGCAGAATGGACAGAGCCCTCCATGGCCACTGAAGCAGACAGCTTGACCTTTTTGATCCCTCAGCTCTCTCACTGTGATGAATACCCAGCTGAGCAGTTTCTGCTTCTGCCTGCAGGTGTGGCCTTTAACTCTGCCTCCCCAACATGGGACACAAAGCTTAGCAGTGACCTTGGTCTCCACAGCACTCCTTGGCACTAACTAACTAACTACAGACATTGAACATCATCACTTCTAGAAGCAGACACAGCCTTTGACAACCTGCTGTTAATGTCAGGAAATGCAAGTAAAATCACTGAGCAAAACTCAGTTCTGTTCTAACTCAAACCAGGACTTCAATGTTGCCCAACCATTTTCAGTGAAAATTTAGCAATGTGAAGTGTAAACCAAGGAAATTCAAGAAAATTCTGAGCGCAACAGTAATTATGGTGCCAAAACATAGACCCAGGTTTAAGATTATCTCATGAGACATTAGCTTCTTGTTTACTGTTTAATAAAACCTCACCTGTTCAAATGCCAAAGTCAGCAATGGCTATGAGCTGCTGCTCAGCCTTTCCCCTTGTCCTGAAGGGACAAACCCCCAACCATGCCCCAGCCCAGACAATGGCTAAGCACCTGGGAATGTGCTAACCTGGACACTTCCTGTGGGCCAGATGGCCAAGGGAAATGTCTAGCAGATGTGATTAGCATTGTAAGCACCCTGAGTGTGCAAGCCTGGCCACTCCCTGGGCTCCAGATAAACATGTACCAGGTGTGATCAACTTTGTGACACAGCTGGGAGCTGTGTGTGCCCCTGGCCATGTTTGGCTATGCCCCATCCCACAGCTCCAGTCATCAGGCTCCTGTGTTACCAAAGGGCATTAATTGTCTTGGGACCGTGTTGAAACCAGGAACTTGCCTTGTGCTCACCCAGACAGCAACAAGAGCCAAGTGCTGCCCAAGAGCAGCAGCTGAAGGACCTGCTCTGGCACACCAACAACTTCACCCAGGCCTTGCACCTGGACCAAGGCAGAAAAGGGAAAAGCTCCAGGGGAATTGAATCCCAGAAGAGGCTGCAGCCCAGTGAGGGAGCCCACAAGAGAGAGGCTCCCCCCTAGCCCTCTCTGAGCCAAGGGCAAGCTCCAGACTGTGAACTGGGCACGACAAGAGAGAGGCTCTTAGCCCTCTCTGAGCCAAGCACTGCTCCAATCATAGCCACAGCACCTGGGAAGGTACCAGCCATAGGAGCCAAGTGGTGAGTCCCTGGCACATCTGCCATGGAATCCCTTTGGTGGGAAACCCACAGCTCACAGCACCTCTGTGTCCAGTTTGAATTGCTGTGTTGGGAAGGTTAGATCTGTGCTGAAATCATTGAACTGTCTTTAGATGTGCAGTGTCAAACCCACAGCCAAATAATTGAACCTGAGAATACATTTTGTAAAGAAGTTACGGTGGGGTCTGAAAATACCACCACCGGGAAATAGGAATTATAAAATATATAAAAATACACATTTTTATTACACCCCTCTCCCAGTCTCCTATCCCAAGCTCTATTTTTAATGCTGATTCAGGTCAGCACAGATTCATTCTGCTGTTGGGCATTTGCAGGCAGAGCTTGGCTCCTGCCTCACTCTGCAGAGGACCTTTGATGATGAGGTTCTTCATGCTCTGCTTACCAAAAAGCCTAGCTCAGGGAGAGATTTGGAGGCTGTGCTCCCCAGCTCATCTGTGGCTGTGCCCCAACACAGTCTGGAGCAAAGGCTGGGTTTTGGGGTGTGCATGGGATGGGTGAGGGCTGCTGCTCTACTTGCTCAGATGCAGACCTCCCCCCCCATCACTGTCCCCACTGCAGCATGGCTTGGTGGCATTTTGGTGAACTGTGAGCAGCACCTGTGGCACAGAGCAGAAATGGGTAGATTCAGATTGGATGTTAGGAAGAAATTTTTCACCATGAGGGTGATGAGACACTGGCACAGGTTGCCCAGGGAGGTGGTGGAAGCCTCATGCCTGGAGGTTTTTGCAGCCAGGCTGGATGTGGCTGTGAGCAACCTGATGTAGTGTGAGGTGTCTCTGCCCATGGCAGGGGGGTTGGAACTGGCTGATCCTTGAGGTCCCTTCCAATCCTAACAATTCTATGATTCTATGATTTTAGAGGTGGTGTGCCCAACATCAGAAGGGTCCCTACATATTTAAAAGAAAGAAAATACCCAACTCCTCCCTTACTTTGAAAGAGAGAACACCAAACCCACCCTTTAAAAGGTGCAAAGGTCCTTCTGAATTCAAGTCCCAAGAACAACTCTGTGAAGCTTGTCATCAAGAAGCTGACTAGAACCAAACCAGAAACTTTCCCTCGGATGTAGCCTAACTGGAGGACAGGTGAATGCATGAAAATCAAAATACATCAGCCTGCATGAGCCTTGGTCCCCATTTACAACAAAAGCCTTTGCAAACTTGCCACTAGTGCCACAGCAGCCCTGAAATAGTGGTTGATAATGCTGAGGGGCCAGAGAGGAGGCCTGGCAGGACCATGCTGTGGGGTGGGTGCCAAGTGCACTATGGATCCCTCAGAAGCGATGTACTTGCTGGAAAGCAGGCAGGGATCAAGTGCACTCTGTCTGTATGCTGTGAGTGGTCCTGGTGAGGCCATATCTAAGGACATGGCACTGGCCTGCTGGCTTGTGAGTCCTCTTCTAGAGTTTTCCTGAACCCAGAAGTGTCTGTCACTGCTGCTGCCACTCTTGCTGGGGTTTGCTGTGTGACTTAGTTAGCATCTGTGGCAGGAGCCAAAGGGGAAGGTCTGTGGTATCCTGCTCGCAGCAGAGGCACAAAACCACTTTTAACACAGATGTTCTATACCCAACTGTCTGGCCCCACTACCTGAAAGCTTGGCCAGTGCATGGTACCTTTGAAGACCAAGGGGTGCTTAGGGGCTGAGTCTGCAGGGAGCATTTCCAGTGACACTGGACAGGATAAGGACCCATTTCCAGATGGGTATCCTAAATCAGGACACATTCACCAGCAGCAGAGATAAAGAGGTGTTAGCACAGAGCTACTTCAATGGAGAAGGAGGGGAGAGGAGGCTCTTCCCCAGCATCTAGGTTACCAAAGTCACCAGTGCAGCAATGTAGCAAAATACTCTTGATAAGCTTAATCCTCTGTCAGTCTTTCTAAAACTCTCAAATGGGAACAGAATCTCTTATCAAAAAACAAACAAATAAAATCCCCTTGGTGGCTTCTGTGCAGAATTGTTTCTGGAGACCATTTGCACTACCTTGACTTGCTGGCTTGCACTGCCACCCCAAGTCCAGCAATGAACTGTTGATGCATGATGATCCAGGCCAGCAGATGTTGGATGCATGCCTTGATCTGAACAAGCTGCTGTGGCTGTGGAGGTGAGTTCACACACAGGAGTCAGAGCAGAACATAGAATCTATGCACAGGTCACACAGAAACACATCCAGATGGGGCTGGAAAGTCTCCAGAGAAAGAGACTCCACAACTTCTGTGGGCAGCCTGTGCCAGTGCTCTGGGACCCTCACAGTGAAGAAGTTCCTCCTCATGTTGAGGTGGAACCTTCTGTGCTGCAGTTTCTATCCATTGCCCCTTGCCCTATCCCAGGGTGCAAGTGAGCAGAGCCTGTCCCCTCCCTCTTGACCCCCAGCCCTCAGATATTTAGAAACATTTCTTAAATCCCCTCTCAGTCTTCTCTTCTCCAGACCAAAAAGCCCCAGGGCTCTCAGCCTCTCCTCCTAGGGCAGTGCTCCATTCCATTCATCATCCTGGTAGCCCTCTCTTGGATTCTCTACAACAGATCCCTGTCCCTCCTCAATTGGGGAGCCCAAAACTGGATGCAGTATTCCAGGTGAGGTCTCACCAGGGCAGAATAAAGCGGGAGAACCTCCCTGGATCTGCTGGACACACTCCTCTTAATGCACCCCAGGATCCCATTGGCCTTCTTGGCCACCAGGGCACATTGCTGCCCCATGCAGAACTTGTTCTCCACCAGCACTCCCAGGTCCTTCTCCACAGGACTGCTCTCCAGCAGATCACCTCCCAGCCTGTACTGCTGCAGTTTATTCTTCCTTCCCAGATGCAGGACTCTGCACTTGTCCTTGTTGACCCTCATGAGGTTCCTCTCTGCCCAGCTGCCTGTCCAAGTCTCACTGAAAGTCTGCTTCTGGTTGCATCCACGACAGAGCTGATCCAAGCAGGCTGGATCCATGTTAAATTGACAGGTGTGTCCTGTAGGCTCTGAAAATGGGGATTTACCTCTCCCCACTGTTGCTCTGCATGTGTGATAAAGTCAGAGGAGAAAGTGCCCAGCACCCTGCTAAAAACCTCAGGTTCTTTCATGCAAAATATGGTGAATGCCAGTCACACAGCTTATACTTTGATATTGATGCAGCATCCTCTGCCCACAGACAGATGTCTGAGCACGTACACAAAGGACAATCAACAGGCAGACACCTTCATTTGCCTCCATGGACTGTCCCTGACCATGCTGCTCCTTGGCTCTCCCAGAGGAGGGAAGTTTTCAGGCCTGACACCTCCTGCATCCACCCAGCACCAGAAAATGCCAGCCTTGGCTGTGAGTGTGCAAGCTGCAAAGCCCCACTCTCAGATTTTTGTTTTAAACTGTCCTCAAGGAGCATCCCACAGCACAGCCCCCCCCTCCTGATGCAGATTTTTCTTTCTTACAGAAAGCTCCCCTCCAGACATGTCAGTGACTGGATAAAGGGAGTTTTAAATGTCATGAAGAGAGACACACTGGGGGATTTGAAATGCATTGTATATATTTAGCTGCTTTCACTTTCTGTGAAGGATTATTTCTGAATGAAATCATTTTGAACCAGAAGGGAAATGTCCCTTTTAAAAAAATAGCACAATAGTGCATTTGAAAGTTTTAAAGTCTCTTTCTGAAGGAAGGGAGTGGTATTTCACAATTTGTTGGACTCACCTCTTTCCTACCTGATATTTCTCTTTGATCCTCTCAGCATTTTGCAGTAGCAGATGGAGTTTGGAGTTTCCTCACCAGCCCCCAGCGCCAGTATTGACCTTGATCATTTCAGCATCCACAGTGTGCATCGATGACAGGGGCTTATGAAATGAGGATCTGGGGATGCTTCTCTGTGCTTTTATGAGGTCTTTGCTGTGCCTTTGACAAACTTGCTGGAAGTGAGCCTCCTGTTTCCTGCTTTTGCCAGCAAAGGACGCAGTGCCACGGTTTTGAAACTAAAATGTAGTAGTAAAGGGAATTTTCCCGAGGTTTCAGACAGTTCCAGAGAGGTGGACTCCTCAGAGTTTACACTATAGTAATGATAAGTCCATCTAATTCAATTGGTCTGAAGAATGATAACAACAGATACTCCATTGGAGTATCTATCTTGCAGCAGAGCTTGTTTGCTTTCTTCTTTTTGCCTGCTTGCTCTGGGCTGCTCATTCTGCTTTGGCTTTCAGGCTGTGCTGTACTCCCTCTCACCTTGGGCTTCTCTGTGGTACTTCTCTAAAGGTACAGGGAGGACAGGGGGCTGAGAAGGAGTGTGTGGTTTGTGCAGCTGTCTAGGGGTCTGGGGCAGTTTCAGGCTGATGCCTAGGAAATTTTCCACAGATTGAGTAGGAAGTGGTAGAATGTAAATAAATTACCATTGGATGTAAAGGGAAAATAACAATAAGGTCTAAATAATTGGGCTGATAACTAACATAGAGTTAGGTGTATAAACTCTTCTCAGCTCTTTGCTCCAGCAGATACCAGCTGGTAGCTTTTGCTCGGCTGTTGCTGACCTTGGCTGTGTTCTTTCTTGTGGCTAAGTACTAACAAGCTCCTCTCTGCTCTTCTCCTCTTTCTCTTTCCCTTGTCTGGGGCAGGGAAGGGAGTCGAGGAGGGGAAGCTATTGGCAACCCCCTGCTTTGTCCAGGGGGGGTTCTTGTGTTGTTTATAAATATTGTATATTTTTTACATATTCATTGCATTTCATATTTCTAGAGTTTTAGTTTGCTTGTAAATAGAGCTTCATTTGCTTTCCAACTGAACTGCTCTGGCAATTTTATTTTGGAGGAGGTAATTTCAAACCACCACAGGGCCTGCTCTCCCTAAGAGGGGACAAAGAGCTGAGTCAAAGGTACAGGGGGGTCCTGTGCTGTTGGTAAACTGTATATATCTATATCTACATCTATATCTATACCTATATCATCTATATCTATATCTATATCTATATCTATCTATCTCTATCTCTATCTCTATCTCTATCTCTATCTCTATCTCTATCTCTATCTCTATATCTCTATATCTGTATCTATATCTGTATCTATATCATCTATATCTGTATCTATATCTGTATCTCTATATCTGTATCTATATCTATATCTATATCTCTATCTCTATCTCTATATCTATATCTATATCTATATCTATATCTATATCTATATCTATATCTATATCTATATCTATATCATCTATATCTGTATCTATATATCTATATCTATATCTATATCTATATCATCTATATCATCTATATCTATATATCTATATCTGTATCTATATCTATATATCTATATCTATATCTATATCATCTATATCTACATCTATATCTATATCTTTATCTATATTTATATCTATATCTATATTTATATCATCTATATCTATATCTATATCTATATATCTATATATCTATATCATCTATATCTATATCATCTATATCTATATCTATATCCATCTATCTATCTATCTATATCTATCTATCTATATGAATAAAAACTCATTTTTATTACTGATAAATTAATATCCTTTTACTTTTATAATAAAATACAAAAAATACAACCACCACCCAAAAACAACCACAACAATAAATTATTATTATTATACACACATTTTCTTAAAACCAAATAACAATTTAATTTTTATTCCAATCAAATTATATCCCACACCACCCTCCCACATCACACCTCCCCATAATAATTACAATCAATTTAATTACTTACATATCCCCCATCCAATAAATTACTTATAATTAAATCCTAAATTAAATATAAATAAAATTTCCACCACAAACCAAAAAATATTTAAAACAATCCAATCAAATCCCTTCCCAACAAAACATACATCTCCTTCTATTAAATCTTCATATCCATCCTTTATCATTCTCCTCATCCCTTCCCACCCACCACAACCCACAACCTCACCCCCCCTCAAAAATCACTCCCCCCGCTCCTCTCCTACGCACACACTCACTCTCATCTCTCTCTCGACTCCCCTCCATATCTAAATAAAAACCCCCCCCCCCCCCCTCACAAACTTACACAACTTCCACTTCTCATTCCCCAACCCCTCCTTCCCCCCCATCACTCAACTCCCCTACCATCTATCCACCCCAACCCATTCTTCACACCCCACATCCCCCCCACACCAACATCCCTCCTACCCTAATATCTTTATCCTCCCCTACTCCTCACCTAACCCATCCCCCCACCACACAATCAACACATACCATCCCCATACCATATACCCCCCCACAACCCCAACCTCTCTCACACATAACCCAACCCCCTCCCCACCATCCATCCCCCCCCATTAATTTACCATTTTCAACATTGAGTAATTGAGATAGATAAGATATTAACACACCTCTCCCACCTACATCCCCCACCATAACCTACCCACCACTTCACTACACAAAAACCTATCACCCCCATTCCCACTTCCATTACTCCATCTCGTTTGCACACCCAGCCCCCCCACGCAAGCACGACAAGCCCGGCCCTCCCACGATCAGCCCCTGCCCCACACGCAATCTCCACCCACCCCACTGTGTCCCTCCTCCCCCCTATGCAATCTCCTGCCCATCCCTCCCCAATCTCCCACCCAATCCCACTTCAGAGCAACCAGCCCCCAATCATCTCGCGAACAATTATATAGACCTTAGCATCATTTTTTCTTTTGTTTCCAAAGGTAATTTATTTTACTTTCAGTCTTTGCAGGCTAAAGTTCCCCCTTCAAACTGCAATGCATAGGCAAAGAGTTTCAGAGGTTTTGCTTCTCTCCAACATGTCTTATTAGACACTGCTTTTCTGCTCAGTGCAAGCTAACAGGTCTATTAATCCTGTCATGTTAAAGCCCCAACACTTAGATTACAAGAATGCTAAAAGTGGCTATTTCTGTCTCTCTTTTCTTCTGAATGCTTCAAAATGCCTGATGAGTGGGGGACAGAGAGAAGTTGTTGCAATTTCTCTGTGGAGAGGCAGCAGTAACGAAATTTAATAAAACCTTTAAAATACTCACATGCAGCAAGAATGACAAAATATGAAATAGAAAATTTTTCTTTCTTTTTTTTTATAAGCCACTTTACAATGTAAAATTTGCATCCCACGAAAAGAAACCACTGAGGAAAGCACACTGCAATGACTGCAGTGCCAGCACAGTTAATGATGCTTGGTAATTGCTTCCCATTTTTATTTACACTTGTGGTGGGTTGAAATTACCCCTCAACTAATTTGAGAGAATTACCCCCCAAATAAAATTGCCAGAATTAACTCAGCTTGGGATGGAAGCAAATGAAGCTCTAAGTTACAAGCAAACTACAATCTAGAAATATGAAATGCAATGAGTATGTGCAAAATATACAACACGTACAATAGAGAGATATTAAACAACACAGAAACTCCTCAGACCCCCCGTGGGTGGATCCAGGGGGATCTATTCACCTCCTCCCCCACTCCCTCCCTCCTTCCCATTACCTCACACAGTGTTCAAAACAGAGACACCCCTGGCAAAGCCACAAAAGGGAGAGAGAGGAAAGTTGCAAGCAGAAGCAACAGGAGAAGAAAAGAGCCAGAACTGTTCATGCCTCTGCTCTATATGCCATTAGCAATCCAATGAATTATATAGACCTTAGCATTATTTTCCTTTTGCAGCCAATGGTGATTTATTTTCAGTCTTTGCAGTCAGGGCCAAGGCTAAAGTTCCCCCTTCAAACTCTAACAACACTGAAGCTTAAAGATCCACACAAGGCAGCAAACATTAATTTTCATCTTTTGATCCTCCACCCTTCTAGCAACACTGCAGCCCATGGCCCTTGCAGAAGGATAAGCCCTGCACAGTGGGGATGCACACTGGTGTGGTGTGACTGAAGGTCCTGTGTTTCCTCCAAGGGCAGGCACTGGCCACCTTCTCCAGTGCCCAGGGGCACCCTGCTCCAAACACAGCCCTGGCCTCTCCTGAGGAAGATGGGAAGTTCTTGCACCAGCCTCCTGGGGCTGATGCTGTTCCACCTCTTCATGGTCTCACCACAGAATCACAGAATTAACCAGGTTGGAAAAGACCTTTGAGATCATCAAGTCCAACCTATCACCCAACACCATCTGATCAACTAAACCATGGCACCAAGTGCCACATCCAGGCTTATTTTAAACACTTCCAGGGACAGTGAGTCCACCACCTCCCTGGGAAGCACATTCCAATGGTCAATCCCTCTTTCTGGGAAGAATTTCTTCCTAACATCCAGCCTAAGCTTCCCCTGGCACAGCTTGAGACTGTGTCCTCTTGTTCTGCTGCTGGTTGCCTGGGAGAAGAGACCAACCCCCACCTGGCTCCCACCTCCCTTCAGGTAGTTGTAGACAGCAATGAGGTCTCCCTTGAGCCTCCTCTTCTCCAGACTAAACACCCCCAGCTCCCTCAGCCTCTCCTCACAGGGCTGTGCTCCAGACCCCTCCCCAGCTTTTTTGCCCTTCTCTGGACACATTCCAACATCTCAACATCTTTCTTGAATTGAGGAGCCCAGAACTGGACACAGCACTCAAGGTGTGGCCCGACCAGTGCTGAGCACAGGGCAGAATGACTTCCCTGCTCCTGCTGGCCACACTATTCCTGACACAGGCCAGGTGGAAAACCGAATTTTTTCTATCTTAAAAAAATAAAAACCAACAGCACATCTTGGTAAATCTATTATTTGCCCAGTTGTGGCCCAGTGCTTGATAAAATGTGCTGCTTTTTAGGAATTTAAATTGTACACTATCCCCCATTTATATATTTGTAAAGTTATTTCTTAACTCAAGTCCTGTATGGGACAGTAAAAATTTCAGAGAAATCAATGTTTTGTTTCAGCATTTTCAAGCCACAACGTCAGAACTCTACCTCATAACCATGCACATAGACAAAAGTCCTCAGCAAAGATACTTTACTAGGAGAGGGAAGGAGAAGAAAAAAAACAAGGAAAGCATATTTGAGCCAAGACTGTATTTTTCTTCTATTTTTTTTTTCCTGATTGTAAGGATGCCAAAGAGTGTGAATAGATAAAATATTAGGCAATAAAACTTACAACAAAGCTTACCACAGGGAAGTTAATGAGAACTGAATATGGATGCCACCTGCTGTATAACTATTGTGAGATTTTCCTAAGGCTTCAGATTTTGCAGGAGAAGAAGTTGCACATTGGTTGGGCTGGTGGCCAGGCTGCAGGCATTGGGTATTGGAGTCCTCAGATGATGAACAGCTACCTTTGATCACAGTGACTGACTGAGAATTCATTTATTCAAGAAGATTAAACAGCTGAAGTTTTTATGGGTGTCACAAAACTGCCAGATGTGCTTGACTGTGGGAAATGAGAACAAAAGGAGTTTGGAAAGGGTCTGCAGGAGAGTTTGCCCCTCACAACACACTCCTAACTTAGCAAACATTGCTCATATGCTGGAATCAATTTCACCCAGACTTTGAAAGTTATTGGCCTGAATGAGAATTCTGAAATACAAAAAGTTCATCATGGTCCCAAACTCCTACCTTTATGGTTCACACTGTGCTGTCACCTGGAGGCTGGAGTTTTCTTGCTGCATGTGCAGTGCACGTGTCAAGACCTGCAGACTTTACAATCAAAGATCAGTAAGGACAGACACACGTGGATAAAGCGTGAGGAAGGACTGGGAGGCATCAAAGTAAGCACAGAAGGCAGTAATTGGAGAAAGTAACATTCAGTGTGCTCACAACAAAATCTACCCTAATATAGGAAGGACATGGAGCTGATGGAGAGGGTCCAGAGGAGGGCCACAGAAATGGTCAGGGGGTTGGAGCAGCTCTGCTATGAGAGCAGGCTGAGGGAGCTGGGGGTGTTCAGCCTGGAGAAGAGGAGGCTCTGGAGAGATCTAATAGCAGCCTGGCAGTACCTGAAGGGGGCTACAGGAAGGCTGGAGAGAAACTGTTTGCAAAGGCTTGCAGGGACAGGACAAGAAGCTTCAAACTAGAGAAGGGCAGATTTAGATTGGATGTTAGGAACAAGTTCTTCACTATGAGGGTGGTGGAACACTGGAACAGGTTTCCCAGGGAGGTGGTTGAGGCTCCTTCCCTGGAGATGTTCAAGGTGAGGCTGGAGGAGGCCCTGGGCAGCCTGATCTAGTTGGGGATGTCCCTGCTGAGTGCAGGGAGGTCAGACTGGATGAGCTTTGGAGGTCCCTTCCAGCCCAGACCATTCTCTGATTCTAATACTTGTTCAAGCCCCAGGTTGCTGGCAGAGTATTATCTTCACTGTGCAACCCAGACAGCAGTGTAAATGGGAGCAATAAAGTAAATGATCAGATTTGAAGCAGAAAATTTAACACTTTTTTAAGCCATGTGAAACCTTTGTGTGTATTTAAACATTTTTCTTTAAAACATTTTGATGTCTTTTAATACTCGGAGCTTTAAAAATGGTTTTAAAACCAGGCTCATATTCATGTACATTTTCTTCCATGTGTGGCAGGCTGTTCCAAGTCCCCCTGCTTACGAAAAAAAGTAATGCCTGTTTCTGAGGTGTGTATCATCCAGCCAGCTATACCACAGCTCTGACAATCTGCCTTTTAATAGCTGTTTGCTTGGTATTTTCTCCTATTTTAAGGGAGAATTTAATGATGATCTGAAAATGTTACAATATTCCCCATACCCTGGATTCAACTAACACAGCAGGTGGGAAATCAAGATATTGTGATATTCTTCCATCTCAAAACTATGTAGCAATCAGTCAAATCCTGACATGGTAATTCCTAGCATCTTTGAAGGCTGCTTTGTACCAGTTAAAGACTCAGACAAATGTCCCTGAAGCTCGCAGTGAAAGGCAAAGCTGTGAAAAGGTTCTCAGCTCAAGGCTCTGTGACCGCAGGTGGTAAATGAAGCAGCAGAGTTGTCATCGGGTCTCTGGAACGGCTTACAGTGTTTCATGCTGTCACCATGGAAGACAGGGAAAGTGCTACATCAGTGGGATTTGAAGGATCACATTCTTACCCTGCACAGGAAATGGAATTACAGTGTCTTCCCACGGCAGCTCGTATGTTGCAGCGCTTCCTGCATCTCAGCTAGGCTTTGGCAAGTTCAAAAACAAGGCTAGGCTTGCACCAACCCACCTGGCATGATCAAACATGGTACACAAATGCCACCTGAAGCACATTTTTTAAAAGCCCTTCTAATATTTCATATATTTCTGGAGAAAAATGCAGGTCTTTGTATTTGGCAAGATGGTTGCCCTGTTTCTGGTGTGGCATTTTTTGGGTTGCAATTTATTTATTTAAACTATTGTTCTTCACACAGAATCACAGAATGTTAAGGACCTTGAAAGCTCATCCAGTCCAATCCTCCTTCCAGGGCAGGATCACCTAGGGCAGGTCACACAGGAAGGCATCCAGGTGGGTTTTGAATGTCTCCATACAGTTGCACTTATTTCAGCAGTGTGGGCCCCAATTCCTCTAATGCAATACTACTGCTATCAGCTGAGTTATTATAACTGGATTATACCTAACTGTTTGAAAGAACAAAACATAGTGAAGTAATGACTATATTAGTTAGCTTAATTTTGACAGCATCTGTGATCATAGCAAACCATAGCAGAAGCTCTGTACAAACTCAGAGAAAAAGATTTTTCATAGAATCATAGAATCAGTCAGGGTTGGAAGGGACCTCAAGGATTATCCAGTTCCAACCCCCCTGCCATGGGCAGGGACACCTCACACTACAGCAGGCTGGCCAGAGCCTCATCCAGCCTGACCTTAAACACCTCCAGGGATGGGGCCCCAACCACCTCCCTGCACAACCCATTCCAGGCTCTCACCACTCTCATAGGGAAGAACTTCTTCCTCACATCCAGTCTGAATCTCCCCACTTCCAGCTGTATTCCATTCCCCCTAGTCCTGTCCCTACCTGACACCCTAAAAAGTCCCTCCCCAGCTTTCTTGTAGCCCCCTTCAGATACTGGAAGGCCACAAGAAGGTCACCTCGGAGCCTTCTCTTCTCCAGACTGAACAGCCCCAACTCTCTCAGTCTGTCCTCATAGGAGAGGTGCTCCAGCCCTCTGATCATCCTCATGGCCCTAAGGAGTCTGTAGCCTAAGAGTCTCAACGCTGCATCCCTCCTGGCTCGTAGCCTGTTACCAGAGTTACACACTTTGCCTCCTGCAGGATCCTCCCACAAATCTAAAACTCTCCACATTACTGGAGCAGTGAAATGCATCACAAGCAGCAGGCAAACTAGTTGCCTATGTGCATGTTTCCAGTTGCTGTTTCTCTGATGACCTTCTTTCAGGCTCTTTCATCTCTAAGTTTAGCCAGCTACGAAAGTGTGAGTCTAGCAGATTTGGTGACACAAGGAACACTACTGCAGAGACTGTGTATTATCAGACAGTGTAATTACTATTCTATAGCCAAATGAAGTTTATTTCACACAATGGCACCTTTGGAACTCTAATAAACCATTACAGACATTCACTCAAGGCCAGCACATGAAGCACAAAATCAAAACTATTATTTAAGGGCTTGTCCTAGTTCAGAGCGGGACAGTTCCAAAAGGGGCAAAAGAATAATGCTCACACAAATGGATTGGACAGTCAGGGAAAGTTTAAATGGAAAAGCAATTCCTATACCACAAAAACTCCAAGGCATAGTGGTGAGCATAGCAAAGCACATAGAGTTCAAAGAAATCCCCCGTCTAATCTTAACACACAACCCAACACTCCCCTTCTCCCTACTCTCCAGGGCTCTTTCTTCCCTGTCCCCTCCCATCTCTCTCCCCTTCCCCCCAATTGCTAGGATGGTTTCAGGTTGGGCAGGCTTTTTTTTTTCCTGCTCCCCACTTTTTACCCTGGCATTAGGCCTGAACAGCCCAAGATTGTGCAGGGGTAGAAAAAAAAGAGTTACCCAAGCCAAAGAGGCCTCTGATACTCCCCCACCATTACTGGATAAGAGAGTCTCTCTCCCATGGGAGCAGAGAGGGAAGCAAAAGAGACACAATAACTTTGCAGCCAGATTGATAAGGGTGCAGGATTTCTGGGTAGCAGTACACTATTGCCTGTGTCCACCCACTGGGCTGGGCACTGGACACTGCAGGTCTCGACTCTGTGGCTTCCTTTTTGGAGGCACCAGGGCTGATACCCAGAAGTTGGAAATCTGTTCACGTTTTAGGATTGCTGTGTCCGTGTTCAAACAGAGGACATTGTAGCTGTCAGGCACAAGTACACCCTAAATCTGAAATTTAATCTTTTAAATAGCTGCCTCAATGACATCTAATGAGAAGAACATACTGGAGAAGAGCAGAAGACATTTAAGAATGTGAAATGAAGTGGTGAGATTCAAAGAAGTACCCTGCAGATACTGGTGCTGTGACTGGGACACAGCTACACGGAGTTTCATGAAACCACAGAGAAGTCATACCCTGTTCAGTTCTGGTTTGGGACTTGCAGATACACAAACATGGTAAAATTGGGAGTGTTCTATGGTGTTTGGGTAAGACAAACAACAAGGAGTTTTATTCCCTGGATCATATATATATATACAAAATATGATCAAAATATGAATAAACTTTGTGCTTATATGGATAATGAGTTAATTTGTTGCAGCCACTGTTCTGAGGGCAGCTGCTGGACACGTGCAGTGTGCATGAGATTGCGAAATGCTTTCTAGCTGACCAACTGCAAAAAGCAAAACAACAACATTCCATGTGTGCCAAGAACAACATCTTTACATGTTGGCACCTTTGGATTGGAACATGCTGCAGAAGCCACCTCCTTCGACATGCTGGCACCTCTTACTGGGAGAAGATTTTAGCTTAGGTATGTGGTTGGGTTTTACTGGTTAAGTGATCAGTAACAAAGTATAGAAACAGCCACTCTGAGGAATAGAAGAGTTTGGGGGGGTTAGTGCTGCTTGGGACTTCTGTTAGTTACCTACTTCTTCTGGCTAAGGTTTTGGTTTAGGGATGCTGCTAGGGATATACTCAGAACTTCTGTTAGCTGCTTCGTCTGTTAAGGGCTTTGGTGTAGGGATGCTGCTAGGGATTTACTCAGGACTTCTGTTAGCTGCTTCACCTGTTAAGGGCTTCTGGGATTTCTGCTGTTAAGGACACCCTGAGACTCTGCAATGCTGGGGGTTCTACAATGCAGCAATAAAGGACTCTGGGAGGACTTCCGAGATTCTCTGCTCTCTGCATTTCTGGAATCTCGTTGCTATACAGCCACAGGGTTCATGACTTCATTCGTCACCCAGTGGCCCCTGAACTGGGATGAACAACAACAAGTTAAAAATTTTAAATCATCCTTGTTCAGAAATCAGACTCCCACTATTCCAGTCACAAAGCTTTCCCTCCTTTCTGAGAAAACAGCACAAGCACACCCCAGGAAACTTGATAATTCTTTCTTTAATAAAGCGGGCTAGATGTTCTTCCAGAGTCAAGATACAAAGTTGCACAACTAAATGAACACCCAGTCAAAATCTGATCCTGCTTTTCTGCAGTACATACAACTGACATGACATGCAAAGAGACTTCAACTCGTCAGCCGTTACAGACGTGAGATACACTACAACAGTCTCAGATACATATCTCAGTCCTCTATTAGTTTCCATCAGCAAGTTGCAATGCATACAATTTTTCTATCTGATTATTGTTACCCATGAACATTATGAGCAGGTCATCTTCAGAGAAAAAGAATAATATTATATATAAATGACAATTTCTGTCTCAGGATACTCTTAACATAACACCAGACAGGGTGATAGTTTGACCTTTTTTCTAACTTACAAGTTTCTAACTTAATGAATATACAAAATTCTAACTCTCCCTGCACTATGATGAAGTATTGGAGACAACATAATTGAGATATGGAAGGACATGGTATAACCAAAGCAGATTCATGCACTGGAATTTGCTCTGATCTTCTTTGTATAATCATTTTTCTGCTTCTGAGAATTTTTATCATAGCCCACGGTATGATAGGTATTCAGCTCACCAGTGTCCACTGATTAGAAGTGAAAACTTGTTAGAAACTCCCAAGATTTCTTATATACTTTTAGTGGTTTTAAAATAAGTAATATTAAAGATACCAGTAACTTACAAAAATAAAAGAACTGTACAAATCACTCCCTTGCATTGGCAATGAGACTGCTCAGGAAAATAGCAATGTGATCCCTGAAACAACCAACCAGAACAGAAATCAAAAGATTCATGATTAAAAAAATTTTAAAATTAAAAAAAAAAAAAGAAGGAAAAATATTTTCCCCTGCCAAAGTACTGGAATCTTTGAAGGTTTATATAGCACAGAATATAAAACTTTTCTCTCTGTCCCCAGAATACTTCTTCCCTCTTCCCGAAGGTACTTCTTGAACAGATTCTCCTTTGTTGGTGGTGTGGCACAAGCCTTGTTGAACGGGTTAAGGCTTAGAAAAGCTTGAAAGACTTGAGTAAATCAACATCCACCTAATCCCCCTGGCATTCATGCAAACCCAGGGAAATAAAATAAACCTTAAGGCAGGCACGCATGCTGAATTCCAAAACTAAACCCAAATAAACACCTCTCCAAAAATGTTCTGCATTGAAGAGATCTTTCATTTAAGCACTCATTTAACTGCTCATATCACTCTGTCACAGAGAGGTATGATGATGCTATGCCTGCCCATAGCATTCTGGCATCTTTTTACCCTACAAGGCACAAATGATCTCAGAAGAACAGCATGGTGGCTTCTGAACACGTAAGAATATGGCAGCTACCACGTGACAATGATCTCTTGGGTTCAGCCACTGACACAGACCTTGTCAAACCTAAACCCAGCAGAATACGTGCCACCTCACCTCTGGAATACAGAACTGAAGTCCACTTACAACTACAGAGTAAGCAGCAAATAACTACCATTTCTTAACTCCAAACACACACAAGCCTTGCCATGCAGTTAGGAGGTTGTTGCATGGTATGATGTATATGTATGTGACAAGTAAACAATGCAGTTCTTTTTGCTGCTCTTACAGGGTGACTTCCGAGCAGTCATTCCTCAGGCTACCTCTTGTGGAGGTTCTGCAGGAAGTATCCACTCACCACAGGTTTCTTTTTGTGAATTCCAATGCAGTTTAAAGGGGTCAGAGATCACAAAACTCTGCTCCTTATCTCCTTGAAAAATCTGTTATTAGATGTACTCCGGACTTGAAGGGAAAGAAATACACCTTCCCATAGCAGAACAAGTCCCAGAGTCGATTGGAAACTTTCTGTTGGTTCATGCTGCTGCACCATTCAGTTTTTCTTGACTAGAAAATGTGGAAATCATACAGGAATATATGTAAACAGAGTCTATAGAATATAATAGTAATGAGACATAAAGTGCTTGTTCACAATGAACATCTCATTTTGCTTTGCACCTTTCCCTGGTAAGTTAGCATACTCAGGCTAGTTTTAGCTCAGCTGGCTCAGGTCTACACTATGAAACACTGTAATTTCCCTTGTACCTACTGTTTTAACAATGGTAGTCTCAGTAAAATAAAAAGAGAATTCATGGCAGGGAGAGCACAATTAGACAGAAGTAAGGAGGGAAAGGGAATTCTCAAGGGGAAAAAAAAAGTAAGGAAAAGGAAATAAGGCTCTGCCATATAGGTCCCTGTTCTCCAGGAATTTGTTGCACGTTCTTCTGTAAGACAGCACTGAAGAACAAGTGCACTAATCTCTGCCTTGAATGCACCTCAGGCTACTGAGGCCTGATGAAAATGAAGAAACTAGGATTCCTCAACTGAGAACAAGCTTACTGCCAGGATGATGCTTTTAATCTTTCTGATATACATTCCTTACTTCTCTTATCACAGTCTCTGAAGAAACTTTTTCTACTTGGAAGCAGGGTACTCTGAAGTACCCTTTTCTACTTAGAAAACCCAGTCAAGCATATTGTTGTAAAAAGATGGTGTTAAATCTAGCTTGCCTTTGCTGCTTCAGGTCTGATGCCAACTATCTACCTATTTCCTAATCCATAATAGTACCTAGCACATACTATTCTATGTTTTGGGAAAGCAACAGTTCTATGGCAACAAAGCTCCTAAGTAAAATAGTATCTGTATATTAGAACTGGGTTTTACTGGATCTTTATTTAAGGCAGTTTTCAAAAGGTGTCTGTTCTTTTGGAAAAGTTGCAAATTGCCCTTTTTTTTTTTTAATTTTCCTTTTCAATTTAGGCTTTTGGCAGATGAAATGAGTTACCTTTAACTATTTTCTGACATTCAAATCCAAAGAACTATCCAGCCTGTGGAATCATAGGAATCTGAGCCGAGTTGTAATGATTGACATCCCAAACTCTGCCAACCTGCTTCTTTAGATGTCCAGAGGGCTGACAATAGCAAAGTCAGAATCCTTGCTGTTGTTACTACTGTCATCATCAGGGCTGGAGCTCAGGTTGCTGGAGGAGGCTGAAATGGAGCCCATCAGTGGGTCAGAGAACACCAAAGAAGAGCGAGATGGAGCTTCTGGCTTCGCTGCTGCCTCCTTGTGTGCCTGAAGGGACTGCACCGGCTCAGGGACACCACTTCTACTTCCTTCCTCTTCTTTAGAAACCATAATATAGTCATCAGCACTCTTGCTCTCACCTGTGCTTGAATCAGTTGTAGTCTGTGAGACAATGGCAGAGGAAGGACTCAAGTTAGTACCAGTTTTACCACTTAACAAGGTTTATGATGCAAGGCAGTGACATGACAATTGGACAAAGGAATAACCATCAGCCAGAAGCAGCAATGCCCAAATCAAGAAGTAAAACAATAAAATGAGTATTAACTTCTGATGAAATTAATATTTTTTTTTTTTTAACAAAAGTGTAAAACCTAGCACTCTAAAAAAGCATTATTTGGTACAGTAGTCTTACACAGTTCATCATCACAGTGCAGCTCGGCAGTGATTGCAGCAGTTAGGCAGCATCTAACACCTACATCATAGTCACAGAGGTTTGCAGTGATTTTATTCTCATTGCTGCTAGTTTTCTGTAATAATTAATGAAGTTGTACTGAGGGATACTTTTGCCAGTTTGCATGTACAATGAATCAATGAATCATAGAATGGTCCAGCCTGGAAGGGACCTCCAAAGCTCACCCAGTCCAACCTCCCCGCAGTCAGCAGGGACATCCCCAACTAGATCAGGCTGCCCAGGACCTCCTCCAGCCTCACCTTGAATATCTCCAGGGAAAGAGCCTCAACCATCTCCCTGGGAAACCTGTTCTAGTGTTCCACCACCCTCATAGTAAAGAACTTGTTGGAGATTGCCAGAATGGTTTGATATAAAATTACCCATAGTAAAACCCTGGTCTGTGGAATTGGAGACATACATAGAATCATAGAATCAGCAAGGTCAGAAAGGACTTCAGAGATCATCAAGTCCAACCTATCACCCAGCACCTCATGACTAACTAAACCATGGCTCCAAGTGCCACGTCCAATCCTTTTTTGAACACCTCCAAGGACGGTGACTCCACCACCTCCCTGGGCAGCACATCCCAATGGCCAATCTCTCTTTCTGGGAAGAACTTTCTCCTCACCTTGAGCCTAAATTTCCCCTGGCACAGCTTGAGACTGTGTCTTCTTGTTCTATTGCTGGTTGCCTGGGAGAAGAGACCAACCCCCACCTGGCTACAACCTCCCTTCAGGTAGTTGTAGACAGCAATGAGGTCTCCCCTGAGCCTCCTCTTCTCCAGGCTAAACACCCCCAGCTCCCTCAGCCTCTCCTCATAGGGCTTGTGCTCGAGACCTCTCACCAGTCTCATTGCCCTTCTCTGGACAGGTTCAAGTGTCCCAAGACACACAGATCTGGTCTAGTGTGTACCAGTTTGGATTTGACAGATCAGGGCTCCCAGGGCTTCTAGGCTTAGTGTCATTGAGTATTTCCTAACTCTATCAGAGAATGAGGGATTGGACGCGGCACTTGGTGCCATGGTTTAGATAGGCATGAGGTGTAGGGTGACAGGTTGGACTCGATGATCCCTGAGGTCTCTTCCAACCTTCTTGATTCTTGATTCTTGATTCTTGATTCAGGAAACCCTCTTCCATCTGCTTATGCCTTGGAAAATGTGTCCCTTAGCACTCAGGTAGTGGATCAAGATTACATTTCAGTGTACCAGAATACTCTGTGAGCTCACAATCTTGTATTCCAAATAGCCACATTCAGGAGAATCCCAGCTTCTTTACAGTCAGAGCTGTATGTAGCCAGAAGGGAGGACTGCCATATACAGCAGAGTGGGATTTCTGACTTGTTGACAACTGCCAGCCTACTAGCTTGGTTGCAACCCAAATGGACAACACTTTTCTTCTGCAAGAGATGCATTTGACTCCTGTCCTGGGTAGTGATATGTGCCTTTAACAAGACTATGACTGCTTTCTTAGTTGCTCTCACACAATTTTTTTCCAGAGGAATAATGCAACCTGGCAAGCAGCCTGTGGGGACAAGCATCTTGAAGTTGTATGATACTGAAACCAATCTATTTGATCACAGTAATGCAAGACTGAGCAAAAGAAGTAAAGGGGCAGCTGGGGAAATGTGTTATGTCAATGTGTGTCAATTACAAGCCCTTCATCTGTGACTCTTCCACCAAATAAAAAAAAAATGTAAATTCACTTTGGGGTAAAAGAGAGAATGTAAGTGTTTGAGGAAAAATGAAAGGAGTTATAAAAAAGAATAACAGGAATAACCTGGATGAGATAAAGTTAGACAAATTTAGCACAGTGCATAGTATACTGGAGTATGGAGGTCATCACAAGTACCAGCAAGACACAGCTTGGGAGCTACAGCATCCATGGCCCCCAGAAAAACTTATTTAGCCAAATTCATTACTGCAAACAGAAAACAACTCTCTATTGCTCTGATTACTGATTATAGATCAGAATGTTCTTGAAAGCAGAGCAGCTCAGGGAGCAAAAGTCAGTGGTGATTAAGAGTGACTGTAATATGGAACGAGGGAGCTGGAAGTCTTTGTTATTGACAAAGTTGTTAAAAGCCACAAACAAGATACATGTCAGTTGAGTGTGAAAATATGGCCAAGTACAGAATTGTGACCTGTTCCCTTACACAATTCATATGAACAAGGACTGCACTGAATTTTTAAAACAGCCTGTATTTATAATTTATAGTCTTTGGGTGTTACCTACATAATATCTAGGTAAATAATATTATGATCTAGGTATAATAATCCATAATATTCTGTTTTGTAATTAACCCACTTCAATACTTCATCAACAACTTCAAGCAGTTTCCATTAAGTTAAAACAAAACAGATCTGTCCTACATGGAGAGATCCTTCAGTATTTAAGCACTTTTGAGCTGAGAAATCATTTGTTATTAATTAGACTTTTGCTTTCATCTAGTCTGTTTGAAATGCTGTCACCATGAGCTGTCACTCAACTGGCTGCCATCTCCAGGGAGCTGAGGACACAGGCAGCACACAGCTGTGGCTCTGCTCCAGCACAGAATCATGGAATCATGTAATAGTTTGGGTTGGAAGAGACCTTTAAAGGTCACCTGCTCCAAACCCCCATGCAGTAAGAGGGATAACTCAGAGTCCTGTC
The DNA here is from genome assembly GCF_027791375.1 of Indicator indicator. Lineage (NCBI taxonomy): Eukaryota > Metazoa > Chordata > Aves > Piciformes > Indicatoridae > Indicator > Indicator indicator. The sequence goes on from NC_072020.1 coordinate 30,114,761, forward strand.
CAGCCTGACCTCGAATATCTCCAGGGATGGGACATCTCTTACTTGTCTAGGTAACATGTTCAAGTGTTCCACTGCTATCATTGGAAAAACAGTCTTCCTTAGATGTAGTCTAGATCTCCATTCTTTTAGTTTAAAATGACTATCCCTTGTCCTGTTGCAATAGACCTTAATAAAAAAATTGACCCCCATCTTCCTTATAGGGATGACTGAAAACCCATAGTAAGGCCTCCCCTGGAGCTTTCTCCAGGCTGAATAATCCCAACTCTCTCAACCTGTCCTCACAGAGGAGGTCCTTTTATCATTTTTGTGTCCCTGTTCTGGACTTGCTCCAACAGGTCCATGCTCTTCCTGTGCTGCAGGCACCAGAGCTGGACACAGCACTCCAGGTGAGGTCTCCCAGAGCAGATGAGGGGCAGAACTACCTTCTTCTACTTGCTGGCCACACGTCTTTTGATACAGCTCAGGATGCAGTTGGCTTTCTGAGCTGCAACCACACACTTCCAGTTCATGTCCAGTTACCCCCACACCAAGCCTCTCTCAATCTCTTCATCCCCCAACATGTTCTGGTGCCGGTGTTTCCCCTGCTGGACCTTGCCCTTGGCCTTGTTGACCCTCCTGAGGTTCATGTTAGTAGTTTGCTGGCTTTGTAGGCACCCAGTACAGCCACAAGAGAGGGCCAGGCAAAGGATTTTTGGAAGCTCTAAACGCCATATTCCAAATTTCAGCACTTTGTTTCCCCCTACAATAGAAATCCACATTCCTTTAAACAACCACTGCTGTGCAATTCACGTGCCTACTTTCTACACTTCTCCTGAAAAGCTCTCAGGAAGTGTAGCAGAATCTCATTTTGCAAAGTTATGCACTATAGCAAGCTATCAAGATCATGCTGCTTCAGTCCTCACAGACCTCACATCTGAGATGGCTGGGGAAGAGAAGACTGAGAGGGGATTTAATCAATGTTTCTAAATATCTGAGGGCTGGGGGTCAAGAAGGAGGAGACAGGCTCTGCTCTGCTGCACCTTGTGATAGGACAAGGGGTAATGGATATAAATTCCAGCCCAGGAGGTTCCAACTCAACATGAGGAGGAACTTCTTCACTGTGAGGGTCACAGAGCACTGGAACAGGCTGCCCAGAAAGGTTGTGGAGTCTCCTTCTCTGGTGACTTTCCAGACCCATCTGGATGCATTCCTGTGTGACCTGTGCTAGAATCTATGGTCCTGCTCTGGCAGGAGGATTGGACTCAATGATCTCTGAAGGTCCCTTCCAACTCCTGTGATCCACCTTGTGCAGGGCAACACAGATCAGTATTTTCCCTGAGGGATGCATCCCCAAGGATGCTAACAGGGTGTCTTCCTTTCGACAATGAGCCCCAGCAAGCTCCTCCATCATAAACACTTTGCACTGGTGTTGCAACTTCCTAAATTCTGCTTCCAAATATGTGCTCTTATGTGATTAAAAAAACACACTACTCATCTGAATATCTTGTCACTAGTGCTGTGTTTTGCAACACTACTCCTTCTAGCCACAGTCCTTGGTTCAGTTAAAGAGACCTCTAGCTTACTGAAGTATCAGAGAAGCTGCAGAGTATAGATACTGACTCCAAAATGCTCTGAAAGGGCCTTCCCTAAATGTTTGTCTACCCCTGGCACACACCAGTATTTTGCTACTGATATTTCCAGAGGTAAAATACCTCCTCCCTTCTTCTCCTGCCTGTTTCTGCTTCAGGAAACTCAGGCTGACATGAACCATGTTTTCTTCCATCTGCTGCCACCACAGAATAAATGAAAAATGACAGAATTATACTTCCAGTAGCTTTGAAAGTTAACAACCTGACCCCCGTTGCCATATGGCTTCTCCAAACATTTTTTTCCTGATGAATATCAGCTACTAGGACCAGGCTTATTTCAACTGCCTTCCTACTGTGAAGGAGTTAAACCTAACTGTAAGGATATAAATCAAGAAAGCTTAGAAGAACAGCAGCTCATTTTGCCTCCTTCTTGGAGCAGACATAAAGGCAAGATAATGTGTTAATTACCCTTCATTATTTTGCAACAGAAGTCTTCTGTTTGTCAACTGAAGGCTGCTACCAAAGGCAAACATTAAAAAAAATATGCTCTGTTTCTTTGAGCCTTTATCTTCATCTGTTTTTTCACTTTTAATTTTACAGCTTTCCTATGCAGAGAAGGGCTGTATCCTTATCCTCACTTTCCAGAAAGGGATTTGGAGGCAAGAAAAGAGAAGACCACTTAAAAAAAAAAAAAAAAAAAAGTAAGGATGATAAATAACAGACAAAAGGCCAGATTTTAATCTCAATTACACAATAGCTAGCCCTATAACTTTTCCAGCTGTCCTAGAAAATATCACTTATAATTCCACTACAGTACAAGTCACATCAAACAGAATTATATGCATTACCAAAGTCACTGAAATTGTAAATACAGTAAAATTTATGTAGTAAGAAATGCATTAAATGGTCTAGAATGGTTGGAATTTTGAATCCCCTTGCAGTTCTCAGTAAGCACTCCTGGCTTGACCCAGGGCATCAGTACAGTCCATTTTCTTCAGCAGAACTAAAAGCCTGGGCCATGGCCTGGTTTGGGGCAAGAAATGACCCAATCAATTAACAGCTGCATGTCACAGCCCACTGAATTCAGCAATTTTAGTCCTCTGTGTTTTATTCAAATGGGACCAAAGACCCTATCTTTTTGTTTCATTTTCGACACAGCAGTTAAAGCCTGCTCACAAACAGGAACAGAATGTTGGGATACTAACAGTCCTCCTGGACTGCCATTTCTAACCTTAATATTTTTGTTTCTGTTAAAGGGGCTGTTGCTCATTATTATAATTAGAACTTCCAGAAGATAAGAGGAGTAGAGGCTAATCCCCAGGCATGTACTGCACTTCCAAAGGTAGACCAAGCAGTGCTGAAGCCTCAACAATGCTCTGCAGGAGCTCACTTTGGGCAACCTCTACTCACATTGCCCATAGTTGGCTTATCAGTAGCCTCCAAAATCTTGGGACCCCTCAGTTCCTGGGGCTAGATATATACACCCTGACTACACCCTGGGGCAAGATCGGACCTCATCACACATTGCCTCAAAAGTTTCCAGTGAAAGAAACCTACACAGATCAGGATTCATAGAATCATAGAATAGTCCAGGCTAGAAGGCACCTCCAAAGCTCATCCAGTCTGACCTCCCCATTTGCACTCAGCAGGGACATCCCCAACTAGATCAGGCTGCTCAGGACCTCCTCCAGCTTCACCTTGAATATCTCCAGGGAAGGAGCCTCAACCACCTCCCTGGGCAACCTGTGCCAGTGTTCCACCACCCTCAGAGAAAAGAACTTCCTGATATCCAATCTAAATCTGCTCTTCTCTAGCTTGAAGTCATTGATTCTTTGTCTGTCACCACAGTCTCTCTCCATCCTTCCTGTAGCCCCCTTCAGGTACTGCCAGGCTGCTATTAGGTCTCCCTGGAGCCTCCTCTTCTCCAGGCTGAACACCCCCAGCTCCCTCAGCCTGTCCTCATAGCAGAGCTGCTCCAACCTCCTGATCATTCTTGTGGCCCTCCTCTGGACCTTCTCCATCAGCTCCATTCCTTCCTCTATTGAGGGCTCCAGAGCTGTACACAGCACTCCAGGTGAGGTCTCCCCAGAGCAGAGCAAAGTGGCAGAATCACCTCTCTGGCTCTGCTGGCAATGCTGCTTTGGATGCAGCCCAGGCTGGGATTTGCCTTCTGTGCTGCAAGCTCACACTGCCTGCTCCTGGCCAGCTTCTCATCCAGCAGCACCCCGAAGTCCTTTTCCTCAGGGCTGCTTTCTCTCACCTCCTCCCCCAGTCTGTGTTGACAGTGAGGATTGCTCTGGCCCAGATGCAGAACCCTGCACTTGCTCTTGTTGAACCTCATGAGGTTCACCTGGGCCATCTCTCCAGCTTGTCCAGGTCCCTCTGGATGCTATCCTGTCCTGGTGTATTGACAACACCACACAGCTTGGTGTCTTCTGCAAACCTGCTGATGGTGCATTCCATCTCACTCTCTAAGTCATTGATAAAATATTAAACATATTCACCAGCTCCATGCTCAGTACTCCAGGAGCAAAGCCCCTCAGCCTCTGCTTAGTGACATATGATTTAGAGCAGCATCTGAGTAAAGGTTTCTCCAGCACAAGTAGGGGCTGCAGACACTCATACAGCACATTCTCATTTTATATGGCATTCTACTTTCCAGCAAATGAAGTAAAAGTCCAAAAATCCCAGTGAAAGTCATCAAAAACTACTATTTGTCATTTTGGCAAGAAAGCTAAAGGTACTTTGTATAAAATGCTAGGAGATAAAGGGCAGATAACAGGAGGTCATCAGATGAACACTCCAATATGTGCTATCAGTTTAACCTATGCCTTTATTATTGTAGAAAGCAATAAAAGGTTTTTAGCAAAGCTTTGCTCTTTGAACCTACCATAAATAAGTGGAAAAAGGGAAAGTTTGGTATTGCTTCTGATACAATACAATCAAATGTATTTGGTATTGCTTCTAATACAACACAATAAAAATAAATACAATTAAAATAGAGCACTTGACAAAGAGTGCTCTAACTTAGGGGGATTGTATGCAACAAGGCAAAACAGTCCTGTGTTCATTATTTGAAAATTAATAAATATTTCCAGTAGTTCTGAAGTACTGCTTGTCAAAAGTAAACTGGTTGCAGACTCAGTTAGACTCTGCCACTGATTTACAAGTGTTAGTATCAGGGGTGGTAGACTTAACAGAACTCTAGTACAGAAATGTGCATATATAAAAATACTTTTTTTTAAGTTCACTTTTGAGTCAGGCTGAGTCTTGGACAGAGAAAGGCCTTCTACCATGAAAGTAAAACACCTCTCTCTGTGTATCATCCTGTCCTGTGACTGCATGCTCCGTATGTAAAAGCTCTGTTTACTGTTCAAGGAGAAAGTCAAAACAAGGGAGTAGAAGGTAAAAGCAACTTCTTTGCTCTTTCCTTTTTGGCATGAGCCATGAATACACTGCAATGCAGATAATCAGCTCTTACATAAGGGGGTTCTGGAGGACATGGACAATGAGAATAATCATATCAGAACATTTGATGTGGGAACATTTACCTCCAGTTTGTACATCTTATTGTAGGATCTGTGACTCTGTAATTCAACAATGTGAAAAAAGAACCAGCCTCCCCCCAAACACTGCAGAACACCTAAACTTCAATATCTGTGTGTAGAGTATAAGACTATATTAAAAACAATTGATGGGGGTGGGACAGGAGCTGGAGAGACAGTTTAAGCCATGGCTCCCTATGTACCAGGACTGCTGGTGTGCTCCCATGTAATGTCTGGACATGCTAATGGAAGTCTTCAGAAGGTGTAAGACTAACTCCACCAGTGGTCTGTGTGAAATGTTCTCATCTTACCTGTTGCTCTGAGACAAACTGTTGCTTTGTCATAACAGGTCCCTTTAGGACATCCCCTGTCCCCTTGTTCTGACTGTTGGAACAGTAATGATCATCAGCTATAGTGATCTGCTCGTTTTCCTCAGCTTCCAGCTGGCTCTGGTTGAAACGCAAGGACCCTTTCAGGATATCCTTGATCTGAATGGCAGGAGAAAGGATGCAAGTTAGAGATTTGTAGGAACTTTAAACTTCCCAAAGCTCTGTGCAGCATGCTCTCATACAACAGTTCCCCAGAATATTTGCTTTGAAGAGACAGAGAGCAAGTCATAGAATCACAGAATCAGAGAATTGTCAGGGTTGGAAGGGACCTCAAGGATCAGCCAGTTCCAAGCCCCTGCCGTGGGCAGGACACCTCACACTACATCAGATTGCTCACAGCCACATCCAGCCTGGCTGCAAAAACCTCCAGGGATGAGGCTTCCACCACCTCCCTGGGCAACCTGTTCCAGTGTCTTACCACCCTCATGGGCAAGAATTTCTTCCTAACATCCAATCTGAATCTACCCATTTCTACTTTAGCTCCACTCCCCCCAGTCCTATCACTCCCTACCACCCTAAAAAGTCCCTCCCCAGCTTTCTTGTAGCCCCCTTCAGATACTGGAAGGCCACAAGAAGGTCTCCTCAGAGCCTTCTCTTCTCCAGACTGAACAGCCCCAACTCTCTCAGTCTGTCTCTGTAGGAGAGCAGCTCCAGCCCTCTGATCATCCTCTTGGCCCTTCTCTGGACACATTCCAGCATCTCCAGATCCTTCTTGTAATAGAGGCTCCAGAACTGGATGCAGTACTCCAGGTGGGGTCTCACCAGAGCAGAGCAGAGGGGGAGAATCACCTCCCTTGCCCTGCTGGCCACACTTCTCTTGCTGCAGCCCAGGCTCTGCTTGGCTTTCTGGGCTGCAAGTGCACATTGACAGCTCATGTTGAGCTCCTCATCCACCAGCACTCCCAAGTCCTTTTTTTCAGGGCTGCTCTCAAGCCAGTCCCTGCCCAGCCTATATCAGTGCTTGGGATTGCCCCAACCTCTCTTTACAGGTTAAAGATAAAAATATCAGTGAAATTAGGTTGCATTGGAGGCTGGAGAACAAGAAACCTACAGAGGATGAACCTCTTAAGGTTATTACCTACCTTGTTACAGGTTTAACATATGCTGCATAAAATGTATTTTGAGGGAGCTGAGGGCAGTATAATCAGAACTACAGATGGTCTGCAGCATTCTCTTTTGTGACCACAGTATTTTTAATTTTAATTCAAGGACATTCAAGTGTTGTCACATTTAAATAATGGGGACACAGGCATGATTATTGCCTAGTAGGTACCTTTTGCATCAAGAAACATGACAGTGGTGCACTGCCTCAGTTCTTGTTGATGCATTAGTATTAGTAAAACAGTCACTTCAAGACAGCAGTATACATAAAGAACAAAAAAGAGAGAGGCTTAATAACACTGAAGGGTACCAGAAAGCTAAGCTAAGCAAAAGTTATACCTGCTTCAAACCAGCCAAGGAAACTAGAATTTCATCTTCTTTTTCCAAATGTTCTTGTAATATGACTTCCTGAATATTTCCTGCAACATTAAAAGATAAAAAAAGTAAATAGAGAGAACTCTAAATACTGTCTAGAATGATGCCAATCTACCACTGACTTATGTTCTCAAAATAGAATCCTGGGAGCTGCAAACATAATTTCAGCCACAGACCTACAGGGTGACAATCTTATTAGTTGTGGAAGTGAGGCCAACCCACTGTGGCCAGAAGGTCTCCAGCACTGCTGTGCTGCACCAGGATTTCTGCTGCCACAGTGCACCAATGGATCTAGGCTACTACTGGCCCCTAGAAGAAAACACCAGCCTCTGTGGCTACTGGAGTTGTGTACATCTTTGAACCTGCAAATGCTTTGGAAACCACTCAAGAACAATCACCAGAACCTGTTGCAGCTCACAGGAAGACTTAGGGTAGAAGTGCAGCAATCTTCATCATGATCCTAGGACTGCTGCAGATGCTAGAATGCTCTTCTTTAGAAAAAGACTGAGTTTCATTCCCTTTCCAATTCCTTCTTTTAGGTGAAAGACCTAGGGCTGAGCAAAACTTATTCAACAGGAAGAACAGTGCAGCACAGTTGCTTTAGAAGGTTCCTGCCTTCTACAGCTATTGTGCTGTCCTCCAAAGATGCATTTCAATACTCTGGTGTGTGGTGTTTGCAGGAGTCAGGGCTGGAGGCTGGCTAACTCATCTGAGCTGGAGCTGTGGTGGTCTTCCCCGTGTCAGGGAAATCCAAAGCAATGCTGTAGTACACACCAGCCCAGAGCAACTACAGCTCTAGTAGCTCTGCAGACAATTTAAACTGTGTCAGGTCCTTCTCAGGCCTTCTAGCTCCCACCTTCTTCCTCTTAAAGAAAACAACCAAGGTTCCCAGTGACAGATTTACAGAATGAGATGATATCTGTCAGCTGAGAATGACAGGATCCTCTTTGGGGCCACTCCTGTCCTGCATACACAGAGCTGTGCCCAAATCCCTCAGTGCCACTTGTCTGGGAACAATGCTTGTGAACATCTGCATCCCAGGTGCTCACAACTACAGCTTTGTGCCAATCCAGGTGCTCACAACTAGAGCTCTGTACCATCAATCCACACCTGCAGTGCATATGTTTGTTTTTAAAAACACTTGACATGTTCAGGGCCTGAACCAGGAAAAATCCAGAACTGTTGCTACAGATTAGGCTGACAAGGACACATAGGATGACACTGCCAGCTTTGACACAAGAAGAAGTTTCAAGTAAAAGCAATTTGGTGGAATGGGGCTGGGCTCTTTTCAGTGGTGCCCAGTGCCAGGAAGGAAAAAGGGGCAACCAGTACAAACCAGAACACAGGAGGTTTCACTTGAACTTAAGGAGTGTGGCAGTTTATAGAATCATAGAATCATAGAATCAGTCAGGGTTGGAAGGGACCACAAGGATCATCTGGTTCCAACCCCCCTGCCATGGGCAGGGACACCTCACACTACATCAGGCTGGCCAGAGCCTGGTACAAGTGGACAGTGTCTAGTTCAATTTTAACATCAGATAGACACTGCATTATGAAGGCTAGAAATAATGCAACACTAAATCTTACTGAAAGTAGGTAGCATCATGAATTGAGAGAAAGAATATTTAATCTAACATCTGACTTGCCTTTTTTCCCCCACACTTATGTCTAAATTGTCTAGCCTTGTAATTTGTGAAATAAAAATATATTAAGATTTTTTATATATATATGTATTTATATATAATACTCACAAAATAATACTTTAGATCCTGATTTCTGCTGTTTAACAAACAAGGCATGATTTCCTGTTTTTTCCCTACTTTTAAAAGGTTCAGAACATAAAATGCTGGAAGTCCAGAGCCTTCATAGGCAGGAAAGTAATCCTTCATCACAGCCTGAATCACTGAATACAATTGTCTTTTCCATTTGTCAGCATTAGAAAGAAAAGCATTTCTGTAGTGTTTGGTCCCCACATAAATTGAAATAATATATTAAAAAAGCTATGGTATGCACACTGAGTACCAAGAAAACAATTCAAAACAAGCCTCCAACCTGATTAAGACTAAATGAGGGAAAGCTAAAGAATCAAGAAAAGAAGTGCTTCTCCCTCCTAATGCTTCTATTTTGAGCTGGTCTCAGTGGGGCCTTTCCGGGAAGATGACTCCTGCTGAGAGGAGCTAACTCAAAATAGCTGCAAGCTTTATTATGAATGCTGCTTTTCTACTACTAGCTCCTGATCAATGACTTGTGAACAATCAACAGTGCCAGAGTCACATTAAGTTGACTTTTTTTTCCCCACCCTTGCTTTCCACTACTGAGAAGACAGCTCCAACTCACAAAGCCTAAGTACCTTCTCATTGCCAAGGCAGGCAGCAGTAAGGAGAGAACTGAGTGTGTTATTTCACCTCCACTTTCCAAAAATGGAGAGCAAAATAATCCCAAGGTTCCCATAGATGCCAAGGCACAGTCAGCTCTCTAGACTCATATTCCAGTCCTTTTGTATGACAGTTTTCATGAAACTGGGGGTTGCAGAGAAGGCTTCCAATGTTCCCTGCACAGTGTATTGGTGAACAGCAAGACTGCTTCTTCCCTAACATTAGAGGGCTGGAAAGAAGGTCTTTTTTTTTTATCTTTCTGCAACAAATACCTCTTTCCTACCTGAACTTGATCTGACTGAGCAGGAAAATGTACTCTCACTTGAAAACTGGACATAATGATACTGCTGTTTAATAATGCAGCTCAGGCTACTTCCAAACGCTGCATTTTCTTTCCAGCATTAGAAATGCAAAGAAGAGGAGTTAAACTTCCTCCTTGAGCAATAATTTGTGATCTAAGTGGTTATGAGGACAATAGCACTAAGTAGTCCAATTTTCATTTAGCTATCTCAACTCTTATTCTAGCAATTATGCATTATATTAAAAATCACTTGGAAGGAAGCAAGAGGCCAATGGAAGTCAACACTGTGACAGGAATTCACTGAAATGTGCACAAGCTTCACTATTTTAATCTTCTCCTTTGCATCCAGCCTACTGAAATCAAAGTGTCTGTAGGTGTCTACCAAATCAAAGTGTCTGTAGGTGTCTACCACAGCTGGACTTTCAGGATTGGCACAGTTGTAGAAAGAAAGGAGCTCTTTATCAGCTGAACTCTGTGGTTTTGACCTTAAGAGTTACCCTTGAGGGACAAAAAGGTGCTTAAAATTCATGGGGCATGAAGAATTACACTTTTGTTCTTTCTACCTGTATATACAGCATGACAATAGGGGAGCCTGAAAGTCAAGCTACACCACAAATATTTCTCAGTAGCCATTCCTATATTCATGTTAATTAATTTGTTAATGCTCTTTATTTATAAGTTGGTTCCTTAACATAATTATTCTTAACTAAAGAAGTATTTGTCTTAGATCCATGGGGCTGTGTTTGATGTGGCCTTTCTTACTTACACCATCTCTAATCTCACTGGGTTTATAAACTATAGATTATTTTATTTATGGCCCAAGCATATGGAAACTCATGTAATGCACTTACTTCCTCAACAAATGCTGAAGCACTTCATTTCAACCCAGGGCAGCAGAATAATTTCCATTTCATTTGATCCTTATAAAAATGTCATAACCTTTCATCTCATCACATGCTACATAAAATAAGAATTCAGTACTATCTTCCATACATTTAACAAGTACTGCACCCAGATCTCCACTGGGCAATATATCAGCCCCTAAATAATAAGCAATTAAGTCAACTCTGTCCCCTCCCTCCCCCACTGCAAATGAACCTTATAATGTAATGTATCCTTGTAACAAATGCATTGATTGTTAAGAAGGATGGTTGAAGCCTGTCTAATGAGGCCTCTAAAGGTGCTATTTCATGCAATAACTAGAAATTATAACAGCAACTGTATCCTGGAAGTTTTAGTTCCTCTCTATTTTCCTTCCTTGCTCATGGGGTTTGCAATGATCACAGTGAAAATGTGGCTTTGAACCGTGTTTAATAGGTTTCCCAAATAATATTTGTCAGGGGGATGTCAGGATGGCAGTGGTAAGTGTAGATAAATCATGGAATCATAAAAGCATAGAATAGTTTGGGTTGGAAGAGACCTTTAAAAACTTATCTAGTCCAACCTCACTGCCATGAGGAGGGAATCTTACAGCTGTCTGCACTGCCTGATGGCTGTGAGAGGGACATTTCCTGTGATCCCCCCCAAAGAGCTCTCAAAAGACTAGCTTTTTTTTTGTTACTGTGATGCCATAATTTCTGGGCATTCTGTACATTTATGTACAGGCTACCTGTGAAAGCCAAGAGCTGATGTGTTATTCCAGTCGGGAGAATGCTGGTGGTGGTTAGAAGAAAGAGGTATGAAAACTTTACTTTTCCACACCCTTTCTACAAAGCACTGTGGATGGGCAGAGATGTAGAAGAATACTGGTGAAGGGCATGGCACCATATTACAGACAGCAGAAGTCACATGAGAAAATGCACCATAAGGAGAACTCAACCAGCTCTGTGTAGGGAGCTCAGAGAAGGATTTATTTCCTTGGTCTTGACAGAGACAGTATGCTTAAGCATAAACTTACTAGATGAGGGTCAGACCCAAGAGGTTTTTGTGATGCTGCCTCCAAGATGAAGTGATTTAAAAACCTGGATTTTGAGCAATGCACTCCTGAGATCCACCTGAGTATGTCCCTAGGAGCTGGCTCAAGTCTAGCAGTAGCAGTACAAAGATGAAATTAATAAAACCAGGCAGACTGATGTTTCTTCTGTATAACTGGGTACCTCTGCACATATTTCTAGGGTGCTGTGCAGAACCTTGTGAGCTGACTCTTTGCAAAGCTGAGCCTGCAGGGCTTATCAGCTATGGTGCTACGGTGTGAGAAAGCAGCTAAACTCCTTCTGAATCTCAGCTGGCTGGAGAAGCAACCTTCTACATTTACATAGTGCTGCCCTTGAGCAAAAGCAAGGGTGGAATGACCTTAGATTCTCTACTTTCATAACCTGATAAATTGCCTATCAAAAAAGAATAGTTTCTATATAAAGATCCCCACATCCAAGTTAATACTGAACCAATGTTCCCTTAAACTGCCTCTCATGAAAAGGACTTCCTGTACCACAAGTGTAATTATTTGGTAAACTTTCACACACTTGGAGGTCTGAATCTATGTTGGAAGCAAATGGTAGGTTCTTCTGCCTTAGAGAACAGTGATGGATAGGGTCCTGCCTCTTCTAAACAGACAACATTTTAAAATTCAGCACTTTTCTCTCTGGAGCAAAACTGACAAGCTCATAAACATCCTCCCCAATCTCTCATGCCAGTACTTGCCTATGGAGGACTGGTACTCCTCCAGGGTTTACATTTACTTCTTGTTTAGAGCCTGTGCCTTAATCCTGAGCCAGTGGTGACAAGATCCAAACCCTGAAGATACTGGAACAGCAGATGGTGTCAGATTTAAATGTCATTAACTGGGGTCACTTGAACAGCCATTTAAGAGCACTGTCCTGACTTGAGACGGGGATGTAATGAAGCTTTGCTCTTTGAGACCCTCCAGATGGACTTTAAGTTGAGCTAACACCTCAGACTCAGTTCTATGTCCAATGTGAAGGACAAGCTTGGAGCAGATACTGTGGGGCCTTTTGGGTGTTTTTTGGGTGCACATATCTTTGGCAAATTTCATGATCTGCTCTAAGACATTAAAGAGAAGTCAAATTTACCTGGAGAAATATTCTTCTGAATGCACTTGCCACCTTTCCACATAGTGAAAGACGGCAGGAAACAAACTTCTTCACAAAGTAAATAACATTATGACAGGTTATAATGTTGTAATGCTCAACTGGTATGTTATGGCTTTCTAAATTATTAAGCCTTGAGGTATTCATTTTCACTAACAGAAAAGTACCTCACAGAAAGAAAAAATGCTGAAAAATGTTATTACATTACTGAACACATCAGAGACAATATGATTTCCTGCAAAAGGCCAATGTATGTGAAAAAAATAACATCATGGAACAGTATTTATGTTGAGGCTGGAGTGCTAACAGCTATGGCAACTGTACTTCTGTAGCCACTGAGGAATCACAGAATCACAGAATGCTAGGGGCTGGAAGGGACCTCAAAAGCTCATCCAGTCCAACCCCCCTGCCAGAGCAGGATCACCTAGAGCAGATCACACAGGAACACATCCAGGCAGGGCTTGAATATCTCCAGAGAGGGAGACTTCACAACACCCGTGGGCAGCCTCTTCCAGTGTTCTGGCACCCTCACAGGGAAAAAATTCTTCCTCATGTTCACATGGAACTTCCTCTGCCTCAACTTCCACCAGTGCCCCTTGTGCTGTCAATGGGCATCGCCCAGCAGAGCCTGGCTCCAGCCTCTTGGCACTCACCCTGCACATCTTTATAGCCACGAGTGAGGTCACCTCTCAGGCTCCTCCTCTCCAAGCTAAAGAGCCCTCAGCTCCCTCAGGCTCTCCTCATAAGGAAGATGTTCCACTCCTTTGACCATCTTTGTGAACTCTTTCAAGCAGTTCCCTGAGGTCCTTCCTGAACTGAGGGGCCCAGAACTGGACACAATATTCCAGATGCAGCCTCACCAGGGCAGAGTAGAGGGGGAGGAGAACCTCTCTCAACCTACTAAGCACAGCCCTTCTAATCCACCCCAGAATGGCATTGGCCTTCTTGGCCACTTCATTTATACTGTGGACAAAGCCACAGGACAGGCTGACAAGATTGGATGCATCTTCATTTCATTAATTGAAAAACTGAACACAGGATCTTTTTTTTTTTTTTTTTTTTTTTTGAAAGCTATGACAGGCTTGTGAAAAAGGGTGGAAAAAGAAGTAAAATTTGCTTCCCTGTCTGGCCATTTTACACATACAAATTTCAACATTGTCTGCGGAGGCATTAAAGGGAACTGTGCTTTGGAAGTTCTTCAGTTGTTAAGGGAAAGGGGGCAAAAAAGTAAAGCTTGTTCTGATGCACAGCCCTGTGAAGGAGACAAAGATCACAGAACCACTTCCCCCTGTTTTTCATCACCAACCCCTTATTTCTCATTTCTACTCTTAGTGCTAAGTGGTAATATTTTGGAGCCATCATTCATTCCCATGGTAACATCTCCTGATATTACAAGCAGGCAATTAAGTTGTTGCCGTGTGGTATGCTATGTGGTTTGCTTACAGAAGGAGATAAACTAATGAAAGCAGCTTTGAATGTATGAAGAAAATTAAAAACTCCTCTTCTGTCCCTTTGGTCTTTCCTCATGGTCTGTGCAAAGAAAATGTGGTATTAGCAGGTACCTGTTGAAACTTACAGACACACAATGCTCTCAATAAAGAAGTGTACTATCATTACAGGACAAATAGGAGAATTTTTTCACAGAATCACAGTCAGGGGCTGAGAGGGACCTTGAAATCTCATCCAGTCCAACCCCCCTCCCAGAGCAGGATCACCTAGATCAGATCACACAGGAACTCATCAAGGCAGGTTTTGAATATCTCCAGAGAGGGAGACTCCACAACCCCCCTGGGCAGCCTGTGCCAGGGTTCTGTCAACCTCACAGGGAAATAATTCTTCCTCCTCATGGAACTTCCTATGCCTCAACTTCCATCATTGCCCCTTGTGCTGCCATTGGGCATCATTGAGCAGAGCCTGACTCCATCCTCTGGACACTCACCCTACTTTATAAACATGAATGAGGTCAATGAAACAAAATTATTTTCTAAAAAGATATAGTATAAAACTATGCTTAGTATAGCTGCATTTGATATAAATAAAAGATAAACTATTAGGGATTGAAACCAGAATAGATGACTTTGTTGTCATTTTGATGCTTTCTCTGCTACAACAAATGCCAGATACAGGGATCTACTTGAGAGAGTCCCAGGGAGGGCTACGAGGGTGATGAAAGGACTGGAGCACTGCCCTGTGAGGAGAGGCTGAGGGACCTGGGGCTGTTCAGTCTGGAGAAGTCTGAGAGGGGATTTAATCAATGTTTCTAAATATCTGAGGGCTGGGGGTCAAGAGGGAGGGGACAGGCTCTGCTCACTTGCACCCTGTGACAGGACAAGGGGCAATGGATAGAAACTCCAGCACAGGAGGTTCCACCTCAACATGAGGAGGAACTTCTTCACTGTGAGGGTCACAGAGCACTGGAACAGGCTCCTCAGAGAGGTTGTGGAGTCTCCTTCTCTGGAGACTTTCCAGACCCATCTGGATGTGTTCCTGTGTGACCTGTGCTGGATTCTCTGGTCCTGCTCTGGCAGGGGGGTTGGACTTGATGATCTCTGGAGGTCCCTTCCAACACCTAACATCCTGTGATGCTGTGATCTCTGTCATGCAGCTACTGCCCTTCACTGTCAGCAGTGTCCCCTTTCTAAGGGAAAGAACTTGAGAAAAGACAGCCAAAAAATTGCCTCACTGGAAAGCACAAAAAGACCATTTTACAACTGTCTGAGACTCTGATTTATAGTGCCAATTAAATAATTCTGGTGTGAATGCTCACTGGATATGCATTTTTATAAGCTTGAATTAATCCTGCTTTGTTAAAAAGTGGCCTGCAAATATAATGCATGCAATACAGGATAAAGAATATTAGTTGAATAACAAAGCCTGAAAAAAAAAAGTTTAAAATGTCAGTCCAAGAAATTGTGGGGTTTTTAAGACTAAGAATGTAAACATTATGTAATTTAAAAGGCAAGCTTGAGACTAAAAACAACTAAGTTATTGATGAGTTGTGCCTTGAGTTCTTAACAACAGTTCCTTTACAAATGCTAATTTTTTGCTAAAGGAATTAGTTCTGCAAGGCTCCTCAAATTTTATACACCCCTATGTTTTTATCAATAGTTTAGGCAACCATTAAATGTATGATGGTTAACTACAGTTAAAATGGTTACAGAAAACAAAGTATGTTGCAGTTACCTGAATTATTTAGCTAAAAAGCCAAATTACAAGGAGTGAATTTTTTACATAATCAAATGCAAGGAACATATACAGAAATAAACATTTCCTGCTTTTACCTACAGGATAAAATCCTCTGTTTAGAAAGCTGTATCAAGGAGCACTAATGTGAGGCTGCATCAAAAATGTCTCAGAAAAGGAATGCTACCTAAGAGCAGAGAGATGTCCTTCCCTTTGCTGAGTAACCACTTTGCTGAGCATAGTCCTGGTACACTGTATCCTGATCTGATGAACCCACTTCAGAAAGTGTATGAGAACTCTGAAGAATTCAAAGGAAGACCACAGAAATAATGGGGTGTAAAAATCAACTCATATAAAATGAATCTTAAAGTGTCCTACCTAGCAAAGAGAGCATTGAGAGATTACTTCATCAATGTGTATAGGTAAATTAAATGAGGATTTTCAACCATGATCTCAAGAATGCTACAAGAGCCAAAAGCTGAGTGATGAAGTCAGAAAAATTCAGCCTCACAGGATGAAGTAATATCCTTGAAGTTAAGTGTCCTGACAGATTATAAGCAGTGGTATCACTCATCTCTGCTCTGTGGTTTCTGAAATGAAGCAATTTTCATGAGTAACATACCTGAGGAAGAATCAGAGCAGGAGCAGTAGCAGCCTCTGCTCACTTTTCCCTTAACTCAGAAATGAGCAGATATGCTCTGAATTTTATATTGCTGCCATTTCCTGAAGCCTCTAGCAGTGGATGGACACTGGAGATCATCCTCAGGGGGTGTTCTGTGGTGCTACAGGAAATCCCTTTCCTTGGACAGCCTGATAGCACATGCTGCTCAGATCAGCAGGACGAAAGTGACGGACAGGCTTCAGGTCAGAGGGATTTTGCACAGGTCAGACCAGCAAGAAACCTGGTGTTTCTTTCTTGCCTTCCCATGAATCACCTGCTGGCTTCTTTGGGGATACCTAACCTCTTCAGTTTGCTACAATCACAGGAGCTGTGAAAGTTGGTGGTATCACAGTCTCTCTTGTGCTGTTTATTGTGTGGAACTGTGAATCTCTAGGGGATTTAAACACATCACTGAAAACCAAGTTGACAAATGCTGAAAGGATATGCAGGAATATTGTGAAGAGACAGAGTGGGTGGAGTGGGACTTAGAAGAATCTAAGCTGGAAGGCTCTAAGAGCGCTGCAGGGCTGCCACAATGCACCCAGCACAGCCCTGCAGCCAATGCCGTACAGGGGATGGCTTTCCCTGTCCTGTGAGAGTGATGAAGGAAAGAAGCCTCAGCTTTTCCTCTTGACACAGTCATCTGTGCCTAGCATTTCAGTAGCTAATGATTTATCAATTTTGCCTGCTTCTAATCTCATTATTACTCACATAGCCTCACAGAAGCAATACATTGAATGAAAGCTGTTTGGGTGAGAGGTTTGCACTTCACCTTTCACACAAAATCACAGAATGTTAGGGGCTGAGAGGGACCTCAAAAGCTCAGCCACTCCAACCCCCCTGCCAGAGCAGGAACACCTAGACCAGATCACACAGGAACTCATCCAGGCAGGTTTTGAATATCTCCAGAGAGGGACACTCCACAAC
This sequence comes from Indicator indicator, assembly GCF_027791375.1. NCBI lineage: Eukaryota > Metazoa > Chordata > Aves > Piciformes > Indicatoridae > Indicator > Indicator indicator. The sequence continues at coordinate 30,132,233 of NC_072020.1, forward strand.
TCCCCTGGGCAGCCTGTTCCAGCGTTCTGGCATCCTCACAGGGAAAAAAATCCTTCCTCATGTTTCCATGGAACTTCCTCTGCCTCAACTTGCACCCATTGCCCCTTATCCTGTCATTGGGCATCACCCAGCAGAGCCTGGCTCCAGCCTCTGGGCACTCACCCTGCACATCTTTAGCAACATGAATGAGGTCACCTCTCAGGCTCCTCCTCTCCAAGCTAAAGAGCCCTCAGCTCCCTCAGGCTCTCCTCAGAAGGAAGATGTTCCACTCCCTTCATCATTTTTGTGGCTCTGTGCTGGACTCTTTCAAGCAGTTCCCTGAGGTCCTTCCTGAAGTGAGGGACCCAGAACTGGACACAGTATTCCAGATTTGGGCTTACCAGGGCAGAGTAGAGGGGGAGGAGAACCTCTCTTGACCTTCTAGCCACAGCCCTTCTAACCCACCCCAGAATGGCATTGGCTTTGTTGGCCACAAGAGCACATTGCTGGCTCATGGTCAACCTCCCATCCACTAGGACCCCCAGGCCCTTTTCCCCTTCACTGCTCTCCAACACCTCAGTCCCCAGCCTACAATGACACAGGCTGTGGTCCCAAACTTTCAAATCACACAGTATTTATAGCTTTGTCTCAGCTCATAACAGTAGCTACTAAAACATTCACATAAAAGAAAACGAAAATACAAGTATAATATGGCTTTTATGTCTCATCCTTTTGACCTTAGGTACCATATACCTTGTTCTACCCACCAAACATATTCAATTCTAATTTATTTTGCGTTGATGTTGCAGGATGTAAGGTGTTGCAGTTGTGCCCTGATGTCTTAACAACAGTGTTTTTCTCATTTAACTGAATACACTCACTTTGGGAGTTCAGTTTTGCACAGTTTAAAAATTTTTGTTTATTTTAAAAAACTTGATTTTACCAAAGCAGCTAACAGAAGTCCCAAGCATATCCCTAGCAGCATCCCTAAACCAAAGCCCTTGTCAGAAGAATTAGATAACAGAAGCAGAAGTCCCTAGTAGCCCTAAACCCCCAGTCTGTTCCTAAGTCCCTAACCCCAGTAACTCTTGCTCAGAGTGGCTGTATCTATACTCTTTGCTATCAATCACTTAACCAGTAAAACCCAACCACATATATAAGGTAAAATCTTCTCCCAGTAAGAGGTGCCAGCGTGTCAAGGAGGTGGCTTCTGCAGCATGTTCCAATCCAAGGGTGCCAAGGTGAGGTTGTTCTTGGCACACATGGAATGTGATTGTTTTGCTCTAGGCAGCTAAGGAATTGATTGGTCAGCTAAGGAATTCTGCACTCTGTAGGCATCCAGCAGCTGCCCTCACAACAGTGGCTGCAACACTGTACTACATAAATATTCTCCTAATACAAAATATTTTAAGGCAAGTTCTAGCACAAACTAGAAATGAGCCTTTGCAAAGATTTCCAGATTAATAGAGGGTCCTGCACTCACCAAGATGTGTGTTCATCATCTTTGCACAATATTTGCACATGGCTTCCAAGTCGTTTAGTTGTCCCTGGAGAAACGAAATCTGGGCCTCCAATTCCTCCTCCTGCAATGAAGAAGTTATTAGGATAAAACTCCACCTTTTTATGATACACAAATTGGTAACCCTTGACGTGCTCAGACATCTTCTGTTTTGTTCTTGAGACAATATTGCAAATGAAGTGGATCCCCTCCCAGCTGTGTTTATCAAAAGACTTTCAAGTTCTTTTAATTCATTGGATGGAAATAGGGTTTGGTGTTAAGGTTTCAGTATTTATTAATGCTACCCTTTTACCTTCTAAAGAGTGTAAGAGAAATCTGCCTAGGTTGATCTAAGGAGGATTAATTAACAATCCATATTTCTCTACATGTTAGTTACCAGGTTTTGCAGGTTCAAAGACAGTACTGCACGGGTGCCCGAAAAAACTCATGACATGAGAAAAAAAAAACACCTCGTTTTTGGTGGAGTCACTTCCACAGCAATTCCTTTGAAATCTCAGAAAAAGATTTGATGAGGCACTGGGCAGCCTGGTCTAGTTGGGGATGTCCCTGCTGACTGCAGGGAGGTCGGACTGCATGTCCTTTGAGGGTCCCCTTCCAGTCTGGACCATTCTATGATTTCTTTTTTTAATTTTTTTTTTCTTTAATTCTAAGGCATACATTTCATGAGACTTAATACTATACCTCAAGGAGGAATTACTGCCATATATTCTAGCATATTCATTTGTGTAACATACCATGCTCCATCTGAATAAAAACCATGCCGAGGCAATAGCAATTCTACACAATGCCTTACATAATAATTAGGTGAAAACTGTTTTCAAATTGCATACTATAAAGGGGTTACTCTAAATTACTAAGTTGTGCTTAATAAACAAGCACTAAGGGTTCTGCACTTTGGCCACAACAACCCCATGCAGCACTACATGCTGGGGTCAGAGTGGCTGGAGAGCGGCCAGGCAGAGATGGACCTGGGGGTGCTGGTTGACAGCAGCTGAACATGAGCCAGCAGTGTGCCCAGGTGGCCAAGAAGGCCAATGGCATCCTGGCCTGCATCAGGAATAGTGTGGCCAGCAGGAGCAGGGAAGTCATTCTGCCCTGTGCTCAGCTCTGGTTAGACCACACCTTGAGTGCTGTGTCCAGTTCTGGGCTCCTCAGTTTAAGAAGGACATTGAGATGATGGAATGTGTCCAGAGAAGGGCAACGAAGCTAAGGAGGGGTCTGGAGCACAGCCCTGTGAGGAGAGGCTGAGGGAGCTGGGGGTGTTTAGCCTGGAGAAGAGGAGGCTCAGGGGAGACCTCATTGCTCTCTAGAACTACCTGAAGGGAGGTTGTAGCCAGGTGGGGTTTGGTCTCTTCTCCCAGGCAACCAGCACCAGAACAAGAGGACACAGTCTCAAGCTGTGCCAGGGGAAATTTAGGCTCAAGGTGAGGAGAAAGTTCTTCATAGAGAGAGTAATTGGCCATTGGAATGTGCTTCCCAGGGAGGTGGGGGAGTCACCATCCCTGGAGGTGTTCAGAAATAGATTGGCTGTGGCACTTGGTGCCACGGTTTAGTTGTCAGGAGGTGTTAGGGATTAGGTAATAGGTTGGACTTGATATCTGACGTCTTTTCCAACCTGGTTGATTCTGTGTGATTCTGTGAGGTATAATTGGATTGGATATTAGGAAGAAGGTGGTGTGAGACACTGGAACAGGTTGCCCAGGGAGGTCATAGAATTCTCATCCCTGGAGGTTAAGGCCAGAATGGATGTGGCTGTGAGCAACCTGATGTAGTGTGAGGTGTCCCTGCCCATGGCAGGGGGCTTGGAACTGGATGATCCTTAAGGTCCTTTCCAGCCCTGACAATTCTATGATTCTATGATTCTAATTTAAAATATGAAGTAAAAGAAAAAAAATCATGATTTTAAAGGCCTAGAAGCATTATTACTTGGTCCCATGTCCTGTACAAGCAATGGGAACTAACTCAGCTAAGAATTTCTCTTTGAACTCCTTTCGTTGCCAGTTTACAAATGCATCCAGTCCTGACTTTGAAGACAATACTGCAGAGAAAGTTCATCACCCCTTTAGAAAAATTTCTTCAAAGCTTAGTCATATGCAGTATTAAACATTTTTTTTTTTTTATTTAAGTATTAATTTGAATTCAAGCAGATGAAGGCAAAGTAACTTCTTAGCCTCCTGTTTTTCTTAGGAGTGTTGCAGTTCTGTCACACTCTTGCTTGATGGAGATTGCTGAACATTACAGTATGGATTACATTTGAAATGAAAAAATTCCCCAAACCCATTAGCAAGAATAAGGAGAATGAATGGTTTAAAGGTACAAGTGGTCTTAATCTCCATCAGAAATGGAAAGGAAATTTTGCACTAATATAGCACATACCCAATATCAGCTGATAAATAAGAAGAAATGAGGAGTATTTTGCAAGATCTACCAATATTTCTTTTTTCCCTACATGCTTTTCCCTCACACTTATGATCTACAGGCATTAAACATTTTCTATGCTATTTCCTTAAGTTAATACACACTCACCTTCATTTTACTCTAGTGAGACATCTAGTGTGAGGTGTCCCTGCCCATGGCAGGGGGGTTGGAACTAGATGATCCTTGTGGTCCCTTCCAACCCTGCCTGATTCTATGATTCTATTCTATGATTCTACTCAACCTTATACATCGACTACTTAAGCCTCACAGGGATTGAGTCTATATTGCCAGCTTACAGTTGCTGAATGATTAACATCTTGCAAAGTCTGCAGTTCTGTCACAGCCTGTACAAGTCTATCTACATTGCTATTTCTAGTCAAGCAATGTCCCTGCTGAACTTTTCCTGGGACACAGAGCTAGCAAGTGCAAGAAATAATCTACCATAAATTTTGAATTGCTGGAGCACTGCAAGAGCAGAAAATAGATTGGGAAAGGCAACAATATTTGAGTATTTTTCTATAAAATAACATAATAAAAGTCTAAAATCATTAGTTAGTACTGAAACCCAGTTTATCTCCTATAGGTGACTGAGCAAATTTTACTAACAATAAATTTTTCCATGTTCCCAAGACTAATTTTTTTTTCTTATTAATGGATCAGAACTGCAGCAAATAGATTTTAAGATGCCTTGGACAGCTCTGGTCACTTGGGGAGATTCTGAAACCAGCCTTTTCAACTGTGCAACAGCATCTCTTCATTTAGCAAGTGAGACTACTGCTGAAAAAAACTACACCCACCATTTCTTTCAGGTCATAAGAATCCAGCATGGGAAACAGAATTGTTCTGCAGTCCAGAAGGTACCACGGCTGGGAACTCACAGACAGTGCAAGAAGTTTCCTGCCAAGTGGGAGATCTTGCACAAGGCTGAGTGAATGCACTTTAAGTTCCTGACTTACTTGGCATCCTCAGGAACAGCACAAAGGAGCACTGCCAGTGGGATGTGCAAAGAAGCAAGTTAACTTGGCACTTGACACACAGGAGACCCAGGTGTGCTGTCTGCATTACAAGGAAGCACCCAAATGGTGATGACTTGATACAAGACCTAACCCTTGCCCCTGCTGTCACTTGTAGTGGTGTGGACACCTCTGTACAGATGAACCTCTGAGGGTGACTTTCCTGCAGGGAGGTTTGCTCTATTGTAGTGTCTACAGCAGCAAGTGAGGAGCTGCAAGAAGAGCTAAGTGTGGCTTAAGGCATCAGGGATGACAAACAAGTGATTGACAAGGTGTAAAACAGATAGAGAAGGCACAACCAAGGCAAAAAGGCAGTGGGAAGAAGACATGAACTTCTAAGAGAGTGGAAGCTTTAAGCTTGTGTCTTCTGTCAGCAGGAGGGCTGCCCAGCAATGCAGGGCCCAGGCAGGACAGGGGTAGAACAAGCCCCACTCAGAAGAATAATCCAGGTTAGACACTATACCAGAGTGCACAAGAGAAAGTGAGGAGTGACAGTGAGTAGTTGGTGACTCTCTTTCAGCCAGACTCATCAGCTAGGGAGGTTTCTTGCTTGCATGGAATCTCAATTTGTGGTGTTGCCAAAAGACTGCTTAGGGGCACCTAATGTTCTGACTTTCTTTCTGCTTATGCATGCATACACCAATGACATGGTGGTGTGAAATAATTTCAGTTCAGAAGTGACTGTAGGGCTCCCAAGTAAAAGTGAAGAGAAAAGGTCTCCTGGTGATGTTTCTCTTCAATCCTATGACGTAAGGGAAAAGCCTGGACAGAAGCAGATGTATCCAGAACACCACACATGGCTACATATTTGGTGGCACCAGCTGGAATTCAACTGTCTTGCTTGTGGACCCAATGTCATGAGGAAAATCAGCTTAAGTGTCAAGTGGAGGGGGCCAGGCTCTTTTGGGTGGTTCACAGTGATAAGCCAAGGAACAATGGGTTCAAACTTGAACAGAGAAGATTTCACCTCAACAGGAGCAGAAACTTCTTTACAGTGAGGGTGACAGAGCCCTGGAACAGACTGCCCAAGGGGGTTGTGGAGTATCCTTCTCTGAGACTTTCAAACCCCACCTGGATGCATTCCTGTGCAGACTCCCCTAAGTGATGCTGCTCTGGCAGAGGGTTGGACCTGATGAACTCTTGAGGTCCCTTCCAACCTCTGATATACTCTGATGCTGTGATAAGAGAATAGGACTATCTGTCAAAGAGAGGGAGGAACACATTTGTGAACAGATTTGCTCATCTAACCCAGAAATACATGAGGAAGCAGCACATATGGGCAAGGCATGCAGAAGGTCCACTTGGCTGAGTAAGGAGCTTCTTAATGAATCAAAATGGGAAAAGCACATACGGAGCTGGAAATGGTGGAAATGGAGAGCACATATGTAGAAACACAATGGCAGGAAACAAAGGACAAGCACACAGTCGTTGTTTGGACACAAGAACAAAACTAGGAAGGACAAGACCCAGCTGGAGCTAAAATTAATGGAGGACATTAAAGGCTAACAAGAAGGAATTTTGCAAGTATGAAAGCAGCAAAAAGGAGGTTCAAAGCAATCGTAGGTCTATTGCTTATTAGGGGAGATAAGATACTGACAAATGACACTAAAAAGTCTTCACCACTCAATACCATTTTTAACTCTCCCTTTTTAGGCCAAGTCCGCCCCTAGGCCTCTGCATGTACAGTTTGGGAAGGAGAGGGATGGCTGAGAGTTGGGGGTGGCCAATAATAACTGAAGAAGCAGGATGTGTTCTAATACAAGAGGCCACAGGTGATACACCCATGGGTTCTGGAAAGCTGATGCAATGCACTGGTGATCATCTGTGAAAAATCACTGCTATCACAGGACATCACTGATGACTGGAGAAAGGTTCATTTTCCACCCCTATTAAAGAAAAGTGAGAAGAATCATCTATGGAGCTGTAAAATGGTTGGCCTCACATGAATGCTTGGAAAAATAATGGAGCATGTCTTGTAGAAATCGGTTTCCAACATGGAAAGGAAAAGACCATACTCAAGGAAAGTCAGCAAAGATTTACTACGACAAAAGTCATGCTTGAGCACTCTGCTTGCCTGGTATGCTGAAATGACTGGCCATGCAGAAGAAGAAAGAGGAGTGAATGCAATAAAGGTTTAGATGTGGTGCTTGGTGATGTGGTTTAGGGGTGAACTATGTACAGCAGAGTTATCTGCTGGTCTTGATGATCCTGAGGGTCTTGTCCAACCTGAATGTTTCAGTGATTATGTGAATATACTTTTACTTAGGATTTTGACACTTATTTCCAAAAGCATCATCATTTATAATAGGACAAGATATGGGCTGAACAAAAAGATTGCAGGTAGGCTAAAAATTGGTTCAGACCTCCAAGCTCAAAGGTATAGTGAATAGTCTGATGTCCAGTTGGTGGTTGGAGATGAGCACAGTAATCAATGGACCGCTATGAAGATACTGCTCAGCATCTTTATCACCAGCCCGTATGAGGAGACAGAACATACACTCAGTAAATGTGAATTTGTGCAGCAGGGTGGTTCCTGTGCTGATTGGTAGAACTTCCATTCAGAAACCCTGTAAGCCTAGGTAAAAGAAGCCTTTTTGAGGCTTTGTGTTTTAGAAACTTCCCCAAGTCCAAAATTCTGCACCTGAGGAGAAAAAAAAACCCAATGCACCAGTGCAGACAGGGAAGAAGTTTGCCTTGTTTCAGGCCTGCTGAAAAGGATCTGGAGGCTACAATAGCTGATGAGCTGTTTATAAGGTAATAAAGCTCTCTTATCACAAATAATACAAACAGTGCACTGGGCTACATTAGGGGGATGTGGCCAGCAGATCAAGGAAAGTAATTACCTGCCTCTACTCAGTGCTTCTTTGACCCAGTCTTGAAAGATGGGGAGAATCTAGAGTGGTCCAGTGCAGGGCTACCATAATGGTTATAGATTTAGAGGACAGGCTGAAGGAGCTGGGCTTTCTGTTTTCATGAAGAGGAAGCCTAAGGGGGATGGGCTGGGAGCCTGCAACTACATGGAGCTACAAATATGATGTAATCAAACTCTTCCCAGAAGTGGCAGATGATATAGAAGGGGCCATGGCCCAAAATTGCCCTCCAGAAGGTTCAAAGATTTAGACCAGAAGTGCAGCACTGGAAGATCTTGAAGCAGCAGTAGAGTTTCTATTCAAAGTCACTCACCTAATCCAATCTTAGTGACTGTTCTGCTCCAAGTATCAGCTTGAGCAGAGGTCTCTTCTAATCAACATTTCTAGGACTAATCACAGAATCACTAAGGTTGGAAAGGACCTTTAAGAACATCAAATCCAACCATTACCCAGCTATTATGACCACTAAACCATGTCCTGAAGTGCCACGTCTACAGCTTCTTGAACACCTCCAGGGATGGCAACTCCACCACCTCCTGGGCAGCCTGTTCCAATGCCTCACCACTCAGTAAAGAAATTTTTCCTATTATGCAATCTAAATGTCCCCTGGCACAACTTAAACCCACTTCCTCTTGTTCTATCACTAGTTACTTTCCACAATATCTTTCTAAAACTGTTCTGCAAGTTATCAATGTTTTGATGTTTTGCAAAGGCAAGCAGCAAAATCACAAAGCCCCTCAGAAAAAAAAAAAAAAGGACAAATTTTTGCAGTATTCTAAAGTCAAATTGTTCAGCAGTAGCAGATTTAGCAGTTGATTTACAGGCAGCATTTTGTGCAGATGCTCTTGATTCCTGTCCAGAGAGTATTCACTGTACCTTTCTCCAAGTGTCAACCAAATTGTTTGACTGTGCTGAGAAAGTGAGTACCCTGGATACCATACCTCACAGATAATTAGTGATAGAACAAGAGGGAATGGCCTCAAGCTGCACCTGAGTAGGTTTAGACTGGTCATTAGGAAAATTTTTTTCACAGCAAGAGTGGTCAGGGATTGGAATGTGCTGCCCAGGGAGGTGGTGGAGTCCCCAAGCCTGGATGTGTTTAAAGGTGGTTTGGATGTGGTGCTTGGGGCTATGGTTTAGGGGTGACCCTTGTAGAGTAGGGTTCTGGGTTGGACTTGGTGACCCTGAGGGTCTTTTCCAGCCTGAATGTTTCTGTGATTCTGTGACTTTTATTTTGTGTACAAACAGTGGTGGTGGTTTGATCTCCCTTATGCATGAACTTGTACCTTTTTAAACAGGCCAAATGTAAGTCAAGAGAAAAACCTTATGGTCTATTCTTCCTTAAGAAACTGACCTTTCACCTGATTTGACACACAAAGAGTCCCCAAAACATGTCAACAGTGATTCAAACTCATTTAGCTACAGCACTCAAAGGTTAACCAGTTGACCACAAAATAAAAATCAATAATTTAAATAGCTAACCAAAAGAAAAAAAAATCAATACCAGCTTACCAAACAACATGTTCTATAAAGCACATAAGCTGAACATTTTCTAATATTGGAAACTGCATGATGTGGTAGAAAAGCAAATCAAGCAGCAAATCAAAAGTGTCACTGCAGCAGACATGTGAGACCAAGATGTGCAAATTTAATGATGTGGCCTTGCAGAAAATCAACTCAACAATACTCTCTGCAAATTTATTCCAGGGCTCTCAAAAAACTTTCCCTACCTCCAGCATTCCAGATGATGTACAGCCTTACAGATAATCAGTAACATCTTGAAATGAACACAAGAATGAAAAGGAGGCAGATTATTTGTGATGCCACAGTGATTTACATTTCACTAACAATGTAAGGCAGGCTAACATTTTTGACTCCAGCCAACACACGACTCTATTTGAGTGCCTCCATACACACATCTCCCAACTACTTTCCTTGTTGTGGGAAGACTCAATCTGCAAAACACTTGACTTATATTTGTGCTTCTCATATTTGCCTTTCTTCTTATCCACATCCAGAACTTCTGCTTACTTTGTTAAATTTCCTTTTGTCTTTTGCCACGAAAACCAATTCCTTTATGATTAATTATTTGCTGTTCCTATGCTGTTTTTCCCTCCTCTCCCCAATCTATACACTTGTGGTGCTCTCCTTTTGTCCAAAGCTTGCCCTTCCCCTTTTATTACCTTTCCTTTCATCTGTCTTTTCACCTTTACAGAGACAGCTATGGGAATAAATTTTTTATATCCTTCTTTCTCTCCTGAGATCCCAATGAGATCAGTGATACCTCTACCATACTCTGTTTTTCATCAAATTTTACTGTTTCAGAAAAAACAGCTGTGGCTAAGTGAAAGTGGTCAGCACCTGCAAGAACAGATTAGAGCAAGTTTCACAGTTTTGACATTATAATCACATCCTTTCACAGCTCCTCTCTTTACAAGCTGCAATGAGGTTTGTGGATATGGGTAAGTGCACTGGAATTTAGCATCCTACACAAGCCAGGGGCTGTCAAAATATAGTTTTGGCAGAGGCCACTGTTTCTCAACCTTGTTTTTATCAGCTTAAACTAGTTTGCTCCCAAATACATTACATGTGGCTTGACAAGAAGTATAAAGGCTGGAAAACAGGGAATATGAGCTCACCAAATCAGGACTGTAACATCTTTCTTTCATAATATCAATTAGTTTTCAGTCTTACTGTTCAGGAAATGAAAGGAAAAGTGTATTTTTGTCTGTTTTACTCATGTAGAAAGTCAAGGAAAAGCAAACTGTTGTCAAAGACTTACAGCAATGCATGTCCAAGCACTTCACTTATGAATACTCAGAATGGCAAAACTCCATTCATCTTAAAGCTGAATCCCTCAGAATATCACAGAATCACAGAATGTTAGGGGCTGGAAGGGATGTCCAAAGCTCACCCAGTCCAACCCCCCTCCCAGAGCAGGATCACCTAGACCAGGTCACACAGGAACTCATCCAGGCAGGTCTTGAATATCTCCAGGGAGGGAGACTCCACAACCCCCATGGGCAGCCTGTTCCAGTGTTCTGTCACCCTCACAGGGAAATAATTCTTCCTTCTGTTTCCATGGAACTTCCTATGCCTCAATTTCCACCAGTGCCCCTTGTGCTGTCATTGGGCATCACCCAGCAGAGCCTGGCTCCAGCCTCTTGGCACTCACCCTGCACATCTTTATCAACATGAATGAGGTCACCTCTCAGGCTCCTCCTCTCCAAGCTAAAGAGCCCTCAGCTCCCTCAGGCTCTCCTCATAAGGAAGATGTTCCACTCCCGTAATCATTTTTGTGGCTCTGTGCTGGACTCTTTCAAGCAGTTCCCTGAGGTCCTTCCTGAATTGAGGGACCCAGAACTGGACACAATACTCCAGATTTGGGCTTACCAGGGCAGAGTAGAGGGGGAGGAGAACCTCTCTCAACCTACTAAGCACAGCACTTCTAATGCACCCCAGAATGGCATTGGCCTTGTTGGCCACCAGAGCACATTGCTGGCTCATGGTCAACCTCCCATCCACTAGGACCCCCAGGTCCTTTTCCCCTTCACTGCTCTCCAACAGCTCAGTCCCCAGCCTATACTGATCCCCGCGGTTGTTCTTTCCCAGGTACAAGACTCCACACTTGCCCTCGTTGAATTTCATTCAATTTCTCCCTGCCCAGCTCTCAGCCTGCCTAAGTCTCACTGAATGGCAGCACAACCCTCCTGTCTCAGCCACTCCACCCAGCTTGGTTTCATCTGTAAACCTGCTGACAGTGCTCTCTGTGCCCTCATCCAGGTCATTGATGAATACATTGAAGAGTCCTGGTCCCAGTACTGACCCCTGAGGGACTCCACTAGATACAGGTCTCCACCTGGACTCTATCCCATTGACCACAACTCTCTGACTTTTTTCCTTCAACCAGTTCCCATCCGTCTCACTCCCTGATCATCCAGACCACACTGCCTCAGTTTAGCTGTGAGGATTCTGTGGAGATGGTGTCAAATGCTTTACTGAAATCAAGATAAGCAACATCCACCATCATCTATCCACCTGGTTATGTCCTCAATGAATTAACCTAGCAGCACTACCAAGTGTTAAATGGAGTAGAAAAGAAACTACTTTCAAGGCAAAGAGTATTTTAAAGGCATTTCAGGTGTTTGTAAGCAATAATGCCTCAATTAGAATAAATAATATCAGAAAAAGTGACTGAGTTGTATGAGAGGAAGGGCCCAGTCTTCCTGGTGTCTTGTTTGATGCTGGTCTATGATGGGTAAAGTGCAGAGGAAAAAAGATGTCATGGTATAAACATGTAATGGCACTGCCTGGAATAGTCTCCCAGACTACAAGGATTTGAGGATCAAGGATTTCTTGGATTTTTTTTTTTTGGTAGTTAATAGTTTTCCTGTATTAATTTTCCAGGTCACATTCTCAAATTCTTCAGTATTCATAGCAAGAGCACTAAGGAAACACTGCCTGAACTCTTAGCAAATTGGCAAGGCACACCAGAAAATAATTCTGATAAGATATTGAATCCTTTAGAGGAAAATAATGGGGAAAATGAGATTGATACAAGGCAATCCTGAAGCCAGAGAATTGCAGAGTCTTACCAGTACTTAAATGTACACAGAGAATACCTTTTGGATATTGCTAGCATTTCACACGTGTCAAACAAGATTCAGATACATGGCATAAACTGCTTTCTCAGGAAAGTTTATGCAAATTTCCCTGGAGTAAAAAAAGTAGTGGCTACTGTTTCCCTCCTGTGAGAATTTACTTAGTTTTCATTTCTGAATCTATCAAATAAACACACCATTCAATCTTTTAACCTTGAACCCCTGACAGCTGAATATTGGTTGAAACTCCCAACATTTTTTTTTTTTACAATCTATGCCAGCCACAGAACAGTCTACAGAGTATGCTGACATTTAAACTAGAAACCACTGCTTTTTGAACAATGAATTACACACAGTGGAAACTAAAGCAAAATTTTCCTTTATTCAGTTTGCTAATTTACCTTCTCTCTTATGGGCCCTCCTCAGGACCAAGGCCTCTCTCTGCTGGGTGCTGTAGAAACATAAATTAAAAGAGCCTGCTTCTCTAGGGGACTTAGCAGTGTAAGCCAAGAGACACCAGATGGCTGCAGACACACATATGGGGTGGACATGGAAACGATATGGCTGTATTAGTCCACCTTACAGACATGCCTTCAGCATGTTAGCAACCAAAGTGTTGTCAAGGGAAAGGTGGAATTTTTAGGAGAGTTTTCACAAGGCATTTGCTTTGCGGATTTCAGAGCATGTTTCTTCTCAGTGGAGGGGGCTATGAAATGATTAGATGCAAGTTAACCAAGCACGTCAGAGTCAGGGATGGAAGATATTTGGTCATTTCCATATTGAGAAATTTGTTACTTGTGAAATGTTTGCACAAGTTGGAATAACTCCAGGTATTCATGTTACCCTGAAAGGAAACAAAGGTCAGACACTGCCTTTGTGTATTAATGCCTGCATAAGTAAAGGTTATGTCCTGATTTCCTGTGCTGAACAGGCAGTGTCCTGTCAATATTTCTGTGTCCTTGTGCAATTAGTTGGACTGGGTGATCTTGGAGGTCTTTTCCAACCTGATTGATTCTGTGATCCCCATACTTGATACATTCCTAAACACACCTCCCTCCTGTCTTGTATTCTTCTTACATTCAGAGTTGTCACTTTTAAAAAATTTTGAATATATTCTCATCAATGTTAAACATTTTAAAAACAGTATTTGCAGATAAATCCTATAAAACAAATATGCTGTTCCTTTGGACTGCATCCACAGGGAACTTGAGTCAAGCCTGACACCATTTTAACTCAGACTGCTTCTACAATCCCAGGATGGTTTGAGGTAGCTTAATCAGGAACATCTTTCTTTCCTTTTTACTTTCTTTTTAACTCTGTGTAGAGCTAGTAGGCATAGCTGCTGAGAGCAGAAAATTGGACTTTATACTTACTGATAGTTACATACTTCTTTCAGTGCTTTGCTAGATCAGAAGCCTTGAAGCACAAACGGGTTGTCTTTTAGATTAAGAAAGTTATGCAGTTATGCACAGTAAAGAAAGAAAACAAGAAAGCTGGTGAGGGATTTTTTAAGGTGTAATGCTAGGACTAGGTGATGATAGGACTAGGGGGAATGGAGCAAAACTAGAAATGGGTAGATTCAGATTGGATATTAGGAAGAAGTTCTTCCCCATGAGGGTGGTGAGACACTGGCACAGGTTGCTCAGGGAGGTGGTAGAAGCCTCATCCCTGGAGGTTTTTGCAGCCAGGCTGGATGTGGCTGTGAGCAACCTGATGTAGTGTGAGGTGTCCCTGCCCATGGCAGGGGGGTTGGAACTGGATGATCCTTGAGGTCCCTTCCAACCCTAACAATTCTATGATTCTATGAAAACCTATGGAGACATTCCTTTTTGTCTCTTTTCTCCTCTGCCTTATCATTACCTTGACTTGTTGCTTTTTAACACAGAAATTCTGCTCTGTGGTAGTACTATATGCCTCAAAACACATGAGGGGCTATCAGAATAAGCAGGAATGAATTAGGTGAGAAGCAATCCTAGAATTCTAGGTCCAAACTGCAGTGCTGTCAGAGTTAAAACATGCCAGGGCACAATGCATCCTCTTCTGCTCGAAGAAGTGACTTCAGAAGAGTAATTGCCTATTTTAAAACCTGAAACAGAACTGCCACTGTGAAAGCTTTAGTGAACAAATGCCTGTGACAACACTCTGAACCAAGTATGGAAGTGGAACTGAGGAAAATAAGAAAACAAAATGAAGGCTGAAAGAAAGGTCAACAAAATATCCATTGTGACTCCTAGAAGCCCAGCTATATCAGGTTATGTACTGACACTGCAGAAAAACAAACTAAAGTATTTGGTTCAGAGGGCTCTGATTGAAAACAAGTATCAGAAACATGAAAGGAATTTTATGATAGAGATAAAAATGTTCAACTAGGATGAGACCAAGACAAATTTGCCAATAAATTAAAATGCTAGAAGGCAGTCACCTACCAAGACTCCTATTTTTGGACACTAATACAATCCTGACTCACTCTGTGTGCTTTCAGCAATAACTGAGAGGAATGGCACCATGTTTTCCCAGGCTATACACATGTAAACAGAACCAACAGATTCTTGGTAAAGGATTAAATGAAGAAATAAAAATTTCAGCTTTTCTCTACTTAACTTTCCCCTCCACTCCAAACCAGCAAACAAACCCTAACAAAACTGAAGGAGTTGCAGTTGTGATTCAGAATAGCCAATGATCCAGGAACTCTCCTCCAACATTCAAATGTTTAACACTCCACAGTTAGCATTGCTCAAGGAGACCCACACTCTTTAAGTCATGAAAAACTATGCTTTTCTTACTCTTTCAATTTCAAGGTGGGCTATATCTCTATCTCTATCTCTATCTCTATCTCTATCTCTATCTCTATCTCTATCTCTATCTCTATCTCTATCTCTATCTCTATCTCTATCTCTATCTCTATCTCTATCTCTATCTCTATCTCTATCTCTATCTCTCTATCTCTATCTCTATCTCTATCTCTATCTCTATCTCTATCTCTATCTCTCTATCTCTATCTCTATCTCTATCTCTATCTCTATCTCTATCTATCTCTATCTCTGTCTCTATCTCTATCTCTCTCTATCATCTCTATCTCTCTTCTCTCTCTCTCTATATATATATGTGTGTGTCTCTGTGTGTATTTTCATGCATTTTGTATCTGTAGCTTTTCTGAAATATAAGAATTACAAATTCATGTTCAGCTGTTTCCCCTCTTTTTCCAAACTAAGTGAACTCTCTGCTCCTCTTCCTTGCCTGCTGGATTTATGGAGAGAGTAAGGTAAAAAATACTTATTTATGATCAGTATTTATTTATAATCTCTACTAAGATTACTGATCTTGAGACAAAATATCTGTTTCATTATTTTGATGTAGGACTATCTATTTATTTGATTAGATATAGTTACATTTGGAAGAAAATGAAAGATGGAGCCTCAAAGGATCACCCAAGCCCCCTGACAGATCCACTTAATTTCAATTAAAATCCAGAAAATAGCTGAAACTCCAGCTCATAGCTTCTAAACAACAGGTCCTGCTGCTGAATTTCCCTCTTAAAACAGTTCAAAGTCAATTTTCCAGTGTTGCACAGTTGGAGCCAGCTTAGTTTGCCATGTCCCCATCTTGCCTGGAGACATTAGTGGCAAAGGACCATGGGCTTGGACATTTTCCAAAGCAGCTCCTACTGTTGAACCTATTATTGGAACAGCTTCCAGGTGCACCAGCCTCACTGTCACAGAGCTAGAAACCAGCAACTGTGCCAGTGGAGCACAAGCAGAACTTGTTTTTATCTAGCCTGGGTGTTTTTCCCTCTTAACAATACTTCATTCCTATGCTCAGATAGTCTCTCCTGAGCAGGAAGATGGAGAAAGGTAAACATGAATAATGGAGAAAACACTTCCCTAGAGACAAAGAAATAAGTGATGGAAAGAAGCCTCTTTTTCCAGCAGATGTGATGCACAGGACTGATCTGCTTGCTGCCTGCATGGGTCCACCTGCTGGCACTGCACTAAGGAACTGCTGACAGTTCAAAACCAAAATCCATAAAAAGCTGGAACACCTATGGAATGCAAAATATTTTGCATAATTGATTGTGGGTAATCGACAGTGAACAACTGCAAATCAGTAGTATTTTGCTTGGTAAGGGAATAGATAAGAACAGAAAGAGATGTAAGGTAATAGAAATTATCTCTTTGAACAGAAACACTGATAGAAGGTTTCTTTCAGTGCTGCTTCTGACAATTTTGATTGAATTAGATTGGAACATTTCTTTGTCAATAGTAAAACTGTGATATTAATCTAGATGGCATGCCTCTGAGTATTTTGGCAATAGCTAGAAACAAACACATAGGTGAACAAGAATCCCATTTCGGTATCACACCTGACAGACTTTCTGCCTATTTGGCACACAGACTGCATAAGCCTCCTCCCTGGGACAAATGTAAGAGAGAGAAATAGGAGCAGGGGAAAAACTTCCCCCATTTTATGATTTTTGAGCTCTCTGAAACAACAGGGGTGAGTATTTTTGAATGCCTATGAACATGGAGATGGCATGATTAATACATGGATATTCTGCAATGAATAAAGTTCATGTTCATTATTATGCCACTGAGGTATTTGGGTGAATGTTATTGAAATGGTTGATTGGGTGGGATGTACTTAGGTGACTATGTTTCTTTTATTGCTGAGTAAACAATTTAAGATACAGGTGTTTAAGGCCAGGCTGGATGAGGCTCTGGCCAGCCTGATGTAGTGTGAGGTGTCCCTGGGGGTTGGAACTGGATGATCCTTGTGGTCCCTTCCAACCCTGACTGATTCTATGATTCTAAGATACACACACTTCAAAATCTACACAGCCCTTTCTGAAGGACTCTCAAAGTATAGCCTTTGTTAAATTCATACCCAGATAGCTTTTTTAAGTATCAGTTGCAAAAAAGCCTCACCAACCCTGTCTCTGTTCAGGCTGGATGTATTTGACCTTTGATATGATTCTTAACATGACTGAGGATACAGAGCAGTGCAGGATCTTATTATTTAGGGCTTTTACAATCACTGATTACATTGTTCAGAGTCTAAGGAGGTTGAAACTTAAGTACAGTAATTATGATGGGACTGTAAACATACACCACTTATACCGCATTGTTAAAAGAACTGAAGTTTTGTTGTTTTTACAGAGAATCATTTGATTTAACCAAGCACAGACCAAAAAATCCCCCAAGCTAGTAAGCACATACCTACAATTTTTTTCAGTGGGAAGAAAATCTTTCAAACACAGAAGTCTTTTCCGCTCAAAAAACCAAACCAAACCAAACCAAACCCCAGCAACAACAAAACCCCAAAAGACAAAAAAAACCCCAAAACCTAACCCAACCCCAACCCAAAACCACAACAAAAATGATGGTCTGATTTAGAGACATGATTTCTATCCATGTCCATGGTTTTGTTGAGAGTTCAGTGCAGGTCTCTCAGCTCTACACAGAAATGGACAGTAATTTCATGGTGCTATTTTTCAAGAGCAGGAAAAAGGGACGAGATTTCTACTGAAAAGCAAAAAAGACCTGCTCAAACCACCAACACAGACCCTCAGAAGCATTTTCCTTTGCCACTGGTATGCTTAAACATTAACTTACTGATTAATATACAGAAAGACAATGCACAGCAGTCTTGTACCTGCTGCTGCCAACACGGTTGCTGAGGAGTGAAAGATCACAAATCTTGTCTCCTATGTCACTTTGACCATTTTGTAAACATTGCTGATAGTCTCATTCATTCATTCATTCATTCTGGTATTTTTAAAATTCTCCCTGACATTTTTAGAGGCCTGCCCAATAACTTTCCTACTGCTGTCATTCAAATGATATCATTCTAATAATTCTAATCATTACTGGCAAGTATAATTCACCTGCACATATCTGAATCTCTTGAACCAGAGAAAGACAACAGTTTACAGTGATATTTTTTGAGCCAGCAGTGTGCCCAGGTGGCCAAGAAGGCCAATGGCATCCCTGGATCAGGAACAGTGTGGCCAGCAGGAGCAGGGAAGTCATTCTGCCCTGGACTCAGCACTGGTTAGACCCTTGAGTACTATGTCCAATTCTGGGCTCCTCAATTCAAGAAAGATGTTGAGATGCTGGAACATGTCCAGAGAAGGGCAACAAAGCTGGGGAGGGGTCTGGAGCACAGCCCTATGAGGAGAGGCTGAGGGAGCTGGGGGTGTTTAGCCTGGAGAAGAGGAGGCTCAGGGGAGACCTCATTGCTCTCTACAACTACCTGAAGGGAGGCTGTAGCCAGGTGGGGGTTGGTCTCTTCCCCGAGGCAACCAGTGACAGAAGGAGAGGACACAGTCTCAAGCTGCACCAGGAGAGGTTTAGGCTGGATGTTAGGAAGAAATTCTTCCCAGAAAGAGAGATTGGCCATTGGAATGTGCTGCCCAGGGAGGTGTGGAGTCACTGTCCCTGGAAGTGCTTAAAAACAGATTTGATGAGGCACTTAGTGCCATGGTTTAGTTGGTTAGAAGGTGTTGGGTGATAGGTTGGATTTGATCTTGAAAGTCTTTTCCAACCTGGTTAATTCTATGTGTGATTTTTAAAATCTTCCAAATGGCCCCACAGATCAATTCTCTGTACATGTTTATTACTCATAATATGACAGCAAAAGCACTGCAGAGCCACTTGGGTATTTATTCATCTTTTATTCTAAGCAATTAACTTCCTGTTTTTATCACAGTATAGCTTCTTTGCCCTGAAATGAATCACTCCAAAAATGCTAAGAAGCATTAGGATTCAAAGCTGCCACACATACACACAGCTGTTGTTTTACTAAATGATATGAAACTTGCAAGTATTTCTAATTAAAAAAATGTCTAAAGGCAGCTTATTTTCCTTGTACTGTTGTCAGCTCTTTTATTTGAATTGCAGAATCACAGAATGCTAGGGGCTGGAAGGGACCTCAAAAGTTCATCCATCCAACCCCCCTGCCAGAAGAGGATCACCTAGACCAGATCACACAGGAACTCATCCAGGCAGATCTTGAATATCTCCAGAGAGGGAGACTCCACAACCCCCCCGGGCAGCCTGTGCCAGTGTTCTGTCACCCTCACAGGGAAAAAGTTTTTCCTCATGTTTCCATGGAACTTCCTATGCCTCAGCTTCCACCAGTGCCCCTTGTGCTGTCATTGGACATCACCCAGCAGAGCCTGGCTCCAGCCTCTTGGCACTCACCCTGCACATCTTTATCAACATGAATGAGGTCACCTCTCAGTCTCCTCCTCTCCAAGCTAAAGAGCCCTCAGCTCCCTCAGCCTCTCTTCATAAGGGAGGTCTTCCAAATTCTTAGGAAGTGTGAGAATTTTCCCTCTTCTTAAGCCAAAAGCAGGGAATATGGAGAATTGAATGTCACCCCTTAGTCTTCTCTTCGTCAAACTAAAGAAGCCTGGCATGTTACGGGAGCCTAAGGAAGGCAATAGAGGAAAGAATCACACTTCCAAAATATCAGAGGTTTTTCTACGAACTCTGTTCACACGACCTGGCAGCGTCTCAGATTTAATATTCTTTTCATCTCTCCCTAAAATCTGACAAGCACTGAAATACTACAGAAATTGCATTTTGCAGGTTTCTGAATTGGCCTGTCACATCAGCACGAGGAAGTCAAATATCTCCTAGTATCAACTGCAGCTAAACATTAAAGCATTGAAGCTCATTACACTGAATGGCACTGAGAACAACCATCATGTCTTAAGGCCTAACAAATCCAACATCCTGATCAAGGAATTGGCTCTTGCACAAAGATGCTAACTTATTCTGGGCTCATTTTTTTGATACTTAACTAAAAAAAGGCCACTGCATCACAGCATTTACATTAAAAAAAAAAAAAAAGTCTGGCATTGGCAAATATAGAATCATAGAATCACAGAATCAACCAGGTTGGAAGAGACCTCCAAGATCATCCAGTCCAACTTATCACCCAGCCCTATCCAATCAACCAGACCATGTCACTAAGTGCCTCATCCAGGCTTCTCTTGAACATCTCCAGGGATGGTGACTCCACCACGTCCCTGGGCAGCCCTTTCCAATGGCAAATCTCTCTCTCTGTGAAGAACTTCCTCCTAACATCCAGCCTGTACCTCCCCTGGCACAACTTGAGGCTGTGTCCTCTTGTTCTGCTGCTGGTTGCCTGGGAGAAGAGACCAACCCCCTCCTGGCTACAACCTCCCTTCAGGTAGTTGTAGACAGCAATGAGGTCTCCCCTGAGCCTCCTCTTCTCCAGGCTAAACACCCCCAGCTCCCTCAGCCTCTCCTCACAGGGCTGTGCTCCAGACCCCTCATCAGCTTTGTCACCCTTCTCTGGACATGTTCCAGTACCTCAACATCTCTCTTGAATTGAGGGGCCCAGAACTGGACACAGGACTCAAGGTGTGGTCTAACCAGTGCTGAGCACAGGGCAGAATGACTTCCCTGCTCCTGCTGGCCACACTATTCCTGATGCAGGCCAGGATGCCATTGGCCTTCTTGGCCACCTGGGCACACTGCTGGCTCATGTTCAGCTGCTGTCAACCAGCACCCCCAGGTCCCTTTCTGCCTGGCTGCTCTCCAGCCACTCTGTCCCCAGCCTGTAGTGCTGCTTGTGGTTGTTGTGGCCAAAGTGCAGAACTCTGCACTTAGCCTTGTTCAATCTCATCCCATTGGCCTCTGCCCACCATCCAGCCTGGCAAGGTCCCTCTGCAGAGCCCTCCTACCCTCCCCAACAGATCAGCTCCTGCTCCTAACTTGGTGTCATCTGCAAACTTACTGATGATGGACTCAATGCTCTTGTCCAGATCATCAATAAAGATATTGAACAGGATGGGGCCCAGTACTGATCCCTGGGGAACACCACTAGTGACAGGCTGCCAGCTGGATGTGGCACCATTCACCACCACTCTCTGGGCTCAGCCCTCCAGCCAGTTCTTGACCCATTTCAGAGCGAATCTGTCCAAGCCATGAGCTGCCAGCTTTGCCAGGAGCTTCTTGTGGCAGACAGTGTCAAAGGCTTTGCTGAAGTCCAGGCAGACTACACTGAACTGAACTGAAAAGTATTTTGCTTAAAGTCTTTTATAGAGAGATTTAAAAAATAATAGTCAGGGGAAACATATGTGGGAATAAAAAAAGTCCCCAAGATGTGCACTGTGCACAACAGGCCTGCTCTTCTCCAAAGGAATTTCTGCAAGCACGATTTTTGTGTGTGCTTCTCCAATACTTATTTCATGATCTCTTTTGACTTTTGTATACCACTCCTACTTGAGCAAAACTGTCCAGTTTCTATGCTTAAGATCAGGTTCCTGTATCAGCAGAGCAGATGCCTAGTTAGTTGAAAATAATGACATCCATTGATTTCCTAACCTGCAGGGGTACTCATAACTAACTCCAAATCAGTCAGAATGTATATATGTAAATCACTGACAGTAACAGTTGTTGTTACCTGCTTGTGGGGACAATAGCATATGCTGTCACACCTGATTTAATTAAAAAGTCTGTGCAATCAAACCTGGCATGATGCACAACACCTTTGCTCAGGGCTTTTTTTTTTTTTTTTTTTGCTAAGAAATAAGGATTCTGATTGACCACATTTGTAAATTATTTTAGTAAAGAAAATAAACTGCTCTGGGTTTTCCTTAGAAATCACAGAATCACAGAATCAACCAGGTTGGAAGAGACCTCCAAGATCATCAAGTCTAACCAATCACCCAACCTTAACTAATCAACCAGACCATGGCACTAAGTGCTTCATCCAGTCTTTTCTTAAACACCTCCAGGGATGCTGACCCCCACCACCTCCCTGGGCAGCCCTTTCCAATGGGCAATCACTCTTCTGATACTGGAAGGCCACAAGAAGGTCTCCTTGGAGCCTTCCCTTCTCCAGACTGAACAACCCCAACTCTGTCTGTCTCCATAGGAGAGGAGCTCCAGCCCTCTGCTCATCCTCTTGGTCCTTCCCTGGACACGTTCCAGCACCTCCATATCTTTCCTATGACAGGGGCTCCAGAACTGGATGCAGTACTCCAGGTGGGGTCTCTCCATTTTCATTAAGGAGGGAAACAGGAAAATGTTTCCTTCTGGGGAATTGTTAAGCTAACATACTTTCCAAATGGATAATTAAGATTTTTTCTTAACTTGAAACCTTTTATGTAGAAATTTACTTATTAAGATACAGAGTTTCTCTGAATCAAAACTTTCTTTTCAGTCAAACCTATCTCTCTCCTGTGTTTGCTTTATTTTTTTTTTAAGGATTTTTTTTTAATATACTTTGTGTCAACTTAAAGTTCCACCTCTGGCACATCTCTATGGTGGAAAACAACGTACAGAATATTCCATGAGAAACTGAGAGTAGCCAACAATATTTGTCAGAGTCAATGGTCAAAACAGCTTTGCTATTTACCAAAAGGAGGGGTAGACTGCCTTTAACAGTTGCTGGGATGTAAATTAAGCATAATGAGGAATAAATGGACCACAAATGCACCCAATTTCCCCACTGCAGAATTAGACAGGGCAAGAGGCAGGCTTGAGTGGAAATTTTCTTGGACTTTATTCCAGCAAGAGTGACCCAACAATGGGTACTGGAGTTCATGATACACTGAAAGTTCCTGTTCTTGTTCATGGGAAGACAGCTCCAGAAACTGCAACATAAGTTATTCCTCCCAGAAAGCTGGAAAGTATATGAAGAGATATGGAAACACCTCACTGCTGCACACAAAACAGACTTTCAAGCACATCTGGCAGGCCTCATGTTTATATACAGCTAAGTATCACTAAATAGTAACGTGATAAACATCAGGCTGCCATGGATTGCCAAAAGAGGGTCTAATATTGTGCATTCAACCCCGAGGCTGTAGATTCACTTCCTTAACTAAATAAAACAGAGGACACCTGTTTCTGACAACAGCAGTGAAAACAGTCATTCCATTGGTCTTTGCATTTGAGAGATCTAGAAGACTAAATCTTAAGCAAACGTTATTACTTCAAGAAGTCCATTATATGAGAAATGGAAACACCCTGTTCCTGGAGAAAGTTAATCAAGGTAAATAGCATTTTTGGTCACAATTCTCCTAGAGAAAGTCCAACTTGTTGCCCCATCCTTGGAAACAGTTAAGATCAGGTTTCACAGGGCTCTGGGTGACCTGAGCTGATGGAGGATGCCCCTGCTCACTGCAGGGAGGTTGGACCATTGGAGGTTCCTTCCAACCCAACCCATTCTGTGAATCTATGATTCTATGACTGGCATTAGGAAAGAAAGAACACACAGAAGTCTCATTCCAGTTTATGCTGTCACAAAAGCCTAGAATGATATAGGTTGGAAGTAACCTCTGAAGCTCATCCTATCCAATCCCATGATCAAGCAGAGCCACCTAGAGTAGGCTGCCCAGGGTCATGTCCAGGTGGCTTCTGAGTATCTCCAAGGATGGAATTGTCATAACCTCCTTGGGCAAACTGTGCTGGTGCTCAGTTACTCCCACAGTGAATAAATGTTTCCTGTTGTTCAAAGCCTCCACTGTTCCCACTGGCTCTAGTGCTGTCAGTGGGCATCCCTGAAAAGATCCTAGCTCTGTCCTCTTTGCACTCTCCCTTCAGGTATTTACACCCACTGGCAAGATCCCCCTGAACAGGCTGAACAGTACCAACTCTCTCAGCTTTTCCTCACATGTGAGGTGCCACAGTCCCTTCATTGCCTTTGTGGCCCATTGCTGGACCCCCTCCAGTATGACCATGCATCTCTTGTGCTGGGGAGCCCAGCAGCACTGGACTCAGCACTCCAAGTGCAACCTGTGGTTATGACATCCCTGTTCATGCTATGACAATGTTACACTAATGTCCTCTGGTCTGTGAAATCAGTTTTTTAAACTCCAGCTTGAAGGATGTATTTTTATGCATGCATTCCATTTCTGTTTTACTGGGGAAGGGCATTAATTAGAAGTACAGAGATGAAGGGGAAATGGATTCTCTTTCATCTCAGCAAGAATAACTGATTTTAAAAACATCTTTTTAGAAAGCCATTGATGCATGGCTGTGTTCCAACTAAGGTAATTTCCCCAATACTTAACAAAATAATCTGTATAATTATCAGAGAAAAATTGAAAACCAGTTCAGTTTTATAATTAAAACAGGGATGTGAACCCAATTCTATTTTTAAGCCTTCTTTTCCCTCCAGAAAACAGACTTAAATGAAGCAACTGTAAGACTGGAAAATTCTGAAGTGACTAATTTGGGACCTCAGGAGGAACTTTTTGGGGTCCTCTTCTCTACATGGAAGACAAAGTATCATGAAATATACAGGAAAACAAAACCCAAACACTGTCTTGAGCAGCAGAGAAGAGATTTAAACAAACGTTTTCCTCTTGGAGCTGCTACAAATTCCTTTTTCCTCTATTAAAGGTCAACCAAAAACTGAACATGAGGAAATAGATTTTCTAGCTGCTCAATCACAAAATGCTAGATGTATAAATTATATAACACAGTTCAAAGAATTACTTTCACAGCTTATGCTCTGCTTAGTCTGCCATGATTACCAACCTACTGAAAACTACCATTAGGACTATAAATCTGTTCCAATGAATAGTTTTGTCCAAAATCCTTGAACAAAATTTTAATAACCTATCACAAATTTGGACAATTAAAAAAACACATTAATCATTAATCATTAATGCCAAATTCTTCTATGTCTCCTGTTACAGAACTAAAGAGGAATTATTCTATGCAACATAGTGCAAAAAATCCAATCTCTGGTCTGGACAGAAGTTGCAAATAAAAGCTGGATTTAGATCTTTAATATTAGACTACATAAAAAGAAAATCTGAGTATTGGTGCACTTGTTTTTCTTCAACTCATGAGGACAAGCACAGAGATATTAGGTGGTTGTTTTAGCTTTAAATTCAATTTAATCTGTCTTGACACAAACCAAAACTATAGCTTCTTTTTGACTAGCCACAGAACATAGCTTCTCTTTACACAGCACCAAAGCATTTGGAACAAGAATTAAAGCTTCTCTTTGAGTGAATGAAAACTGAGCCAAGTTGTGCAAAGTTGTGCGTTTCATTGGAACATTTTAATATAAAGCTGAAAATAGGATGTAACTCAATAAACATTATGATGCTTCAAGAGAAAACTGGGGAGATGTTCAGATTAAATTTCTGCACAATATTTAGCTCCAAACACCTGAAGAATGTTGTAATATAGAAATAATCACAGTATCAGAGTATATCAGAGGTTGGAAGGGACCTCAAGAGATCATCAGGTCCAACCCCCTGCCAGAGCAGCATCACTTAGGGTAGTCTACACAGGAATGCATCCAGGTAGGGTTTGAAAGTCTCCAGAGGAGACTCCACAACCCCCCTGGGCAGCCTGTTCCAGGGCTCTGTCACCCTCACTGTAAAGAAGTTTCTCCTCCTGTTGAGGTGAAATCTTCCCTGTTCAAGTTTGAACCCATTGTTCCTTGGCTTATCACTGTGAACCACCCAAAAGAGCCTGGCCCCCTCCCCTTGACACCCACCCCTCAGCTATTGATAGACATTGATCAGATCCCCTCTCAGCCTTCTCCTCTCCAGACTAAACAGCCCCAGGGCTCTCAGTCTCTCTTCATAGGGGAGATGCTCAAGTCCCCTAAGCATCCTCGTGGCTCTCTCTTGGATTGATAATGGTATTGCAATTCCTATTTAGTGGAATCAGTGAGGAGTTACATGAACATATACTTGTGAAAACGGGATTGAAGGAAACCAGGATGCCTTTACCTTACAAAAATTACAACTTTCCCCATCTGCTATGGTTTCTAATCAGCAGAAAGACAACAGGAAACGTGTGTGTAAACCAAACAAGAATCCTCCTGCTCCAAAGCATATAAGGTTTATCAGTCTAGTGCTCCTAGAATATCTCTGATGGAATGAGAATTTCTTTGGAACACACCCATGATAAGAGCTGGTTTTCTTGGATGAGAACAATCTGTTTAAATAACAGTTTCTTGCAGCCAAATGGAAGGTCAGAACTGTGCAAGAAATAGAACTGTGACTGCAGACTACAGATGCTACAGACACTGGGAAACCTCTGAGGTATTAAGGAATTTCAGGGACAACAGATGGACATGCTTGGATCTGCTGAGCGTTCATGCTTCCCACCAAACTGTTTACTAAGCTTCAGGGCTACACCAACAGTCTAACACAGCAAATAAACTCAGAGGACTTCTCTTTCTCAGAGGCAACAGGCCCTTTCACAGTTTCACTTCAGGTAGGATTATAGGATGGAAGCAATAATAAGAGATGCCACTCAACAGAAACGGTTGAAATTGCTTATTTCTGCTTTTTGCCATTAGTGTGTGCTTAGGGAAACATTTCCAAGTGCAAGTGCTTAATGAATGGAAGCAATGATTGGCTCTAACAAGTAATGCAGTGTGACACAAAAATAACTTTAAAGAACTCACCGACTCTTTCCTGCTCATGGTTTTGCTTTGGGAACGAGAGCGTGAGATGGTGCTGAAAAAGGAGTCCTTTTTTGATGCAGACAAAGGTGGAGATCCTGTAAATTCACGTCCTCCAGACAAGCTCTCAATGCTTGGTGATGAACTGATGTTTTTTGAACTCTGCCCTGTGAAGCAAGTATAAAGTAACAGAAGAATTAGTCAACATAGTTTCTTTTCCCTGTAAACTCTTCCTTGCCTTAATTAGCATTCACTGAGATTCACAGTCACAGGATGAAATGTTGTCAGCATGCATGGTGAAGGACTGTTCTGACATACACAGAACTTCATTTTTCTATGAGAGAAAAATACACAATGTTAGTGTATGTATAGACATATACACAAACACAATCTGGTGTGGTGGGTGTCAAGTGGAGGGGGCCAGGCTCTTTTGGGTGGTTCACAGTGATAAGACAAGGAACAATGGGTTCAGACTTGAACAGGGAAGATTTCACCTCAACATGAGGAGAAACTTCTTTACAGTGAGGGTGACGGAGCCCTGGAACAGGCTGCCCAGGGGGATTGTGGAGTCTCCTTCTCTGGAGACTTTCAAACCCCACCTGGATGCATTCCTGTGCAGACTACCCTAAGTGATGCTGCTCTGGCAGGGGGGTTGGACCTGATGATCTCTTGAGGTCCCTTCCAACCTCTGATATACTCTGACACTGTGATTGATTGATATCTATCTATCTATCTATCTATCTATCTATCTATCTATCTATCTATCTATCTATCTACCTACCTATCTACCTACCTACCTATATGCTAAACTGCATGTGTGTGTGTGTATATATATATATCTATACACATGAGTGCAATCTCAGTATATATATCGTATTACATCCACATCTGAGGACCTTCTCTTCCCTGTGTGACATAATAAGCAAAAGCACCATCTCATAATGAACTAGATAATCTGATGGCATCAACACTGTGAAGTAAATCCTTTTTCTCTCAGAAAAAACAAGCAAACCAAACCAAACAGTAAAGCTTGGTAAAGATAGGTAAGAACAAGAATGTCAAATTCCAAGACTGTGTTGGACACTGAACATCTAGATGATGATGTCTAGACTTACAACAGGAGAAAGTAAGTTAAGTTTGGGAAAGAATGTAAATTCTCATGCTTTCAAATTTTAAGGCCATCCCCATCTAACACATTTTGGTGTAGTCTACTGAAATGATCTTTTTGTCATTTCATGTGGCTTTTCAAAAGAATCTAGTGTTGTCCACTGCCATAGTGAAGACATCTGGGTAGATGCCTGGAACTGTTGCACCATGACATTGTATGCAGTCAGGCAGTCTTTGGTAAGGACTATTTTTTCCATTTGAGGCTCACAAAGTGTTCTGAAATAGTTAACTTAAAATTTATTTCCATTAGCTCTAGAAGCAAAAAAAAAACCCAATTAATATGTCAGTTTGCATTAACTTCATTAAGGAAATGTTGCCTTAGGTCAGAGAGATGCTAGTTTTAAAAACCTTTCTATTACATGTATGAGGAAGTCAATCCAGAGTGACCCAATGAAATTCTAGAATGTTCTTTTTTTCCCCATTCCTTTGTTTCTGATGTGCATTTTATTGCTACCATCTATAGCACAAAGAATGATCCTCTGAACCTAAATCACTCAGATGTCACAGGTGCAGCTTCATCTCCTTTGCAAGGCTGTGATCAAACATGAAGCCACCTGCCTTGCAGATGCCAGTGTTTCACCCTTCTTTGCTTTGAGCTGCTCCTACACTATGCACCAATTTTACTGACAGATATGCCACATACTATTGCATGGATCTTACAATGGATTCAAAGTTTTGTCTTTTTGGATGCACTACTAATTCTGAAAATACAAAACGGACTCCTTTTCTGGAATCTTCATCATGCATTGTGGTCTTCCCCCATGATGCAGGTTTCTAGAGAAACAAAAGAAAACTAAAAGACAAAAAAAATTGAAAGAAAATAAGGCAGAAAAGGCTGCAGAAAGCACAGAAAGAAATACAGATTTAGATACAAAAGGAGACTAGATCTGTTGAGATCCAATATGAAAGGAAGCAAAACCTACTTGTACAGAAACAACTTAATTCAGTCATTTAAGATCTAGAATGGTCTGCAAAGTGGTGTGGAAGTCAAAGGTGCCATGCTTGGCCACCTGCTGGGTGAAGAGAAAGCTCAACTCAAGTTCCCAGTGAACTGACAAAAAGACAAGATCCAAGAAAGCATCTGGGTTAATTTATGTTCTTAATGTTTTCTGGAAGAAGATCAGCATATAAATTGCTTCCCAGCTTCTCCTTCATTATCTGCTGTCTTATTTTGTTCATCTCTCCCACAACCCTCTCATGATTTTGTCCTTCTTCCCCTAGTCCTGTGGACCTTCCTCTGTCTGCCTCTTCGTCTTCTTCAGAATTCTCTCTTCTGCAGCTTCCTTATTCCAACTTGTTCCTTTACATATTTTCCTTCACACCATCTTCATTCAGCTGTACTTTTCTGCTTCTTCCCAGCTCTCCTCTAATCACTTATTACCTACCGCTTAGCCTGAACAGCTTCCTTAAAGGGCAGGAGATGAAAGCGGTAGATCTCCCTTAACTTTTGCCTCCATCTTGTTTAAAGAAATGGGATATGCATTAATCAGGTGAACATGAAATCTCCAATGTTGTAAATAATTTCAGAGGTGGAAAAGGAGAAATTGCTGCATGGCAAACAGCAGGAATAATTCTGTCATAATAAAGTTTTTAGAAGGTATCTAATTTTAGGATAAAATCATGTCACTTGGCAACACCATTATCCTTAGAGTTGCCTTTATGTAAGAAGGACACTTTCAATGTATATCATAGTGGCAAATTTACAATGGAAATGTGGTTCTACAGGAGGTAAAAATTAAAAATAGTTTTGGAACATATGAAATTACATATTTTAGCAAATAAAGCATTTATAAAAATATTCACACAGCTAAGCCAGAGCAGAGCAGCCAGTATAAATGCAGTGTAAAAGAATCTATTTGGTGGGCAGAGTACAATGAAAAGATATTTTATTATTTATAAACCAGACTAAATGCCCTCTCTTTCCCATCTTAGTAATAAGAAGATATCTTCCAGATAGGGTCAAGATTAAAAAAAACACAAGAACAAGAAAAGTTAAACAGTAAGCAGCCTGTATTTGTCACATACTCCTCCTCTGCATGGCTGGCTCTTAGTCTACTTCACCTGCAAATAAGCAGATTATGTGGTAATACTTTATAGGTAGTATTGAGAGAAGGACACTTCAAATATACTTGAGGAACTCATGTAAATGAAATAACAAAGCTTGGAAAAATGATGGAAAAGAAATTGTTTTGGAAAGGATTTTTGTTTTCCTTCCTATATTCTTGTCATTCAGCTCCAAGACAAAAAAAGTCCAAAAATATAAGAAAATGAGAAGACAGAGAAATATCCTTATGGCTACCAAACAGACACACTTCAAAAGATGGATCACAATTTAGAGGAATGGCATATGAAGCTAATTGTGTAACTAAACAAGAGAAGAAATTCTTATAGCTGAGATCTTGTAGACAAAACAGTAAGACTGTCCTAAAAGGGAATTTGCTCACACCAAGAACATTAACTAATCTGGTTCTTGTGGACTATAAAATATAATGAAGGTGAAAAATAAAAGCAATATGCTATTTACTGAAAGTAAGATTGAGAAGTAGTAAAGTGCGTAGAAGTGATCAGAATACTATTTCTGTA
This sequence comes from Indicator indicator, assembly GCF_027791375.1. Taxonomy (NCBI): domain Eukaryota; kingdom Metazoa; phylum Chordata; class Aves; order Piciformes; family Indicatoridae; genus Indicator; species Indicator indicator. The sequence continues at coordinate 30,162,798 of NC_072020.1, forward strand.
TGCTTTATACCCAGGTAATAAGAAAGCTTAGCATGCACCTGATCCTTCTGCATCAACAAGCAAACCCTGTGAACAGCACTGTGACACAGACCAGCTGGGGATGTGATCAAGAATTGAGCAAGACAGAGAGGATATCACTTATTACAGTATGTTGCAAATCATAAAGCAGAGTTCTTGGATTGCAATAGGCTTTTCCGGTGTCCAGAGGAGCCATCAGTTTTACAACTGTAAATAAGAAAGCTGAAAGCCAAGGCATGCCAATCATAGGTGTTTTCCTAAGGCAATAGAAGAGCCACCAATTTTCCCAGTGTAGAAGTTTAATGGAGCTGCTATAAGTGCAATTGAAGTCACCATGAAGCTTTGGAAGTCTTTCAGATGTATTATGTCAGCATCAATTGCTGAGGCATTAAAAACCCTCATGTAACTTTGGAAATATTACTGTAGCACCAATGCAGAGATGTCAGGATCCAGGGAGAATTACACAAAATTCCATTTGTGTCCTCTCTGTTGTGCGTCTTACTGATTCTGCATCCTTTTTAATAGGCAGCATGGTACATTCATCTTAACAAGAAGATAATTTGGGAGAGTTTCTAATTTTGGATCATTTCTCGGGAAAAAAAGACCAAAAAACCCACCATAAAATATCAGAACTCTGACCTTCCATATAGAATCAAAATGTATAAACTGATAAACTAATCTCTTTCTTCCATAGCAGCTTCATTAGCAGTTTGAGAATATCAGTGAACTCAAAACTGACACTTTGCTTTGCTTGCTCTAACAACTTCAGATAAACACACTATGCCTCCTTAAAGGAAGGTTAGAGAGATTTAATCTCTGACCATCTAATGATATAAGAGAAGGTCCTGAAGCCTATATGAAACAGGCTGAAGAAACCCCAAGTATGGAAATCAAATAAATGCTTACGAGACACACAGGACAAATAGTTAAGGATCCCTACTGTAAGCAGGAGTCAGAACACAGTATTACTGCATAGGATGTATCAAAAAATATATACATGCACACTAAAATACATAAATAGTTCACAGCATGCACTAAAAATGCACCCAATTCTGAAGCAAAAAGGAGCAGCATTATCTCCATATGCTGGTTTCTAACTGCCTCATTACTTGCCTGTTGCTAACGACATTGGGGCTGACTTCAGGGTTACAAACGGGCTGAGTGAAAACCATTTGGAAAATACAGGGATGTGTTAGTGGGAAAAGGGATCAAACTGTTGGGATTGATGGCAGGGCAGAGGGTGGAGGCACACAGTGTCTTGAAGAAAAGGAAATTTAAATGTAATGTGATCTATAATAGGAAATTAAAGATGATGAGAGGAGTGGAGAAGACTTACAATGAAAGAAAAGCAAGCTTCAGGTCTTACTAATTTAGAGTTGAAGCTATAGGGAAGATAATGAATTTTGGAGGTCTCTACTGAAAAATCTGAGGAAGGCACACAAAAGGCATACAAAACTGATGGCTCATTCTCTTTGGCCCCTATAGAGGGAAAGAATAGTTTTTGTACTTAAAAGGAGAGCAAGGACAAAGATACCAAGAAGAACAGAAGGCACAATATATAATTCAAAACCATTCAGATATGCTCATCTATTACTCTGTATTTGCCACAGTCAGGAGGTAGAGTATTAAAATTTGCAAAAAGAATGATAGGATTTTTACAAAACTTCTCAGATTAATTAGTTTCCCTTTTTCTTCTACACTGAAACTGGAACAAAGGCTTCCAGCTCTTTAAAAATGTATCCAAACCACCTTATCCTACAAACCCACATGCTTACTATTTCAGGCCAAGGCAGGGAAGCTCCTCTTTAATCAAGTGCATTAAAGCAGATATTTAGCTCAAAATACCTGCTTCGCATATGACAACGGGGAAGTAAGCGACTGAAAGAGACATTGGCAGTCGAATTGCCCCATACGACAAAGTGCGAAATGGACCACGAAGCACAAGGCAGACATACATCCGTGACAAAGAAGGATGCTGGCGTACAGCGAATGTAACAGACGGGCCGCAGGCAGCACGGTCGGGGAGCGGGGAAGCGAAGCCGCTTCCCTCTCTCTACCCAACAGCGCCACACGGCGGATGGACAATGGCACTGAATGGTGACGGAAACCTGCAGGGTGGCCAATGCAGCAGGAGGGCAGTGTCGCAGGAGCAGCAAGTGCGCTGCCCCCGCAGCAGCCGTACCTGGGAGGGCAGGGGGATGCTGCTGCTGCTGCCCAGCATCGCTGCCCGTGCCTGCCTCGCCTGGGAAACAAACACAGCGTTAGAAAAGCTTCCCCAACAAATGCGATTCACTGAAGAGCCTGCGACTTTGGGGTTGTTAGCTGGAAGACCTTGCTTTGAACTCAAGCAACGTTGTGAGAAAGCAGTGTAAGAGCATGTAAAAAGAAACAGGCAGTTTTAATAATCAGTGCACTATATGCTGCATTCAGACACAAGTGGTGTTTTAAGAGCCTAATTTATCAAAATTAAACCCAAAACAATCAAACCCATTTTGCTTCTGGTATTCTACACTGACAATGCTATTCTGCAAGTTTAGAAGCATCATATTGGAGACTTTCAAGACCCATATGGATCCATTCCTGTGTGACCTGTGCTAGATTCTATGGTCCTGCTCTGGCAGAGGGGTTGGACTCAATGCAGAGGTCCCTTCCAACCCCTAACATCCTGTGAGCCTGTGATAGTCTTACTGTCAATAACAATTTTATTAATTGCCTAAGAATACTTCTATTTATATATTTTTTCGATAGGAAAAAAAGAAAAGCATTTGTTAATCAGTGTTTGATTAATTTGTATTCAGTTCTGCTATCAGTAAGGACAACTTTTTTTCTTCTTCTGAAAAAAGCATCCTAATTTTCTAGATGTAGTTCATAAATTATTCTAAGTACGAAGATAATTCCTTTAGGGTATATTTGGTGACTGGAAATTCTGTTTGTGTTACAACAAATACCACAGAAGTATCAACTCGTAAAAACAAACAGTAGTCTGGAAACTCTTTTAAAATAATGATAACAGTTTTGGCAGAGCTTCCTCTTCAAACCATTCCTCTAATGTGTCCTTGTGATAAAGGCATTCAAATAAAAAAGACTTTTGGGTTTCAGTGTGGAAGGACCTAGAAGGAAAACTGTATCTGGCACTATCGTGGAAGAAGTGAAAAAGAAATACCTTTTTTTTCCTGCCAACATACTGCTGCTTGGTAATCAAAGAGCTCCTGAACACTCAAGAATTCAGAGGAACACAAAGGGTAACAATTTGGTATTTTTTCATTATCAACATTTTTGCCTTTCAAGCCAACAAACTCAACTGACAACCCAATGAAGTCAAGATTTGAATCCAACCTTCATTCCAATGAGTGCCTTCATCGTGTAGGTTCAACAGAATATTCAAATCCTTGTCCTATTAGCAGGCTACCTTGCATAAGTAACCAGTAATGGTACTGAACCTTCTTTTGTGCTGAGCACAGGCTGAATGAGATTGATATATTATTAGGAGGAACTGAATTTCCAATTATGTCTCTGGATAGTTCGTTAAACTGTGATTTGTAATGCTGAAGATGGCTCTGGAATTACAGGCTTGCACTTAGGCTGTTGTTATTATTACTTCCATTATCTAAATTATGTGCTTTTCCTTAAGAAACTCAGCAAGTGCCACAACTTTGGAGTGAGAAATAATTGCTATCAATTACCAATCATCCCTCATCGAGAGTACAGCACAAGCTACCCCTTGAGGTGGCAGCATGAATGGGTACCTGTCACTGCTGCTAGTTTGTGAGTGGTTAACTCAGTCTATACAGACTGAGTTAAAGCTGTGACAGGATTATTTTTCCAGTCCTGCAAGTTCTTTTCTCAGCAAGAACTCCTTCACGCTTAATAAAAACAGTAGATCAGGCAATTAATTTCATTTCATCAAACTTATAACCCTCTACATAGTAATTTAAATTATCAGCACTACTTGAGCATTCAAAACTTGAAAGAACTAATACAATATGAGAAAAACAGATGACTTTTATAACTGGATGCCTGTAAGACTTACAGCACTTCAGTCTGTTGTACTATCCAACTGAGCATCTGTGAGTGTGCCATCACCTGGAAGTGCAAAACTCCTATCCATTTAAATTCTGAATTCATGCCAGCTAGTCAGTAACTTGAGAACCTTATAATTAAAGCCCATGCCAAACAGCTTTTAGATTCTCAAAGGCTAGAGTGGAATCCAAAGCCTGAAAACAACCCACAAGGTAAAAAGGCATATAAAAAGTTCAGCACGAACAGGAATGGAATGAGAGCTTCTCAGGGTATAGATATATTCTAAACCCTAAATCTTAATGCCTGGAATAAAAGTACCTGCAATTTCTCAGAGCTGTGGAGAATGCCCTCCCTCAGGGAGATAAGGTACAGCACTTTTTTGAGGTGGTGATTCTATCTGCACAGAATTGAAAAGAAGGGAAGTGTACTCAGCCCTGGTGAGTTTGTCATTTTCTTGTTTGGATGAACTGTCCTCAAGAAATACAAAATCATAGAATCATAGAATAGTTTGCATTGGAAGGGACCTTAGAGATCATCCACTCTAACCTTTGGCTCAAGGAAGAGATGCAGCATTTGCTAAACAGAGAAAGTGCATACAGCCATTGAAAATTATTAAAAGGCAAATCCATGTTATTGTTCAAATAACTTTTCAAATAAACTCCACACAAAGTACTCTGTAAATATCTGAGGGGTGGGTGTCAAGTGGAGGGGGCCAAACTCTTTTTGGTGGTACGCACTAATAAGCCAAGGAACAATAGGTACAAGCTGGAACATAGAAGATTTCACCTCAATATGAAGAGAAATTTCTTCACAGTGAGGGTGACAGAGCACTGGAACAGGCTGTCCAGAGAAGTTGTGGAGTCTCCTTCTCTGGACACATTCAGAACCTGCCTGGATGCATTCCTGTGTGGACCACCCTGGGTGATCCTGCTCTGGCAGGGGGGTTGGACTCAATGATTTCTGGAGGTCCCTTCCAACCTCTACTGTTCTGTGATTCTGTGATCTAACTTCCTTCTCTTGCATTCAGCTAGTATTGTTATGTATGGGGTATTTCTGGAGATACTCAAGACCTGCCTGGATGAGTTCCTGTGTGACCTGGTCTAGGTGATTCTGCCTGCTTTGGCAGGGGGATTGGGCTGGACGATATCTCGAGGTCCCTTCCAGCCCCAAACATTTTGTGATTTGGGCCAATAACCGAAAAAAAAAACCCTATGTGAAATTCACCTTGCATTCAAAAATATGTCACATTTAAAAGACTGAAAAAATTAATTGGCTAATATTTATGGTAATTGTGTGGTTTGTTGGTATGCCTGATGTAATTTCTGGTAAATATGATTTTTAAAGGTTCAAAGCCTCTTGTTGCATTTTTACGTTCTTCAGGTAACATCAAATTCTGTACTACATTGCAAACGTGCTGTTATACTTAGCACACATGTCCCTCTCAACAAACCCCTGCTTCTTCTGTTTCTTTCAAATAGGTACCCATCAATACAAGCTCTTTCTTCAGTCCTTAAGAGATATGACAGAGCTTCCTTCCCTCTGCCATGGCACTGCCACACTTTTCACCTTTACCTTTGCCCAGCTGAACTGGCATGCTTTCAGACTTCATCATTCTCTGCTGTTGTGCCTGGTGCTGGTGGTGATGGTGCTGGTGGTGGTGGTGCTGCTGGGGGGCTTCCACTGTGCTTCTGATGGGCATTGCAGGGGGAAGTAAGCTGCTCCCGCCGGCAGGAGCACCCACAGCCCCACCTGAAGCCATAGCTGGAGCAATGAGCTTTCGGCCAAAATTCAGTAAGCTGTTGGAGACTTTGTTAATGTTCAGTGGGGCAGTCTTAGCACTGGCACTGAAAAAAGAAGAGAAGGAATATCACCTTGTAACAGTGTGAGAGCTGAAATCCCCATTCCACACCGACAATAACCAGGCTAGCTCAGTCTGGAAGCAGTTTGGACAGACACAGCAATGAATGTATTGTTCTCCAAAAATGGGGGGGTGGGGGGGTGGAATATCTAACATTTGAACATTACAAAGAGAGCACTTTCCTGCAGTTGCAATGGAATATGCACAGGATTTACAGGGCCTGCATATGGTGTGAGCTTTTCCAAACCCTTCCCAAAAAATGCAGACTAACAGAATACAAACCAGGTGTTTTTAACTTGTCTTTTCAAACAAAGCAAATGAAAGAGTGACAAAAGCCAATAAAAGCTCCAAGGCATCAAAGAATTTTGTAACACTGAGTTTACTGCACTTCTTTTTTAATGACTGCTTTAATATTTAATTCCACTAGATTAAATTCTCTTAAACGTTTACAGTAACTCAAACATGCCTTTCAACATGCAAAACTAGCACTTGACTGTATTTTTAGGTTGGGAGAGCTAGATGTCTCTTGCTCTCACTTAACCTTCTGCCCAGCCCAGTCGTTTAAAGCCAAGCACTGTTTAACAGGAAGCCTGATTTCTAAAGCAATGCTGGCTGAAGAATGACTTCAGGATATAACACATATCATGATCCTTATCATTATTAATTCACTTCAGTTACATGCAACTGGATGGACATTTAATTCACTCCAGCTACATGCAACATTAAGAATGAGGAAACTGTCATTTAATCTGTCTAAAATAAAGAGGCAAAGGAGCTTCACATTCCCAGTAGAAGTGTTCATATAAACCAAGGATCAGCAAAGCCAGTCCTATTTGTTCATGCAATATTTTCCTGGTTTATATGCTTAAAGCTTGAAATATTAGTCATAGAAATACATCACAATTGCAGAGGCCTTTCCACTGCTGAGGTTTCATTTTACTGAGCTGTACTTCAGCAACAGAAATAGTTGTATTTAACTATTTTGAAGAAATACATGTAATTAAAACCAATGCAATCACTGTACTGAGGGGGGGTCAGGGGGAAACACTTTTGCAATGTTTTGGGGAAGTTTAACCTAAACCAAATTACAAATTAATTAATACGAGTGACTTGTTACTTGCACAGACACCTGGAAAAGTAATTTTGATTTTGCATTTCATATAATTTCCTTGTGTCTAGATATGTGTTTTTTTTGAGCACACAAGATAAATGCATACACACACATAGAACAGATCCAGAAAACAAAACCAGCAGAACTCTTTATTCAGGATAGATATGGTTAAAATGAGAGCATAAAAAAGCATCTGAAGCTTGCACACTCATGAGATAGAGCCCCAAAGTGTATGGGGCCTTTCTGCCATATCATACAATCATAGAATGGTCCAGGCTGGATGGGACCTCCAAAGCTCATCCAGTCCAACCCCATCTGCAGTCAGCAGGGACATCCCCAACTAGACCAGGATGCCCAGGGCATCGTCCAGCCTCACCTTGAATATCTCCAGGGAAGGAGCCTCAACCACCTCCTTGGGCAACCTGGTCCACCACCCTCACAGTAAAGAATTTCCTGATATCCAATCCAAATCTGCTCTTCTCTAGCTTGAAGTCATTGACCATTGTCCTGTCACCACAATCGCTCCCCATTCTTCCTGTAGCCCCCTTCAGGTACTGGCAGGCTGCTCTTAGGATGTTCCCTGGAGCCTCCTCTTCTCCAGGCTGAACATCCCCAGCTCCCTCAGCCTGTCCATGTAGCAGAGGTGCTCCAGCCCTCCCCCCACCCCTTTTTCATGGCCCTCCTCCAGACCCTCTCCATCAGGTCCATGTCCTTCCTATACTGAGGGCTCCAGACCTGTACACAGTACTCCAGGTGAGGTCTCCCCAGAGCAGAGCAAAGTGGCAGAATCACCTCTCTGGCTCTGCTGGCAACACATCTTATGATGCAGCCCAGGCTGTGATTTGCCTTCTGTGCTGCAAGCTCACACTGCCTGCTCCTGGCCAGCTTCTCATCCTGCAGCACCCCCAAGTCCTTTTCCTCAGGACTGCTTTCTAATGCCTCATCCCCCAGTCTGTATTGACAGTGAGGATTGTTCCAGCCCAGATGCAGAACCCTGCACTTGCTCTTGTTGAACCTCATGAGGTTCACCTGGGTCACCTCTCCAGCCTGTCCAGGTCCCTCTGGATGCTATCCTGTCCTTCTGGTGTATTAACACCACTCAACTTGGTGTTGTCTGCAAACCTGCTGATGGTGCATTCAATCTCTCTAAGTCATTGATAAAATATTAAACATATTCACCAGCTCCATGCTCAGTACTCCAGGAGCAAAGCCCCTCAGTCTCTGCTTAGGATTTTTTTTCTATTCCACCACATACATGTGGCACCAGAAGAGTCAGCACAGGGGCTTTTGTTTAATGTCTTCTCCACTCCAGAAAGAAAAAGAAGCTTGTAGCTTTGAAGGTGGAAGAAGTAATGTCAAACGCTAGCTTAGCAGATGTCAATCAGTTATTAAGAGTTTGCAATGAATCTAATTGCATCACTGATTTCAGGGCTCATGCAAGTAATAACTTGGTTGAGATTCAGATTCCAGACCTTAGTAAATCTGGCATTTTCCCCTCAGTCTACTGAAACTAATCACCACTCACTCATATGAAACATCACCTTAGAAAAGGTAATGGCTTGCACGTTGAGTCCTGGGCTTGAATTTTCTCTAGGTCTAGAGCCTTGACAATCAGTAAAAAAACTTTCACCTTGTATGACAAAATAAAAAGTAAATATTTTTTTCCTGACAGGCTACCCCAGCAACAAAGCCATTGGATGCTTTGAGCTAACTGCATCATTGGAATCATGATGATTCAAAGATGTAGAAGACAAAGCTTACCTAGAGAAGCTCGTGTATTTGTGTCCATCAGCTTGTTTCTTGTTTCTTTTGTTATCAGCTATATCTTGCTTAATAAAAAGGATCAGTTTTCTTTCTACACTGTTTAATTTGCTGATTTGAAACTAGGAGAAGTTAGTTTATTTGCATTTTTCATATGGTTGGAAAAAGACTTTTTGAGAAACTTCACTTTACAGGAACAACAAACAACAAAAAATGTTCTCTAAGCCATTATGTCCAAACCATGATTTAAAAAATGCTTTCAAAAAGAATGTGCAGTAATGCTTTATAATTATTTGAGAACAAGGAATTATAATTACTGCAGCTTCTAAATACCTCTGCGTGACTTGGCTCTGCTATGAACTGCTAACAATCACCTCAGAACACATACACATAGGCATACGTGAAAAATAAATGATGGTGCTACCTGAATTTCTTGTCAACAAGTGGTCAATAAAACTATTCTGAAGCAAAATTTATTGTGCAATTTCTCTGAATCACAGCTTCATAAAACAAACAACAGTGAGGTGCTAGATCTCTGGAGGAGGTGAGTTAAAACTGAGCTGAATTTCAGGAGGATAAGAACAATGTATCTGTTTCTTACCATTTAAATGTCTGATATATTAATGCAAAGGATGATTATAACCATTAAATACGGATCAATGTTTACAGTTTAGTCAGCTACATGTACCAGATATGCACAATAACAAGAAAAATGCTGATTGATTATGTTGTAGTTATCAGAGGATGCATTTAAAAGTAAGGCATCAGTTTAAAAATATGAGTATCAAAGAGACATGAATGCCATCTAAGCAGCAAACAATATTGTTTCACCACAATAGGCATCATTGACCTTGACTCTGAATGGTGTATTTTTAAACTAGCAGTAGGAAGATGATTCAATCTCTGCAGTTTTCTGCTAAGCTGGAAATGTTTTGTTTTAAGGAAGTCTTATTCAAAGACGTTTCTCTCTTCAGTGAGAGGCCATTACGAGAGACAAATATGAGTATGATGGATTAAAAAGTTGTATATGTGACAAAATAAGCAACATATATTAGAGATTTGCCAAGACATTTTAAATATATCACTTTGAGTCTGTGGAATGAAAAGATGAAAAAGACCTGGCAGTTGATCTAACCCATCTCTCTGTATTCACTGCAGAAACATTTCCTAATGTTGCATCTTCCAGTTCTCTCTTCAGTCAAATCTTAAACTGATTTACCACATCTGACCTACTCTAAATCTTCCTGTGTTGAGACAAATTTATTCCAGGTATTCCTCTATCTGAAGTTTTCTAAACAATTCCTTCTCTCATTTGGTGTGTAGCCTGTATATCTATCTATCTATCTATCTATCTATCTATCTATCTATCTATCTATCTATCTATCTATCTATCTATCTATCTATATCTATCTATCTATCTATCTATCTATCTATCTATCTATGCAACGACTTTATATTCCTACATAGATTTAATGCATGTTTGTTGTCTTAGAATTTAGGTTTCCAACAGGTGTCATTCTTGCCTGGACTTTATTATTTATTTGGTTTGGGTTTTGGTTTTTTTTTTTTTCCAAAATCCTTGGAGTCTTTCATTTGGAATTTTCAAATCACTCATTTCTCAAGTTTAGGCAACTTTTGAGACCATTTTAAAGAAGAACAAACAAAACTATTAAGCAACTGCAATAGAATGTTGTCATTTCTGACACCCTTTTCTCTTTAAAGCCTGTTTTAAAAAAAATAAAAAAAAAAGAAAAAAGATGCATTTGCAGTCACTCCATTTTAATTTTAGCCAGGTTTTAATCTCACTGATTTAAACAGAACTTTGGAGGGGTGCAGAAGTCTAAAAGCCAGCAAGGTCCTGTGACTCAGTAGGCACAGTTACATGGCTACAGCCACGTGGAATTCAAGAAACTACCTGTGACAGGACAAAATCAGGTGAGACATTGGACTTGTGCTGCTGTGCCCTGCAGCCACCAGCCAGTCACCACCCACCAGCAATCAGCACTCACGTTGTGGCCACCCAGTTGCAGCATGGGTGCCTTGTGACTACCATATGGCATGGCCTTGGCAAGGAATTTAAGCAGCTTTGATAGAAAGAGTTTCTAAAACAAGGGAGGAATGCGGCGAAGAGGTTCGTTCAAAATTACTTCAGTCTGAATTTATATGAATTCAACCTAACTTCCACAGTTTCTGGTACATAGATACTGCAGACTGTGATTAGATTCAGTATCAGCTACAGAACATTAGCAATTTTTACATCCTGCTTTTAGTACACATGTCACTGCATGCAGAGGGTGGTGCTCGATGGCTTGAGGTTCAGATGGAGAGCAGCGACAAGTGGTGTCCCTCAGGGGTCTGTGCTGGGACCTGTGCTCTTCAGTATTTTTATAGACAGTGGGATTGATTACACCATCAGCAAGTCTGCAGAAGACACCAAACTGTGGTGTTGTCAACACGCCAGAGGGACAGGATAGCATCCAGAGGGACCTAGACAGGCTGGAGAGGTGACCCAGGTGAACCTCATGAGGTTCAACAAGAGCAAGTGCAGGGTTCTGCATCTGGGCTGGAACAATCCTCACTATCCACACAGACTGGGGGATGAGGTGAGAGAAAGCAGTCCTGAGGAAAAGGACTTGGGGGTGCTGATGGATGAGAAGCTGGCCAGGAGCAGGCAGTGTGAGCTTGCAGCACAGAAGGCAAATCCCAGCCTGGGCTGCATCCAAAGCAGCATTGCCAGCAGAGCCAGAGAGGTGATTCTGCCACTTTGCTCTGCTCTGGTGAGACCTCACCTGGAGTACTGTGTACAGGTCTGGAGACCTCAGTATAGGAAGGACATGGAGCTGATGGAGAGGGGCCAGAGGAGGGCCATGAAAATGGCCAGGGGATTGGAGCACCTCTGCTACAAGGACAGACTGAAGGAGCTGGGGGTGTTCAGCCTGCAGAAGAGGAGTCTCCAGGGAGACCTAATAGCAGCCTGACAGTGCCTAAAGAGGGCCTGCAGGAAGGCTGGAAAGAGACTGTTTGCAAAGGCCTGCAGGGACAGGACAAGAGGCAATGGCTTCAAACTAGAGAAGAGCAGATTTAGATTGGATGTCAGGAAGAAGTTCTTTACTATGAGGCTGGTGGCACTGGCACAGTTTGCCCAGGGAGGTGGTGGAGGCTCCTTCCCTGGAGATATTTGAGGTGAGGCTGGAGGAGGCCCTGGGCAAGGGAATGTCCCTGCTGAGTGCAGAGAGGTCGGACTGGATGAGCTTTGGTGGTCCCTTCTGGCCTGGGCCATTCTATGATTCTAAATGTCCTTAGCCTTAAAATAATGCCAGGAAGGTAACCGGAATGCTATCTGGAAAAGTTTCATCTTTCACGGAATAACAGGCAAGGTAAACACTCAAAATAAATAGCATCAAATGAGCTTCTATGCAATTCCTCTTTGGGCTAGAAGTGACTACTGAAACATTTTGTTTATGTGAGGTTTTAGTTCAGCAAACACAGAAATAGCTTACCGAGTTTTGTTCATCAAGTCTGCTCCACGTGCTTTGTAATAATCTAAATTTTGTTGGAATTGGTGAGTCACTGGTCTTGGATTTCTCTAAAAAAAAGAAAAACAATTAAAAATGAATACTGTATAGGAATTTTCTCAGCTATCTAAAGCAGAGACAAAATATATGCACATTAATGAAGTTTAGCAAGATGCAAATTTAAAGAATAAATTATTTTCCCAGGATCTTGTCTTCTCAAGGCAATAATGCCAGTTATATAAAAGTGAAGTCTTAAAATAATACCAAGTGTTAAGCAGTCAGTCCACCTTGTGCTCACAGGAACCAGTGCTCTTCCACACAGCAATGAGGCTGTCAGCTGCAGCAGTAACATCGCTAACAGAATCAGCAATACTCGGACAAGTTCAGATACTGCTCTGATCTCTTGCTTTAGCCCAGGTACAGAATATTACCACCTCCAAACTAAAGAAAATGGTAACAGTAAGGAGAAGCCACAGCAAATGTTTTAAACCAAGCAGGGAGGCTTGGCTGAGACATCTGAAAGCTGTGTGGTGAGACTTGGACAGACTGAGAGCTGGCCAGAGAGGAACCTAATGAAGTTCAACAAGGGTAAGTGCAGAGTCCTCCAGATGGGAAGGAAGAATAAACTGCACCAGCACAAGTTGGGAGGTGATCTGCTGGAGAGCAGTCCTGTGGAGAAGGACCTGGGAGTGCTGATGGATAACAAGTTCTGCATGGGACAGCAATGTGCCCTGGTGGCCAAGAGGGACAATGGTATCCTGGGGTGCGTAAGAAATGTCCAGCAGATCCAGGGAGGTTCTGCTCCCCCTCTACTATGCCCTGGTGAGAACTCACCTGGAATATTGCATCCAGTTTTGAGCTCCCCAGTTCAGGAGGGACAGGGATCTGCTGGACAGAGTCCAATGGAGAGCTATGAAGATGCTGAAGGGACTGGAGCACTGCCCTAGAAGGAGAGGCTAAGAGCCCTGGGGCTGTTCAGTCTGGAGAAGACTAAGAGGGGATTTAATAAATGTTTCTAAATATCTGAGGGCTGGGTGTCAAGAGGGAGGGGACAGGCTCTGCTCACTTGCACCCTGTGACAGGACAAGGGGCAATGGATAGAAACTACAGCACAAGAGGTTCCACTTCAACTTGAGGAGGAAATTCTTCACTGTGAGGCTCCCAGAGCACTGGCACAGGCTGCCCAGAGAGGTTGTGGAGTCTCCTTCTCTGGAGACTTTCAAGCCCCATCTGGATGCATTCCAGGGTGACCTGCACTAGATTCTCTGGTCCTGCTGTGGCAGAGGGGTTGGACTCAATGATCTCCGGAGGTCCTTTCCAACCCCTAACACCCTGTGATCCTGTGAACCGAATGCATCACTAGCAGCGCCTCCGGGAAGAACTCAACGTAGCCACAGCTTGAACACTGCCACTAGATGGCACTTGGAGCCTTTTTTATCTCTCCGGATTTCATCCTGCTCAAACAGAGGCCACGAATAAAGACCTGTCCCTTTACAATAAAATGTAGATCATTCATACTGAAACCAGAAGCCACTTGTTGGTCTCCACTTCTGCCACAGTGAAGCTATTTCGCTGAAGCACACTGCCTTCAGTGTCCTGAAGTCGTCCTTTTTGGATTTAATGATTCACTGAGCATTGGTTAAGTGTAGATCATGGTACATGCACAAAGTGACTGGATGAAACAAATGCATCGTTAAGGGCATTCTTTAGAGCAATTTGAAGGTAAAGAGGTGTCTTTAAAAAATAAAATCTATAAATTAGAAGAGCAATGGATTGAAGTAAATAATTTCCTTATATTCTGATCTGCCTTCTTAAATCCTGTTAGTAGTAAATATAGTTCTAATGAACTACACAATGACCTTTCCAAAAGAGTAAGTCACAGATAAAGGAGCATATGATATTTTCAATGGAGTCAGTCTTCAGCTGTTTCAGTGTCATGCTGTATTTTTGCCCTCCAGATGTTACCATAGACTGGAGTAGCTACAGTCTTAGCCTCTCACGTAAGTGCAGATAATTCTCCTTCCTTGGAAACTTTCTCTTTGGAGGAAGTTGTAGGAGTTCATTTTAAGGACCCAAATATTGTATGTGCAAAAAGGAGAGAAGCAGATTTAAAGAGGTGGTAGACATGAAAAGCTGTTCTACATCTGAAGATTAGTGGACAGGGGAAGGGCAATGAATGTCTTCTATCTGGACTTCTGCAAGGCTTTGACACAGTCTCGAACAACATTCTTCTCTCCAAACTGGAGAGATACAGATTTGATGGGTAGACTGTCTCATGGATAAGGAACTGGCTGGATGGTTGCATCCAAAGGGTTGTGGTCAATGGCACGATGTCCAGATGGAGATGGGTGACAAGTGGTGTCCCTCAGGGATCTGTACTGGGACCAGTGCTGTTTAATATCTTCATCAATGACACAGACAGTGAGATTGAAAGCACTCTCAGCAAGTTTGCAGACGACACCAAGCTGAGTGGTGCTGTCAATATGCCATAGGGATGGGATATAATCCAGAGGGACCTGAACAAGCTGGAGAAGTGAGCCCAGGTAAACCTCATGAGGATCATCAAGGCCAAGTGCAAGGCCCTGCACCTGGGTTGGGACAATCTGTGTTATCAATACAGGCTAGGGGGATGATGTGATACGATAGAGTGCAGCACTGTGGGAAAGGACTTGGGTGCTGGCAGACCAAAAGGTGAACATGAGCCAACAATCCACACTTGCAGCCCACAAGGCCAGGTGCATCCTGGGCTGCATCAAAAGAAGCGTGGCCAGCAGATCAAGAGAGGTGATTCTGCCTCTCTACCCTGCTCTGGGAGACCTCACTTGGAGTATTGCGTCAGCTCTGGGAGCCTCGATATGACAAGGACATGGACCTGATGGAGTAGGTCCAGATGAGCACCACTAAAATTATGAGAGGTCTGAAACACCTCTCCTAAAAGGACAGGCTGAGACAATTGGAGTTGTTCAGCTGGGAGAAGAGAAGACTCTGGGGAGACCATATAGCAGCCTTCCAGTACCTGAAGGAGGCCTGCAAGAAAGCTGGGGAGGGACTATTTACAAAGGCCTGCAGTGATAGGACAAGGGGCAATGGATTTAAATTAGAGCAGGGTAGATTTAGATCAGACATTAGCAAAAAATTCTTTGCTATGAGTGTGGTGGAACACTGGCACAGGTTGCCCAAGGAGGTAGTGGAGGCCCCATCCCTGGAGATATTCAAGGTCAGGCTTGATGGGGCTCTGAGCAACCTGATCTAGTCGGGATGTCCCTGCTTACTGCAAGGGGGTTGGTCTAGACAACCTTTAAAGGTCTCTTCCAACCCAAAGCATTCTATGATTTCTGGGGTCAAAATTAAGGCTGGGAATTTCCAGATAATTTCCTGCAGTCAGACTTAATCATGTATGAAATGTCTCATTTTCTTTCCTTGGAACACATCAAACATTTAAAAAAATACATCCTGTTTGTGATGTTAATTAAAACCTGAAACAACTAAAAGCTATTAGACAGGCATTAAAACCCCCATATCCTCATCTAACCTACCAGCCACATTGTAATGGCCGCTCTACATTTTTCTTCTCCTGTTATAAAAACAATATTTGCATAACTCTACCCCATTCATATGGTATGTAAGTCAGTTCTCATCAACTGACAGCAATAACAATGAATCAGCTTTAGTTACTATTGCTCTAGTTGGGTAATTCAATGCATTTCTATGATAATCAAATCCAAACTGACGTGATGAGGATAACTGATGGTTCTGCAACGACTATGTGAGTAATCAAACACTGGAACTTTTCTCCCATAAATTAAATAACTTTTTTTTATTTACATGCCTTGGTGACCATTTCAACAAGGTGGAAGAGTAAGAGAAGGTTAAAATAAGAGGCACTTCTAAGTCATATGACAGACCTTTGAAAAATTCATGTTAGCAGATGCTAGTGAGATTTGCAACTTGTTTCCAGTAACTCAGTATATATTTTAAACTTAGCAAGAACTGTCACCACCCAAGAATTGTAAAACAAACAAAAAAAAATTACACAGTCCTTCTAAGATTAAAAAGAAAAAAAAAAAGGGAAGGAAAAGATCACACGGAACAGTATTTCTAAACATATTTATGCAGCAGTCACAGGATCACAGAATGTTAGGGGTTGGAAAGGACCTCCAGAGATCATTGAGTTCAACCCCCCTGCCAGAGCAGGACCAGAGAATCTAGTGCAGGTCACATAGGAGTGCATCCAGATGGGTCTGGAAAGACTCCAGAGGAGGAGACTCCACAACCTCTCTGGGCAGCCTGTTCCAGTGCTCTGGGACCCTCACAGTGAGGAAGTTCCTTCTCATGTTGAGGTGGAACCTCCTGTGCTGGAGTTTATAGCCATTGTCCCTTGTCCTGTCACAGGGTGCAAGTGAGCAGAGCCTGTCCCCTCCCTCTTGACATCCAGCCCTCAGATATTTAGAAACATTTATTAAATCCCCTCTCAGTCTTCTCTTATCCAGACTGAACAGCCCCAGGGCTCTCAGTCCCTCCTCCTAGGGCTGTGCTCCAGTCCCTTCAGCATTTTCACAGCCCTCTGTTGGACTCTCTCCAGCAGATTCCAGTCCTTCCTGAACTGGGGAGTCCAAAACTGGATGCAGTATTCCAGGTGAGGTCTCACCAGGGCAGAGTAGAGGGGGAGGAGAACATCCCTTGATGTGCTAGACACTTCTTAATGTACCCCAGGGACCCATTCACCTCCTCCCACACTCCCTCCCTCTTTCCTGTTACCTCATACAGTAGTCAAAACAGAGATGCCATGGCAAGGCCACAGAAGAGAGAGAGAGAGAAGTTGCAAGCAGAAGCAACAGGAGAAGAAAAGAGAGAGAACCATTTATGCCTCTGCTCTATATTCCCATTAGCAAGCCAATGAATTATATAGACCTTATAATTGTTTTACTTTTGCATCCAGTGCTAATTTATTTTGCTTTTCAGTCATTGCAGTCACGATCTAGGCTAAAGTTCCCCCTTCAAACTGTAACACCAGGTTATGGCTGCAACCTGATGTTTCACCATTTGAATGTACATTCTCTGTAAAAGTCTAGATGCAGGTGCAAGTGGAGGAATCTCTACAATATTGTTTTTTAATTCTTTGCTGAGGTATTTCCTTTCCCTCCTCTTTAGTATTATTAACAGAAAAAAAAATCAAAATAAAATTTTAACAAAATTTGAAGGTTCAGAATAAGACACAGCAATCAAAAAAAAAAATTTCAGTCAGTATGGTGAAAAATGAGACTTATTTTAGTGAACATGGTACTGCCTCAATACCAAGGGAAAAGAACTCGTCATCAGAGAAATGAATTGCTCAGCTGTTTATAAGCAAAAAAGCTCTGGGGGAATTTCTCAGGGCCCAAACCACAAAGCATTGCAGGGTTACACAAACATATGTTGCAGGTGTTTTAGGGTAGACAGGTGGGAAAACCTTAGCTTGTGAAAAATACTCTCTTGTAATAGATGGCATCTGAAACTAGATAAATGCAACGGAGGAAAACCAAACAGAACAGCAGCAGTAAATTGTCTGCACACAGAGCAACAGGCTCACCAAAATAATCTCCTCACTAGTGCCAAATGGGATTTTTTTAAAAACTATCCTTTTTTCAATACATTAAACAATATTTTTTCTGAAGCAGTAGTATTTTAATCCTAAACCAAAGAACAGACTGAATTAACCACATCTAAAAAAGAGGAGGTAGATAATGATGCAGTGGTGGGGTTTTTTTTGTTTATTTAAGGGAGTTGGGGCTGTTCAGTCTGGAGAAGAGAAGGCTCCAAGGAGACCTTCTTGTGGCCTTCCAGCATCTGAAGAGGGACTACAAGAAAGCTCGGAAGAGACATTTTAGGATGTCAAGTAGTGATAGGACTAGGGGGAGTGGGAAAAAAATAGAAATGGGTAGATTCAGATTGGTTAGGAAGCAGCTCTTCCCCATGAGGGTGGTGAGACACTGGCACAGGTTGCCCAGGGAGGTGGTGGAAGCCTCATCCCTGGAGGTTTTTGCAGCCAGGCTGGATGTGGCTGTGAGCAACCTGCTGTAGTGTGAGGTGTCCCTGCCCATGGCAGGGGAGATTGGAACTAGAAGATCCTTGAGGTCCCTTCCAACTCTATGATTCTGTGATTCTATGATTTTTAAGGAGTCAGTCTGCTCCTTTCCCCTCTCTTTAGCTGTCAGGGCAATATTGGATTTTTTCAAAATTCTTGTACACCCTAGAACATTTTTATATGAAAAAGCTATTTTTTCCCTGTTCATTTGTTTCTATTGGAAGCTGTAATGACTGGGAGGTCAGCAAAGGTTTACCTTTTCTTTCTAGATCCCCTACCCTTATTTCTTCAATAAATTTGACGCAAACATGACAAAAATTCAGAGTGGGAAAGAGATGACATGGAGCAGCTGAGATGTGGATATGGAATCCAGTTTGTTCAGTTCAGCAGTAGTTTTTCTATTAGGCACTAACAGTATGAAGTGCGTACTTACGATTAGGTAGCAGTCTAGCTGCACAGGAGATCTGTGCTACTGCTGTTGGCAAAGGGGGGACACCATAATCCTCAAAGTGGGGAAAAATGCTTTCTGTTCATGCATTTCAGAAGGATGCTATAGGTCTCAATCACAGAACTAACTATTTGCAATGCAATAATGAAAAATTGAAAAGCATGAAAAATTGTTCTATTTAATAATTCCTAAAGAAAATTAGGCAGTGCTTTTCCACCCTGACTGAACAAAAATTCTCAGAAAGAATTGAAAAGGAAAGAAATTCAGTTAACTGAAGCAAGTCAGGAAAAGACCTCTGAACAAGCTGAAATAAATGGTCTCAAAAATTTTTTTTTTTTTTTTTAATGTGAGGACCCTCCATTCCCCTGGCAACTGAAAATCTCAGATACCAGGAATATATTTTAAATATTCTGCATTATCACCTGATTGTAACTTCATGCACAGATACTTTCTCTCACACAGGCATTCCATGACAAGAGATGAACAAATGAAAAAGGACAAGTGAGGTTTAAAAATACTTTGGTGACTTGACTGAAAGAAATTTCTAGTTGTGTATTTTGGCTTCTTGTCCCAATTTATTGGAAAGTTTTTTTTTTTCTTTCTTTCTTAATAGTTTTACAGCATATTGTGTTTTAGCAGGTGCTCAAATCTTACCAAATTAGCTATTATCCAGACAAAAAAACACTCTGACCTGCCAACATTCAAGTTCATAACCTGAGTAAAATCCTCATCTTCCATCAACAGAATTGCTGAAGTACCTTTTACATCTGCCTGTTAATTTAGTCACCTATTTTTCAGCAGAACCCTTGGCTTTAAGAAGTAAATTAAGTAAATAGAGAGGTATAAATCTGACAGTGTTCAGCCCTACCCCATGACAGATTTATGCTCTGGCATCTTGCAGCCCTGCATGGTTAGGAACAGGAGTTTTACAACAATGTGGAGGAAAGATCCAGGATTTTGAAGGAAACACACAGCAAGTCTTGCTTGAAATCCCGGAATGCTCCAAATGATGAGATTTAAAATCTGACATCTTTATGTACAGAAAAGCTACCACATTATGGTTTTATTGGCACTCATTTTGGACAACCTGCATAACTCACTGATGGCTTTGTGAGTAATGCAGTTATCTGAAGCTTAGACTGATAAACCCCTTGTACGCAGGCCTCATATACTGGGGAAAACCAAGAACATTTTAAGGTGCTAGTTGATTATTTCTGTTATGTGGAATGAAACACTAATTCATATCTCATGTGCAATGTGTTAGTCAATAAAGGTTCTTAGGGGAGTGAAAAAGGCTCTTTCACAGAATCACAGAATTAACCAGGTTGGAAAAGACCTTCGAGATCATGAAGTCCAACCTATCACCCACCAACACCATCTGATCAACTAAACCTTGGCACTAAGCCAGGCTTTTTTAAAACATTTCCAGGGACAGTGACTCCACCACCTCCCTGGGCAGCACATTCCAATGGCCAATCTCTCTTTCTGGGAAGAATTTCTTCCTCACCTCCAGCCTAAACCTCCCCTGGCACAGCTTGAGACTGTGTCCTCTTGTTCTGCTGCTGGTTGCCTGGGAGAAGAGACCAACCCCCACCTGGCTACAACCTCCCTTCAGGTAGTTGTAGACAGCAATGAGGTCTCCCCTGAGCCTCCTCTCCTCCAGGCTCAACACCCCCAGCTCCCTCAGCCTCTCCTCACAGGGCTGTGCTCCAGACCCCTCCCCAGCCTTGTTGCCCTTCTCTGGACACATTCCAGCATCTCAACATCTTTCTTGAATTGAGTAGCACAGAACTGGACACAGGACTCAAGCTGTGGTCTAACCAACGCTGAGTACAGGGCCAGAATGACTTCCCTGCTCCTGCTGGCCATACCAGGAGCCCCATGCACAAACCACAACAAAAGGAATACGATATCCAAGTATTTTCCTCTGAAATACAGAGAGAAGCTAACATCCTAGTGCTGCAGGATGAGCAGCCACTTTCATTTTGGATTCCAATATTAAAGATACTGCAGAGACATTCTGATCACTGCTGTTCCTTAAAAAGATATCTCCAAACCTAGATTTCCATAACAGGTTACAGCAAAGGATAAAATGTACCATTCCCATGGCTAGCTTGAAGGTATTTTGCTGTTTGAGAGAAGTGTTCCCCAATACAAATGTACTCACATAACTTGGTATACAATAAGAACACATTAATATTTACTATAAAATATGTCAATATGCCAGCAGTACATCTACATTTATATCAGAAGATACAGAACTTCCATTCCATCATAAAAGACTGGATATGACTCAGTAGCTAATATTTCACACAGAATTGAAAAGTTATTAGTCTGTTTTTATATAACACAGTTTGTGTTTTGCAAATTTCAGTCAAATAAATAAATTATGATGCAGAGAACTTTTGATTAGGTAGACCCAAAGTGCTTTAAGTGTTTTAAGTGCTTCCTTTTGATAAACTACCTTGCAAACTAGAAATGATTAATTGAATTGTCAGGTTGCATATAAGAAGAACCATAATCACCTCACCCTAACACTGTTAAATACATTTTATTAGTGTAATTTTATAAATAACATCATTAATCTTTAGGAGAAGGTCAGTAGCTTTAGAAGAGTTTTTAAGTAGAAGTAAACCAATCATTTGAAAGAAACAGCCCCAAGAAATTCACAAGCAATGAGTTTTATTGGTAGCTAAGGTAATTAAGAGCTTAAAGTACTTCAGCTTCTTGCTTTATCATCAAGCACAATCAGAATTGCTTTACTTTGCTACTAAGGATATGAATTTGCTCAAAGAGAATAAACAGTTCTAAGTTTTGCCTTCCAAAGACAACTTCCTCTCTATAGTTCTTGTTCTTAACATGACAGAGTTTATAAATTCCCAGTGAATATTGGGAGCTCTGATCCCCACTCCTTCCCTATTTCCAAATTCTCCCTCTTTAGAGAAGACTAAAAATGTGAACACTTTTTTTCCCCCTTTTCCTTGTGTTTGTTCTCACTGCCAGGAGTGGACTGCAGCACCATCTCACTCGGTCCTACATAGAGCTGGGACAAGTCTTTGTATCTGCACCATGTTACCTCCACCATAGCTTTGTACTTCACTACGCACGAAGCTTTATTCTGTTCTCTTCTGTTTCCCACCATTTCCCTACTCATTTAAGTGCAATGACTGCTTGACTTTGATACAGTATTTGTGGGTTCTTTACCAAAAAACTGACCTGTGCATACAACACTGAAGAAACAGCAATACTGGAAACAGCATCATTGGCAAACTAAGAGAATCATTTTTCTCCTTCAATTGATGACTACAATGTTACATATGATACTGAGGAATGAGAAGGGCTTGGAAAGATTTCTCATTTGAAAATGATGACTAATCAACTTACTTTCCAAGATCTTTTCCTGAAAATATTACTGCTGAGGGGGGGATTTAATAAATGTGTGCTAAAGGTGTGTCTTAGTCTGGAGAAGAGAAGACTGAGAGGGGATTTAAGAAATGTTTATACATGTCTGAGGGCTGGGTGCCAAGAGGGAAGGGACAGGCTCTGCTCACTTGCACCCTGGGACAGGACAAGGGGCAATGGATAGAAACTCCAGCACAGGAGGTTCCACCTCAACATGAGGAGGAACTTCTTCACTGTAAGGGTCCCAGAGCACTGGAACAGGCTCCCCAGAGAGTTTGTGGAGTCTCCTTCTCTGGAGGCTTTCAAGCCCCATCTGGATGAATTCCTGTGCGACCTGTGCTGGATTCTCTGGTCTTGCTCTGGCAGAGAGGGGTTGGTCTCTTCTCCCAGGCAACCAGCACCAGAACAAGAGGACACAGTCTCAAGCTGCACCAGGGGAGGTTTAGGCTGGAGGTGAGGAGAAAGTTCTTCACAGAGAGAGTGGTTGGCCATTGGAATGTGCTGCCCAGGGAGGTGGTGGAGTCACCATCCCTGGAGGT
Source organism: Indicator indicator (assembly GCF_027791375.1). NCBI lineage: Eukaryota > Metazoa > Chordata > Aves > Piciformes > Indicatoridae > Indicator > Indicator indicator. The sequence continues at coordinate 30,185,534 of NC_072020.1, forward strand.
GTTCAAGAGGGGATTGGACGTGGCACTTGGTACCATGGTTTAGATAGTCATGAGGTGTAGGGTGACAGGTTGGACTCGATGATCTTTGAGGTCTCTTCCAGCCTTCTTGATTCTATGATTCTATCTCTGAGGGTCCCCTCCAATCCCTAACATCCTGTGATCCTATGTGATGTACAGGGATTCTTTGAAGAAGATGAAAATTTTTTGGCAGGTCAATTAAATGGTTAATGCATCAAAGAAAAATGCAATGAACTCTGAGAGAGATGAGAAAGTTACTGCACTATGACTATTGACCACATAGTTTTTTTTTTTTTTAATATATATATAGCTTAAAATGCATAGGTGCACTGGGAATGAAGGGTTTGAAACAAATGGAGAAAAACGAAGAGGATTTTTAATTCATGGTACACTTACTATTTTTATGTGGTACTATGGCAACATGGATATTCCAAGTAATTTATCATTAAACGCATATCTGCCTGTCACACCTTGTTCTATTAATGAAATGCAATAACTCAGTATTTAAAGCCATAATTCCTACAACAAAGCATTGCTTATCTCCTTGGAAAAACAGAAGTTTCTGATTTTAAGAACATGAACATAAACAAAGAACAAGTTAGTATCATGGCCTTCACATGTAAAACATATGCAAGTCTTGGTTGTATATGGCCACATGAAAAAGCTTAGCATGCAGTTAAGAAAAAACACTGATTTAGTGCATTTGCAAAGGGGGAACTTAGATTATCAGAATGCTTGGATTCAAGGAATTGAGTATGGTTATAAAACCAGAGTCAGTTTGAAGACTCTGACATGGCTTTGTTGATAAAAAGCTCTCTCCATTGTACTAAACTCCCAAATCTTAATCTCTCAGCAATTAGGACACATAGACATTCTCTGCGAGTCACTGGAAGTAAAGACATTGAAATTTGTTTCTAATAATTCCTTTCCTCCCAGATGAACAGACATGTAGTCAGCATTCCTAGAAAACCCTGCTTCCTTTCTCAGTCATGTCACCTGTCAAGGCACCTCTCCTCTAAAGTACAAGTGACCTTACTTGTACTGACCACCAGCTCATATTGCATTACCCCAGTTTCCCAATACTTGCTTTTTGTGCACTCCAAGCCCTTAATGCAGTACTGCAAATATTCTGAATTATTATTCACATTCTTCATGATCAAAAAAAAACCCAACCCCAAAATAACCAAGTGTTTGTTAGAGACCCTCTCTCCCCCTTGTTGGTATCCCTCTAACAAAATGGACTCTGCACCCCAGCAGTACCTCTGTGTGTAGGTACAAATTAATGAGTTGCTAATGCCCAAACACTGCCAAATCCCGACTTCGGATTGGCTGCAATCTGGTCATTAAAGAGAGGTAATTAATGCCAGATTGCACACAAAATGCTAACAAACAAACAAAACAACCCCAAACCTGCTTTTCTCCTGCCACAGACAGCAAAACAAACACTACTGACATAACGGCAGCTTTCAAAGGACAGTCGCAGCTCTGCAGCGGCACCTCAGTTAATGAGTGTAGCGAAAAGAATTTATCTGAAGGGGAAGAAAGTGAAACTCAACAGCCTTTCAGGCACATGAAGCTAGCTTGGAGAAAACTCTGAGAAGGTGGCAGCTACTTAAGAGGAAAATTCAGCTGAAAATAAAGGTACAAAGGGTTCGGTTGAAAATTTCAGTAACGTGTTTTCCCCTTGTCACTTACTGCTCGGATTGTGAAAAGCTGGAACGCAGATTTCTGTGACTAATCGTTGTATGAGTGATCATGACCATACATTATTGCTTAAGTTTGCTGGCAGTGCCTGCTATTTCAGTCATGATGAACTAATAATACTTCTTTGAAATGTCATGTATGCTTCATCATGGGTTTAGCTGGAATGTATTATTATTACACGGCTACTTTCAATGTCAGCAAATAGCTTAAAATACAACGCTGAGAAAATATCAACAGCAGTAACTAGAATATTATTAGCATAACTAAGAAATTAATTCCCCATCAAGCAAGCACAACTTCCTTTTTTCTTTCTTTGAATCAATGGCTTAAGATAAAAAGGTGTCTTCACTGAATGAAACTCCTAACTAGCTTGCTCAACAAACAAGAGTAACGCACCGAGCTAAAATATCTGAAATCAAATTTGTTTTACAAAAATATTAGGAATAAATATAGTTAGCTTGCAGACAAAGGATGCTTGCAAGGTTCTTAGCATGCAGTGCAAAACTGTAATATTGCATAGAGTGCTTCAGTTTTCTAATAAGTCACTGAGATAAGGTTAGCACTTCAACACGGAACAATATACAAATAAGAACACCCAAAGATGAAAATTACTCTGCTTATGTTGCTGTATTAGAATTTTATTTGCTAAAGGGTGAAAACAGATTTGCAAAATTCACAGTTAACTTAAAACAATAGTTTTAAACCTTTTATTCCTAGCCCTGGCTGCCTTCAGGAAGGAAGGAACATCTGGTTATTTAAGGAACACAATATGTTCACATTTTCTATGACTTTTGTTTCTAATTGGGTTTTTAAATTTTTTTTTATTTGAACAAGTCTAGTCAGAACTATGTTTTTTAATCACTTTATATTTTTTCCACTGCCCTGTATCTGTATCTCTGCTTCTTAATTTTGCAGCATTTGCTCTGAAAATGAACAGCACTCAATGGTTTTGATAAGGAAAAAAAAAAAAGAAGAAAGTGGCCACTTACAGGAAATTAAGTACCCAGAGACACAGGATCACAGGCTCACAGGATGTTAGGGGTTGGAAGGGACCTCTGAAGATCATCGAGTCCAACCCCCCTGCCAGAGCAGGACCATAGAGTCCAGCACAGGTCACACAGGAATGCATCCAGATGGGCCACAGAGTCATAGAATTGCTAGGGTTGGAAGGGACCTCAAGGATTATCTAGTTCCAACCCCTTGCCATTGGTCTTGAAGGTCTCCAGAGAAGGAGACTCCACAACCTCTCTGGGCAGCCTGTTCCAGTGCTCTGGGACCCTCACAGTGAAGAAGTTCCTCCTCATGTTGAGGTGGAACCTCCTGTGCTGGAGTTTATATCCATTGCCCCTTGTCCTATCCCAGGGTGCAAGTGAGCAGAGCCTGTCCCTTCCCTCTTGACACCCAGCCCTCAGACGTTTATAAACAGTTATTAAATCCCCTCTCAGTCTTCTCTTCTTCAGACTAAGACACACCTTTAGCAAACAGTTTTGGATATATACAGAAAGCCCTTTCCTTATTTTCTCCTTTCACATATACACACTTTAAACACCCCATTCTTCCCTGTGCTTATGTTCAGAAGGACATATAAACAACTGAGATAATTATCTGTTCAAAGATTAGAAACGTGAAACAAATATCTGCTAAGCAGGTTACCTTTATCATCCTGTGCAAAGACAACAACACAGGGTTGAGCTTTTCATTCTACATTCTCCTTAGAACTGGAGATAGCCATATACAGAAGAGGCTGAAATTCAATTATTCTGCACTGATCATACTCATGCCTGTCAAATTAGTATCTTTCAGGCCCCCCCTTCAGAGGTACTTTAACTTGTTTCCAGCTGTTATGGAGAAGTGTATTTCTCTTCTGTGGTACTGGACTACATCAGGAACATGGTATCTAAAATGTCCTCTCATCCCAGCTGCCAACTGGGGTTCATAAATTGAAATGAAGAGTTGCTGCACGCTTTAGATTAATAGAAAATACTGATTACTTTTCATATTATTAATCATAGAATCATAGAATCAACAAGTTGGAAGAGACCTCCAACATAATCCAGTCCAGCCCTATCCAATCAACCAGACCATGGCACTAAGTGCCTCATCCAGGCTTTTCTTGAACATCTCCAGGGATGGCAACTCCACCACCATCCTGGGCAGCACATTCCCATGGCAAATCTCTCTCTCTGTGAAGAACTTCCTCCTAACACCCAGCCTGTACCTCCCCTGGCACAGCTTGAGACTGTGTCCCCTTGTTCTGTTGCTGGTTGCCTGGGAGAAGAGACCAACCCCCACCTGGCTGTAGGTGTTACTACTGGATAATGCTAAGGCTTCTGCTCAAGTTTGATTACACAGTAGGATGGGAAATGGTATTTGTCCATCTATAAGAAAAAAATGCCATCCATCTTTTAAGTATAGCTTTCTTTTCACATTTCAGTTGCTTTCCTGGTGATGACTGAAATGACAGGGGCAAACAAAACATGACAGGTTCATGAAGCCAAAGTTTAGCACTCCTGATAGTCTACAAGACAAATAAGCAGGGAATAGATATTTCTTGTTAGATGAAGGGAACAGAAGAAATCATGAGTGTTATTAGACATGCACATTCAGATTATCTCCAGAATCAAAGGTTATGAATGCAAAGGCTGTATCAGGTCTATCTTGACTACTTCATCAATTATGACAGGATTGTTCCTTAAGAACTTTTCAGTTTTATGTACATACTACCAACCTTTCTTAGTCCAAATAACCCACAACTTCCCCTCAGTAGGTTACTTGGCATTTGCCTAAATGTAAAAATAAGCAGATCCCTGTTTATCCCTGCCCATGACTTCTAAACTGCATTTCTTGTTCAGTTTTGAGTTCAAGCTCCAAGGGGCAGAGAGCAAGCCTCTTTCAGATATTTGGGACAACACTGAACATTCTTGCCCTGTTCCACAAATAATGAAATAAGCCACTGGACCATGCAACAGTTTCCTATAGAAGAGAGTTCCTTCACACATTAAAACCCAAGTAAAATCTCAGAAGAGGCCACACAGAACAATTCAGGCCTGTCTCAGGAGATCTACACTGTACTGTGCCAAATGTAATTTCCTATGAGAAGCCAGAAGCTGGTGACAAAGAAATGCACAGGAAAACATCAAATGATGAAGAAAAATCATTAAACACTGAATGTGCTAATCATCACTTACAAGTTGCACTATTGACTAAAATCTCCTTGTCTTTTCTTCCAATCTCCATTTATCTGCTCAGGGAATAAAGGCAAACTGGATTATCTTTATGCAGATAAAAAGGTCTCATGATTTTCCCACTTAGATAGGTATATAATCTGTGTTCTAAAGCACCCATGATGTATTATTGAGTCTTCCCCTTTCACTTTGTGTAATGAAAAATGTTGATAGGCTTTGAAAATTTGTATGTGGAGGTCCTACAGAGTAACAAGACTTGGAATTCAAAAATATGTTAGATTGAAACAACATGTAAGTGAAGCTTAAAATCATGCCTGAGGAAAGATAAGAAACAGGTACACAAGTCTTAGCATTGAATATAAATTTCTTTTTCAGACCAGAAGCTTTTTTTTTTTTGCCTTCCCCCCCCCGATTGATCTTTTAGAACAGCTTAACTTCCTTGCTGTACAAAGACCAGATCTGTTTATGCAATCTTGACCCAAAGATATAATGCAAAATAAAGATGGCTGCAAGTCCTTTAGGGCTCTTCATTCTCTGGAAATCCCAGCTTCCTAACCTTCAGAGTATTTTCTAAGCAAGTAAGTACAGCTCAAAAATGAGGAACAATTGTAATGAATCATATCTGACCTGTTGGAGAGCACCGAAGGGGAAAAGGGCCTGGGGGTCCTAGTGGATGGGAGGTTGACCATGAGCCACCAATGTGCTCTTATGGCCAAGAAAGCCAATGCCATTCTGGGGTGGATTAGAAGGGCTGTGGTGAGTAGATCAAGAGAGGTTCTCTTCCCCTTCTACTCTGCCCTGGTGAGGCTGCATCTGGAATGTCCAGTTCTGGGCCCCTCAGTTCAGGTAGGACCTCAGGGAACTGCTTGAAAGAGTCCAGCACAGAGCCACAAAAATTATTAGGGGAGTGGAACATCTTCCTTAGGAGGAGAGACTGAGGGAGCTGAGGGCTCTTTAGCTTGGAGAGGAGGAGACTGAGAGGTGACCTCATTCATGTTGATAAAGATGTTCAGGGTGAGTGCCAGGAGGATGGAGCCAGGCTCTGATGGGTGATGCCCAATGACAGGACAAGGGGCAATGGTGGAAGTTGAGGCATAGGAAGTTCCATGGAAACATGAGGAAGAATTTTTTTCCCTGTGGGTGTGATGGAACACTGGAACAGGCTGCCCAGGGGTGTTGTGAAGTCTCCCTCTCTGGAGATATTCAAAACCTGCCTGGATGCATTCCTGTGTGACCTGCTCTAGGTGACCCTGCTCTGGCAGGTGGCTTGGACTGGATGAGCTTTTCAGGTCTCTTCCAGCCCTTGACATTCTGTGATTCTGTGATATTTAAATGGAAAAAAAACAACCCTAGTAGTATTTGCATGAAAGAGTTTTAAGTCTCCATTCACCTGCGTGAAGGCAGAACTACCTGAAAGACATGGTAGGAACCACATCCAGTATTTTTCTGAAGGGTGTTCAAGGCACATCTCAGAATGTTAAGTAATAGGACACTGAGGCTTTATGAGCCTGATGACTTCAATCTGTTTGAGACAAGAGCATAAGGAGTGGAATAGTGATCATACTTCTTTCAGCTGGTAGGGTCTCTTGTCTGTAGGATAATTCTGTGGACAGCTGAATTATAAGTAACGATTCTGTCTTTTAACACACACTTCCAATAATGACAGATTATATATTGGACTCATTTTGATGTCTTAGCATGATTTTTCTCTCCCTGTATCTCCCCTCTAAAAACTACTATTTTGCTAAGACAGTACATAAACAAATGCTGGGCAGTCTGATTTTATAGAGTGCTGCTGAAATCTTAAGAAATGTTCCTGAGATCTAACGTTACAAACTTTCTTACACACTGAAAAGATGATACACTTTACTTCTCATCATGAAAGAGATCTGTGTGCCCAAGAAGAATGAACAAAGCAGCCGTAAGGATGCAGATTGCTGCATAAAACTGATATAGAAACAAAGAGACAATTTTTTTCTTAATCCATAAAAGTGTAAACATTGGTAGTGAATGAAATTTTGCATGAGGCAGTCAGAGTGCAGAAGTGATGTATTTTTCACTTTCAAAGGTGATGTGCATCAAGATGAGGGAAATCAGACTTTACACTGGCAGCCTACTAATGGGACATGCACAAAGACAGTTCAAAACCAGTAGCACAAATTCAGCTATCTGCCAAAGATCTGAGTACTGCAAAGAGTGCTGTGTACAGCTTCATCTAAAACACTTTACCCACCACGCTGTGGATACCTGCTGTATATTACATCCCCACACGCAGATGTCATTCTAAAACAGCAAGAAATCTGATTTTTTTTTTTTAGTATAGAAGAGTGTATGCTAGTAATAAGTAACATACAATTTATGAATTTATGCATTTTATTCATGTGAATCTTTTCAGGCTGTAACAGCAGACTCTCTTGTTTTGAACTGAAACCCATCACATAACTACTATATACTGGGGGAGTGGGGGGAGCTCTTTAAGGATTAACAGTGATTAGTTAATCTGCAGAAATCCCCTGAAGAGGTTTTACAGATGAAATTGCACGACAGTTTGCATACAGCATACTCAGCATACTAGGTTACTATATAAAACATTACTTTCCCCCAAAAAAAGATTATGAAAGATGTATATGCAGAACACACAGCAACATTACTCTAAACATCTGGAGTTACCAGATCTGGATAACCAGTAAAGTAGCAGGATAACATCCCTTAATGAGTAAAGGAATTTGGTTCTACTCTTAGTAACCAACTCCTTCCATTAGCTTTTTTTTCCATTAAGAATAAACTTGAAATTACAGTTTAGTCCCTGAAATGTAGGTTGTTATTAGCTTCATAGTATTTTGAATATTTTGTTATAGAGAAGTCACCATCTCACCTTTGGATCTCGGAGAAAAAGCGCTCTTAGGATGAGGGAGTGAACATCTCCAATAGGTGGATAATGCATCAGAAGTCCCAAACAGGTCTGGTAATTACTTGAAATCACTACAATGGGGGAAAAAAACAAAAGGTGAAAAAAAAAAGAGTGAAATATTACTATCTTCATATTCTAAACTGTCAGTACCTTTTCCAGTATGTTCATTACACTTAAGATGGTAAGACTGAGGAGGTTCAATATCATTCAGGACCATCTTAAACCTACTACTGACTTTATGTCCCAGATGTTTGTATTAGCTACAGATTTAGATGCCTAAACTTTTATCTCTGTAGCTGTGCACATAAAGCCTGCCTGAGGTGATGGAGGTCAGGGCAATACAGTCAGTGGAGCCTGAAGAACTTGACCTGCACTCTGAAACAGACACTGACTTGTCACACACAGACATTTAAATGTAACTATGATGATTTGTGAGGCAAATTTTACCTTCAGTCTTGCTTTTATGGTATCTTTCTCTCACTCTGACGATTCTTTGCTGAAATGTCTGTCTTGTTGTTCTTATGTACATCTACACATACAGGCCCCCACACATACACGCCTATGTACACACACATAAACGATGCCAGCAACTCCTTGTTTGCTTGGAAATCCAAAAAGATTTGTGGAATGGTCAGGAAAAGGCTAGATTTCAATTCCATAATTAATTAAAAATATAATATACAGTTAAATTTATTAGAATTTCTTAACCTATTCAGGAAATTTTCAGCATGCTTTGCAGCAGTCTGTAATTTGGTTATAATTGTGCTTGATTTTATCTGAGTCTATGCAAATATACTCTATGGATATTTGCTTGTTGTCATCTTCTGGGGTTTTTTTGTTGTTGGCTGGTTTCTTTTGTGTGTGTGTGTGTGTGTGTCTCCCCAAATCAATCTAATTATGAGTGCAATTATTAAAGACATCTTTTCAGGCAGGTCTATGTAAACTACTTCATTTCTTTTGTACCATCTAAATCCAGGCAATCCATCTGCCACAGCTGTCAAAGCAATGCCTGTTAATGATGCTTGCACTCTGCAACATAAAAGACAGCTTCCAACAATACCAATTGCAAATAGATTTTAAACAAACTTTACTACTTTGAGAACTTTAGCTGTGGTGAAAAATGTTTTTTCATTAGTCAGGCCTCTACACCATTAAGGAGCATTGCAAATAAAAAAAAATACTTTGAGTCAACAGAAGGCAAAATCAAGGATTGTTTTGCAGACAGAAAGATTGGAATGTTTTACTTTTTTCTTTCATGTGAATAAGCCTCACACCCTCCTGTACCTTCTCTCCCTGAACAAGAGGATTATGGGGAAAAGATGCAGGACTGGGAAAAATGAATAATTATAATCTGTGTAGGGAACCACTTTATCATCTTCATTTCCGTTGCTGATCCGACAGCTTGTAATTTCATACATCTGCTTTCATTTGTAAAGCACTCACTTATCCTACTCATTCTTTATCTGTTCTGCCTGTTCTTTTTCCTCCCCTTTGTTTTCTTGTTCATATTCAGGTACCTGTTTTTCCTTCTTGAAGTCACAAAGCTGGCACAGTGAACGCAATACAATGGTCTCCATCAGAGTGTTTTCAGAGGAGTACAATATGAGCACCACATCGTACATGGGCAATGAAAACCTCCTATGTAAATTAAATTTAAGATACTTTCTGATCACCATGCCTTTTGTACCAAAGCAAATAAAAGTATTGGAAATTCACAGCCAACTCTAAGTACTTTTTAAACAGTAGGCAGGAAGACCAACACATTTCTCTTTTGAACAGATCACTATATGTATGCTCTCTTCTGCACTGTAAAATGAGTTAATATCCTTTCTTTATTTTTCCTGGAAGAGTTCTTCACTGTTTCAGGAAAGTAAATATTAAAAAAGCTACTTTATTTTAATGGTGTAGGCTTGATCCCTGGGGAAAAAAAAAAAAAAGACATTTACTCTAATTATTAAAAAGGTAAAAGAGTAAATTAATTGAATATTGGGGTGGGGGGTGGGGGTGGGGGGGGATGAATAAAACTATTGGGCAATGACTTGTATCCCTTATGATCCCTAAAAACTAATTTTTCAAATGAAATCTTACCATCCAAATAAATAAATAAATAAATAATAATTTAAAAAAGTTCAACACTTTAATGAGGAAAGACTGATAACTTTAATATTTGCTTTCTGTTTCTGATTTTTCTCACATATTCACCCTTCGCCATTATACGCAGACACTGTTGCCAGTGGTCTGTTTTCTGGGGAACCTTGGGTTAAAGGGATTATTTTGCTGAGACATCTCTTGGTATCCTTTGTTTCAGAGTGATCTGTATGCTGCCCATGAGTCGGCAATGTGTGCTCACAGCCCAGAAGGACAGCTCTGTCCTGGGCTGCATCCATCAGCTTGAGGGAGCTGATTCTGCCTCACTACTTTGTTCTGGAGTACTGTGTCCAGCTCTGACATCCTCGGCACAAGAAGGACTTAGATACAGAAGAGGCCCACAGAAATGATCACAGTGTTTTTAGATAAGCAAAAGCATATCCTAAACAATGGCCATAGCTGGTCTTCAAGTGGAAACATGGTAAACATAAATTTATTCTAACACTGATCAGGCAAAATCAGCTCCTGATGCAATAATCACATTTGTCTACTATGTAAAATGTAGTCAGGTCTTCCAGGTTTGCTCATTTTTGTCCTTCTTGAAGGGAAGTCTACAAAGTAGATATATTTTTGCACTGCACCCTCCCTTCTATTTTGATTTCATCAACAATTACATATACATCTGTAATGGTGAAAAATAAGTAATATATTCAAGCTTCTGCTTTTAGTTAATTAAAAAAGAAAGAAAGAGAGAGAGAAAGAGAGAGAGAAAGAGAGAGAGAAAGAGAGAGAGAAAGAGAGAAAGAGAGAGAGAGAAAGAAAGAAGAAAGAGAGAAAGAGAAAGAGAGAGAGAAAGAAAGAGAGAAAGAGAGAAAGAAGAAGAAAGAAGAAAGAGAAGAAAGAAAGAAGAAAGAAAGAGAGAAAGAGAAAGAAAGAAAGAAAGAAGAAAGAAAGAAGAAAGAAAGAAAGAAAGAAAGAAAGAAAGAAAAGAAAGAAAGAAAGAAAGAAAGAAAGAAAAGAAAGAAAGAAAGAAAGAAAGAAAGAAAGAAAGAAAGAAAGAAAGAAAGAAAGAAAGAAAGAAAGAAAGAAAGAAAGAAAGAAAGAAAGAAGAAAGAAAGAAAGAAAGAAAGAAAGAAAGAAAGAAAGAAAGAAAGAAAGAAAGAAAGAAAGAAAGAAAGAAAGAAAGAAAGAAAGAAAGAAAGAAAGAAAGAAAGAAAGAAAGAAAGAAAGAAAGAAAGAAGGAAAGATTGTCTTGCATTATTTTTTCCAAAGGAATACAAAAAAATGATTTATTAAAACTAAGGGATACTTTGGTACACAACCCTACACTTGGCCTGTGGAGATTATCACTTTATGGATAAAGCTCTTGTTGGATACAGATATAAAAGAGTACTTTACAGAATAGCTGTGCACATCATTATCTACCTGTAATCTCTAACACGTATAAATAATAATATAATAATCTAAATTCTCCTTTCTCCTTGAATAGTTTGAGTAAGAGAGGATTAAAAAAACTACAGTAAAAATAAAATTAAAAACATAGCTGAAACAATGCTTTCTAAAAACCTTGTCTTTGAGAACATCATAATAAAAAAGACAAAAAAAATCAATCAATTCCCAAACTAGCAACTTTTCCCCCCTTCCCTATTGTGTTGATAAAAAAAGAATATGGATAAATTTTAAACTTTCAATTGCTTTCAGTAATGTATTATTATCATCATTGCTTGCATTAGACATTTTTATAACACAATATCTCAAGAGCTGTATTACTATTCCTACTGTTTCAAAGTTTTTAAACTGAAAATTTCCAAGCAATTTATTTATAGACGATTATCACCATCAGATATTTTGAGCTATCATTTCCTTTCACCAAACAAATAGCTTTTAGAGACTTATTTAATTTGAAAATATTTTTAAAAATATTACAACAGAACTTTGAACTCCATTCAGAGCTCTATTATCAGCACTTAAAAATGAGGAAGATTGGAAAACTTTTCTATTAACTATCTAGAAGAAAAGCTTATTTTAGCAAAGGGAGGAATGTGGAAATCACAACAGTTTGAGGCTGGTTTTGAAAAGAAATATATTTTCAATCAGCTTCAGTTAATCTATAATTGGGTATTTTGTTTCACTCTTCTGTTATGCTTAGAGTAACTATGTTTCAGTATTCTGTTATGCTTAAAGTAACAATGTTTCACTATTCTATTATGCTTAGAGTAACTATGTTTCACTTTTCTATTATGCTTAGAGTAACTATGTCTCACTGTTCTATTATGCTTAGAGTAACTATGTCTCACTGTTCTATTATGCTTAGAGTAGCTGTTTCACTATTCTGTTATGCTTAGAGTAACTAACTACTATAAATCAGAAAGTTACTGATTACAGAAGCAGAATGTCTATGAAATATTAGCTGTCCTGCTGAGATGGCTGCATCATAATTGGGAAATGTACTCAGCTTTAAAGCCATTTCCCAGTCTATTTACTAAAGCTGAGGATTTCAGAGAAAAGAGGGAGATTGATTTCATGCAGGTACTTAGAACACAGTTTTAGCTCACATTTTTAGTTACTTTATACCAATACTTGTACACGAGCACCACAAAAAAGAAAGAAAACAAACCCATAACAACCTTTCTTCTCCAAGAAGGGAGAGAGTGCTTACAAACACAGTTCTAAAGGTGGTTTTTTATTAAAAAAAGAAAATGACACAAAATAAAAATACTGATGTTAAGAGAGATTTTTACATACATCTGCACTGCCTATCTGTGCAAAAAAAACGTTAAGATTGTTTCAGTTTACTGCACATACACAAGGCAGATTTAGACCACAGCATATAATGACCTGGAATCAGATCATCCTGAAACTCCAGCATTAATTGTGAATTAAACTTCCACATGTTTGAGAGGAATATAAGATAGCTCTATATGCTGCATGTTCATCAAAAAATAATTACACACCCCCCCCCCCCCCCCCCCCCCCCCCAGCCCCAAAGACAAGCAGTGGAATGACAGTACATGGAAAGTACATGCACGTTATATTTTCAAGACTGGAACCTAAAATAGGAACCACAGATGTTGAAAACTTCACATGTCCTAGAATACAAAATTGTGTCAAATATGTGACCTTGTTATAACCTAAAGCTTAGAGACCGTATATAATTAACTCTGAACAGCATGCTATGGAATTCATATATTTAATGACAGGCAAGTATCTTGCTGCAAGACTCATACTTTGTTGCAGCAAAGTTGTATACAGGTTTTTTTTTTTTTTGTTCAAAATGTGATGGGACAGAAATAAATGCCTCAATTAACCATGATGCATTTCCCTCCTCCTATTCACAAGCACATAAGCTAACAACATTTCTGTGGTATCTTACTTGTCCCACCTTAATGCATTTATTGGTCATCACTGAGCAGGAAGAATTCCCCTTGGCTCACATTTGAAGCATAATAAAAGTAAAATGAACCGTCAGCTCTTGTGAAAAATAAATGGATTTTGTAGTTCTCACTCAGCTCTGCATTTACCTTTCTTTCAAGATCTATCTTCAACAATTGTGAGTCACTGTACTGTGCATTTCTTACAGCAGAACGGCACAAAAGTATTTCCAGTGTCAAAGGGAGGCTTTACTCAATTCACCAGCTTGGTCAGAAGGTGGAGCTCTGTACATACCTGTACCACTTACTGCACACAAAATCTGCAACTCCATCTAAAGCTCCAGAACTACTCAGAAAACAAACCTGCATTTAACTACAAGATACAATTTGTATTATAAATATAGCAGACCACTTCTGATAATAAATGGCTTCTCTCCTAAGCACTTGGAGCAATTTGCAGGATGTTAAAAAAGCCACAATGAAGTTTAACTTCAATGTAAGTCCTCTTTTCCTGTTTAAAAGTAGGCTTGCATTCTTTTAAAAAATAAATTGTAAGGTAGTTGGTACTTACAGGCATCTCTAATATATAACAACATGGCTACAAAAATGTAGTCAACTAAATTCAGGGTGATACTGTCAGCAAATAGAGCATCCCAGACAACCAGAAGGTCCTGAAGCGGGAATTCACGTCCAAACAGGAGCCTTATCCATCGGCTGAAAAAAAAAAAAACAAAACAAGGAAAAGATGTCACTTGTATTTCTGGTTTGCCAAGTCCAGTAAAATCAGGAACAACTACAATTCAAAACATTTGACCAGAACATTTTGCACAGTGTGAAGATCTGTGGTAGCCACTTAACTAACTGCATTTGAGGGAATGTTTACTGCAGCTACGTTAAAGAAGTGATACGTTGCACAATGTAGAAGCTTAGCTGAGTAATATTATTACCTGGGTGACCCTCAAAGGACAAAACATATCTATCCTGTATGCCATATTTTTGAGCATTTACTGAGATAGTGAGTTAAGGTGAAAAGAGGAAAATGTTATGTAAGAACACTCTGGTATAGGAAAACACCAGGGTGAAGCTAGTGGTTTATGAGGAGCACTGAAGAGCCCAGTCATGCGAAAGCCAGTTCAGAGGCAGATGTCAAAGAGCACTTAAGACAGACTGGGTCACACTTACTTTTGAAGAGGCTTTCTCCCTGTTACTGATGGCAATGTTTGCAGCTCCATGTAAATATGCTACAGATGCTACTGTGATTAAACCTGATTTAAATCTTTACCGGATTCGCTATACTGCTAATTCCTGTTCAACTCTCTGCTGTTTTCATACCCAGGAAAATGTGGGAATCTGTCTTATTTGCTTGAGGCTGGAAGCTTAACATGCAGTAGAAGAAAATAATTTCTCAAGATGTCTTAGTTCCAATCTGGCCCTTACAGTGACTTGCTGACCTCAGGAAAGGCACTTCCCTTTCCTAGTCCAGAACAGATCTGCCAGTTTTGTACCTTTTTTGATAGGACTATCTAAGGTTACATTTAAAAGAGATAAAAAATAGTTAATAACATTAATCCTGAAGTAGTTGTTATGAAATGGACTTTAAAATAATGAATTACATTTTTAGCTGGGACATGCAAATTACTATGCACGTGGAATCTGTTTATTCAGTGGCTAGAAAAGATTGATTGCAAATTTCTGCTAAGCAAATTAAGTCATTCTTTAAAACTCACAAAAATTTCTAAAAAGGAAACCAGAAATTTAATCAAGATTAGTTTCACTCATAAGAATTCATGTTTAACCACTTTTGTTCCAGAACTCATTGTTGGTTTAAGGCATCTGTGGGTTTTTTTCCCTGTGATTCCAGTAATAAAAGTTCATTTCCAGAGAAATTATTTCAAACATGTCAATTGAGTGCAAACTTTTAAGACAGCAACAATCTGTATAAAACGACCCTTACATGTAAAAAGAAATTCAAAGGGACTGTTTTGTAAGGCAAGCTTTTGTTCACTGAGCTTTTACTCACTGGAACTCTATGTTTAATCCACAAGAACATCCATGCTACAGATTCAGGATCATCACAAAAGTTTTTTTCATTGCAAGACAAATTCCCTTTTGGAAATCAAAATATGTGATTTGAAAAGACAGCATCATCCCTTTCTTATATTAAGCATTTATGTTCTAAGCATTTATGTTCTAAGGTCTTGTAACTTTTTATGTATGTGTAGTAATAATGAAAGTCACAATATTAGCTATGACAAAACAGAAAGCCTGCATTTCCCTCTCTGATCAACACCCCCTTTCTATAAGGACTTATTTTCAGGCCTTGGAAAGAGAAGTCAGAAGAACTGAAAACACAAAAGCAAGGCTTAGCAAGTGCATTTAACACTGTGTCTGTTCTATCTAAGGGACTCTACTCTATAGTGACACATTACCCTATAGTGCCTAGCCTACAGGAGACTATTATCTTGTGGTGACACAAACATTACCCAAACTCTGTGTGAAGCCTATTGCTCGAATTAACAACTCCTCCCACCTGGAAAACCACAACTTTCAAGTCACACAAACTGATAGGCAAGAAATTTCAGCTGAGCTTGAAGTATTCAAGCTGATGTCGCTTGCAACTACTCATATCTCATTCAGGAGCCTTGCTAAAAGTCTAATGCACTTCACGGGAAAAAATACTCCACGGTGTAATGGGATTTGTTATTAGTCTTTTATTAGAAATCTCTTTTGCTTCTTTACTACTTCATTATGCAGTGTTAATCGTTTGTAGATGCAGGTTTATTCTGCTCAAGCAGAAGTCATTCCTTTTTTCCTCCTGCTTTTGCATTTTCTCCTGGGAAAATTAAATCTCAGTCCCCAGAGGTATCATGTTTCACAGATGTAGGCAGCTGAAGAACAACTGGACTTCCTTTTGCAGCCATAATATTACTGTTAATTATTTGAACCTTCCTGCCTTAAAGGGAGTAAGCAATTCATCCTGCTGTAAATGCATATATACTAACTGCTCCCTTATTTTCTTCAGCAGCATTTAGCTCATAGCATCTATAAACCAAGGACCCTACTGCCTATGAACCATGCTGCCATATGGCAGGACTTCACTCAGCTTTTATATTCATAAAAAGGGATCTTAATTCCTTAAGTGTCCACACTGAAAAGCTGTCTTTCAAACTAGCACATTTTTATTGCTTTTACAAATATTTGCACAGAATTTAAGGCATACTTAATAATTGCATTGGACATGATAAACCTTTTTTTCCTCTCTCTTTCTCTCTTTTTTTTTTTTTTCAGATGGCTGTCTGTGGTTTAATTATTGTTCTGTCCTGTTAATCTTGCCTTACATCTGTTACACCTGCAGTCTGCAAGGCTCACAATAGTATACCTTTTATCACATGCAGTAATACAATAATTCATATTTTACCAGGCACACTTAGCAATTAAAATCTACAAAAAAATCCCAAACAGATTTTTTAAAGCCATAATACACCAAGGTACTACTACATTGTAGAATATGTAACTGTATCTTCCATTTATGATTCCTATATAATTAAACCAGTATTCTCAAGAGATCTGTAATTACTAGCAATAGATAATGATTCATTAATGACCTTACAATATAGGGAAAGCAGGAGAAAACTGTGCTCTAGTAAAGCCATTAAATAAGGCAATGATCTAGCCTTACCAGTTTTAACTAAAACCACAACCCTTTTGACTGAGATTTGCAGGGCAATTCTCCAAGCATCAATAAAATCATCTTATGCTATGCTACATATATTTAGCTGCTTACCTTCTCTGGCTTCTTGGAACACAGAAAATTCTTTAAAAAAAATTAAGTAAGTCTAAGAAAAGGGTACAGATGAGGTGATACAAACAGTTGAGGAATATTTATGAGGAGACAACAACAAAATGAAATCAGAAGGAGTAAGAAAAACATAATGCCAGGGAATGCTACTTCTAAATGACTACATCTAGGCCATATAGCTTGTTGACAAGATGCCTCAAAATTCTCCTCTATGATCCTGTTTTCAGCCATTAATAGTTTTGCTAACCTCAGTCTTCAGTACAATTTCTACTCCAAGTGTCTGCTCAAGGCTTGACTTTTATTTTTAATTCATTGATACTATTCATTAGAACAAGGTTAGAAAAAATATGTCCACGCATAACTTTTTTTTTTTTTCCCAAGTAGTTAATCGAGGAGATCTAGAACCAAAACCAAAAAGGTCTCTGGTATTTCCTTTTTGTGTATAATTTAAAGAAAACGCCCAAATTTGACAATTTCTTGGTTGACCTAAATACAGCAGAGTACACATGCAGTGGAGCACCTGCCACTTTGCCCTGTACCCTCCTTCTCACATGGGAAATAGCAAAGATGTTTATCATCCACCTGCAGTGCCTTGTGACTCTTAGTTGGTGTGAGGGTAGAGGGTACTGTTAATCTAGTTTCTAAGGATCACAGTATCACAGGATGTTAGGGGTTGGAAAGGACCTCCAAAGATCATTGAATCCAACTCCCCTGCCAGAACAGGACCAGAGAATCTAGCACAGGTCACACAGGAATGCATCCAGATGGGGCTTGAAAGTCTCCAGAGAAAGAGACTCCACAAGCTCTCTGGGGAGCCTGTTCCAGTGCTCTGGGAGCCTCACAGTGAAGAAGTTCCTCCTCATGTTGAGGTGGAACCTCCTGTGCTGGAGTTTCTATCTATTGCCCCTTGTCCTACCACAGGGTGCAACTGAGCAGGGCCTGTCCCCTCCCTCTTGACCCCCAGCCCTCAGATATTGATAAGCATGTGTTAAATCCCCTCTCAGTCTTCTCTACTCCAGACTAAATAGCCCCAGGGCTCTCAGCCTCTCATCATGAGGTAGTGTTTCAGTCCCTTCATCATCCTGGTAGCCCTCCCTTAGACTCTCTCCAGCAGATCCCTGTCTCTCTTGAACAGGTGAGCCCATAACTGGATGCAATATTCCAGGTGAGGTCTCACCAGGGCAGAGTAGAGGGGGAGAGGAACCTCCCTGGATCTGCTGGACACACTCCTCTGAATGCACCCCAGGATCCCATTGGCCTTCTTGGCCCCCAGGGCACATTGCTGACCCATGCAGAACTTGTTGTCCACCAGCACTCCCAGGTCCTTCTCCTTGGGGCTGCTCTCTAGCAGATCGCCTCCTAACCTGTACTGCTGCAGTTTATTCTCACTACTGTGAGTCTTCCAGAGGGTCAGCAGGATTTTGCAGGATGTCATTCCATTTTCAGTGCAAGTTTTGCTGCTTTTATTAAAATAGGGAAATTTAAATGGACTGCAATTACTGAAAGGAACATCATCTTATCAAAACTAAGCACTCGGAAGTTGAGAAATGCCAAAATTAACATCAGTTGTTTACTGACTGAGAAAATTATATGTAAGCTCTGTCTCTTTAAACTCTGTCATGAATTATGTTCAAGCAAACATTTGTAGCCAGTGCAATTTACTATGTAAAGTCTTGGTCAATAATTTAGGAGAAAGAGTAGACAGACTTGAGCTGTGATCTGCGTGTTCAAAAACAAGATATGGAAAAAGGACGAGGAGTGAGATTTGGGCAACAACTTCAAAGAATTTAAAGGTATATGGAAAATATGAAATAGTTCAGTGCAGGCCAGTAAGCACTACTGTGAGCAAACTTGATGCCTGCACTATGATTTCATGTCTATGTTTCTAACCTATGGACACTGGGTGGGCACCAGTCGACGAAGGCTGCGTATCTCTGGGGCTGTCCTGCTGCAGAGGTGCCCAGCAGCAGGCAGGGCTAACACTGGGCCTTCCACTCCCTTGCTCACTGCAGCACTCACCAACACTCACATGGATGAGAAGAGCAAAGGGAGCTGCAAAGATATAGCAAAAGCACTGTCAAGAGAAGACATTTGATAGCAGTTGCCAGAGAGAGTGAGAAGATTCAGGCAAGTTCAATCGGATGTGATCAAGATCAATCAAAAGGATGTGTAGAGTAGTTTACTTTCTTTTAATGACATGAAGAAGACCAATCAAGACATACTTGATCATGTTTAGCAACATTCCAGCTTAGACCTGCTACCCAGTCCATTTCTCCCATGTTCTGCTTCCTTTCTTAATAAATCTCGTTTTTATTAAGACTCCTGTGGGTTTATACAGCTTCAGGATTTCGTACAGAATGTCCTAAAGAGATTAATAAAACCTCTGAAGGACGTAAGACAGCAATGGATAGAGGCCCAAAGTAAAAGCATGACCTGTTCTCTCAGCTACTCTTCTACAAAGGTCTTGTTGAAGGGCAGTGCTGCTCGTGGTGCATAAGAAACTCGTAACGATCACAGATGAGAAGAAAGCCAGCAAAGCCAAGTGTTACAATTAACAAAATGACATTTCTATAATAAACAAAACCTTATTAAAATCCAATATTTAGTCAAAACAGAGAGAAGCATGTGAAATGCCAACGCAGCCAAAAAACCACTATAACAAGTTTCATGGGAAGCTCTCCAGACTTCCAGGGACTTACAGAAACTTCGGATGTGTTCCATCTAAGTGGTGAGAATTTTATACACAGCACACCCTCCGAAGCACAGCACGCATCAGGGATGTACAGCGAGATATTCCTACAGCATATGTTTCATTTCCCCCCTTAAACTACTTAACTTGTGAAAGGCAATGAAAACAGACATCTTGCTAGAAGATGTCTTTCCTTCAACCATAAATTCAAATGTTAATCCTGGCTTTATTAGATAAAACTGTATGGCCTTTGTCATTTGAGAAGGCAGGCAATACCATCAGATTTTCCTTAGGCTGTAAAACATTTAAATATTACAGATTTTTACCACATTGTCTCTGGCAGTGTATGCTGATCGTACAAATTGTGGGTGATGAAGGAGGGGAAAGTGTGTGCCAGGACCTACCAAACTATTCAGCTTCTATGTAGACTTAGAGATAACACAAAGTATATACAAAAGACTCTTATGTGTGTGCATACACCTGCCTTATCTGTTTCAGTCATTTCAGGTTGGTATGTGCACTGCTGTTCTACCAGAGAGCGACACACATTGGTTTGGTGTGACTGGGATCCAGGTGGGGTTCTCCCATCCTGCACTCCCCCGCAGGCTGTTCGTTTCATCCAGCCTCTCTGGTACAGGGTGCACAAAGATTTGGTGGATCATTGGTCCAGAAGTATGAACCACAGCTCTACTGCTGGCTGGATACAAGGTAGGCTATTTTTTTTTGTTTTCTCCTAGTTCAAATTCTGTTTGGTTTGTGGTCACATCCATTCATTTTTTAAAGTTACATTAAAAACTCCTCACTTTCAAGATCTATGATAAGATCCAGAGTCCCCCTCTTTTACAGCTTAGATGCTGGGGAGCCTTATGCAAAGACAAAAATGATGGTGTTTGTAAACAATTCAAATAATTAAAAAAAAGAAACTACACACTTACATTATGGATTACATGGGTTTCAAACCATACCAGAGGGTTTCACAGAATCACAGAATGCCAGAGGCTGGAAGGGACCCTGAAAGCTCACCTAGTCCAACCCCTCTGCCAGAGCAGGATCACTTAGAGCAGGTCACACAGGAACCAGGCAGGTTTTGAATATCTCCAGAGAGGGAGACTCCACAACCCCCCTGGGCAGCCTGTTCCAGTGTTCTGTCACCCTCACAGTGTAAAAATTTTTCCTCTTGTTTCCTGTTAGAAAATATATATTTCAAATTTAATAATAGTGATAAGAAACAGACATTTATTAATACAAATCTATTCTAAGCTAAGTGACAAACGAGAACACTGTACAAAGGTTTAGTTTGTTGCTTTCTTTCCATTGGGGAAAAAGGTTTTGATTTGTCCTACTGAAACTTCCTGCTGCTTTACACACCCTGAAATTTTTTTATAGTAATTACCTTATCAAACACAGACTAGCAAATCTCTTTAAAATTAATACCTTTCATTTTATTTTTACCAATAAGTGACACGAGCATCTAATTGTTATGTGGATTACTTCCTTTTCCATTAAGTTTCTTGAAGGTTACTGGCAAAGATCACTCAGTTTTGCATTTCAGAGAAATTCTTTCCATTTTTGGAAGACTATGTGTTTCCTTATTAAAGAAAGTTTTTCTTTCTAAAAATGAATTCCTAATAATAATCTCCTTCTCCTCATTGTAACTGAGGACTTACTACTGTCTTAAACCAGGCCAGTTGTAACATACTCACTTGCAGATAGGCACTTAATAAAGAAGGTGCTGCTGCATCTTCATGGCAGTAATATTTTAATATTTTTAGAAATGTTCTAAAATAAAACTGTTGAAAGAGTTAGCTTGCTTTGGGTATGTTTCTCTTCCAGTTTTCAACTAACTTGAGGAACCTGGTTTTGGCATTTGTGTGCCCTTGGCTTCATATCTTCCATGGCTGCCACTACCCCCTACTGCTGCTCCTTACCATTTCTTGGGTGGTACCAGCAACTACTGCTGCATGCTTTGGACATGTTCATCTGAAGTGGTGACCACGCTGCTAGAGGGGCTGTTCTGATTTTGTTTTGGAAGTTCTTTCATGTGAGTTTATGAGAATCCACTTAATGCTGACAAGAATGTTGTATTCTGCTCCTTCATACAGCCACTGTAAAGTGTACATTTCTCCTGCCACTTCACCCAGCTGTAGAATACACACCAGTGACAGGGACATGTCTTAAAAAGGAACACTTTTACAAAGATTACTGGCAACCACTTTCATTAAAATCTGTCCCTGATTTAAAACCTCTGCTCACCACTGTTACTCTACTCTATAACTAGGACACAAAGGACATGGGAAAGGCTGAATAACCTCTTCAGGTGGAAGTTGAGGCATAGGAAGTTCCATGGAAACATGAGGAATTTTTTTTTTCCCTGTGAGGGTGACAAAACACTGGAACAGGCTGCCCAGGTGGGTTGTGGAGTCTCCCTCTTTGGAGATATTAAAACCCCACCTGTATGGGTTCCTGTGTGATTCTGCTCTGGCAGGGGGCTTGGACTAGATGATCTTTGGAGGTCCCTTCCAGCCCCTAATATTCTGTGATTCTGTGTTTCACTAGTAAGACTAACTTTCTTTACAGAGACAGAGGAAATGGCTAGAGCAAGAAAGATGTACCCTTGGTGGAAGAGGATCAGACCAAGGAATACTTAAGCAAACTGGACATGGACCTTCAATAGAATGCATTCATGAAGGCTAAGGGAGCTGGCAGATGCCATCGTGAGGCCACTCACAATAGTCTTTGGTCAATCATGGTAACTAGGAGAATGTCCAAAGGCTGAAGGAAAGAAAATGTCACTCCTATCTTCAAGAAGGTTAAGAAGCAGGATCCAGGGAACTACAGGCCAGACAGCCTCACCTTGATCCCTGGGAAGATGATGGAACAGATAATCATGGAAACCATTTCCAGGCAAATGAACAGGAAAATCATCAGGAGTGGTCAGCATGGCTTCACCAAGGAGAAGACAAACGATACACGAATTCATACCAGCAAAAAGGTGCTTCAAGTTGACAAGAAATATCACAGATGAAAGCTGAGGCACACATTTTTTACACGTTGGCCAAAATACGAAAGCAACAACATGAACAGTCCAGCTGCTACACCATGACTCATTTAGAAATTATCTCAGCTAAACTGTGCTTCTATTCAAAGGAAAAAGACTGAAGAACACTGCTGTGTTTCTGCAAAACAACTAATTTTAAACAGCTCAGGCAATATTCTGATTTAAAAAGCAAGATTCAGTAGGATAAAATTATGGTGAGAAACTGGAAAGACCAGAGGGGGCTGTGATACTGCAGTGGACAAAACTCTTTAGTGCAAGAGGGATGGGATTTATCTCTGTTACATGTCCCAGCCCCTAATTTAATGATGAATATCTGCACTTACAAGAGAAAAATGCCAGAACTAGTAGGAGTGCCTACTGAATTCTTCCTGCTCTTTGCCTCGATTCAATTAAAACCTAGAGTCCTAAATACTGATGATGCATGTGCATTCTGTTTGGAAAATCGCTGCAGAGTAGCAAAAACATTTTCTTTTTTAACAAAAATAATTACAGGTGAATGATTTTAAACACTGTTTGCTGCAATAAACCTATTGAACAAAAGAGGCACTTCTAAATTAGTGAAGTTCCTACTGATCTCATCTATTAGCAATTAGGAACTCCACTCCCTCAACTTTGCCATCTTTAAACAGCAATGATTAAATTTGGTTTTAAAGTGGGGAAATTATATTAGAAAAACAACTCTCAGTGTTGCAATTAAAGCACAGTTCTTAAGATGATAAAATAAATTTGCTAATGGCTTTATCCATTGATTCAAGATGCATGCAGTAGGTTTAAATGACACATGATACTTTTGTACCATCTCTCTTTAACAGAGGACACTATAACATTATGGCTAATATTTTACTGTCTCAGGTTGTTAAATCTATAGGGTTGCTACATTTCTCTGTAGAATTCACTTAGAGAAAACTTAAAAAGATGTGTATTTTAAAATAAAAGGAACAGAGATCATTTTCTGAATAGATCTAAAGTAACTGTAAACAAATAAGCACTGATAGAATATTATGAAGTTTATGTGCTATCTTGGAGACTTCCCTATCTCAATTAAATAAAAGAGAATGTAACTTGAAGCTAATTTAATTATGTATCAGATTGCCTCTTTTATGTCATAAAATATATGTCAAACATACTGAAGGAATAGGACATGGCCTTTACAAAAGTGATAGTATTTCAGCTGGGCTTAAAGCATAAGAAATTAAAACTGTGATACTTTGATATGAAGAACACACACACGCAAACTTATTAAGCTATTTGGCAGCTGTGCTCAGAATAAAACAGGCATCAGTAATGAAGACATTATTAACACCAGCCAAAACTTACAAGACATACCTTCTGCAGAAACCTTACTTTAGTATTTGGAAAAACTCTCACTGATTATGCTGAAGATGAACACAGGTAAAACTACACCACCACAGAGAGAAATCCTTGGCCAACGAACAGGTAAGAAAAATGCATAGGCAGAAGAGGACACCAAAACACATTCAAATACTCACTCGCCAGGTATTTTATATAAAGCATCATTTTCTGTGTATCCAGGATTTTGTCTGGGCATCATCCCTGAATGATCAGAGCACCCAACTTTTCAGCAAGTTTGCTGAGGAAAGAACACTACTGGAAGTTCCTTTCTTAGAGCTGTCACCCACAGGGGCCAGACCACCTCCACAGTGGTTTGAAATGAGCATCCTGGCTTTCTACACTCCTTCTCTTCACAGTATAATGGACTTATTTTACAGATATTTCCTCTTCAGAATCAAAACTAAACAGCAATAAATCTAAACTGGACAGAATTCCTACCCACCACTTCAAATGGAGGCTTTACCTCTGCAAACCTCTTTATAATTCAGTATCTAATATTTCAAAATCTGTTTGTGGTAAATAATATTTCAAAATCTGTTACATATTTTTTCAAATGAGGAGAGAAGATTTATGTCATCACTGAGTTCAACATTACATCTATTGTACACTCTAAAACTAAATTAAGAAGCTGTTCACAGGCCATACATGCAGCAGTCCATTTCAATCTATTAGTCTGGCTAAATGCCTTCATACATCCAGTGAAGGGAGTCATCATCATCAATCTGCCACTTTAAGTGACCAGTCAACTCCATGTTGATGTATGCACTGAGGAAACACAAACACTTCCTCTGTGCTGCATTCCAAGACATAAGAATTAAGTGAGGCTGTTCCAAAAGGTAGTACCAAAAATGGTGATTTAGCTGCTTAGTGTAAACAGCAGTGTTATAAACACCAGTTTATTTGTAACCCTCGTTCCAAGGCAGAGTATAAGCTTGGAGCCCAATTCCATTATGACAAGGGCAAGACAAATAAGAGCTCTTTTGCCTGGTAAGTTGAATGCACCATTGTTACCCAGAGACTTGCTTTCATTTAACTTGTTAAGCAAAAATATGCACACTATGAAGTTGTTTTATTCTTTCTGTATATACTTAAAAAAAATAAAATTTGTTTTACACATTAGTTGCCAGAAGAGGAACATTTAACTTTTGTGAAATCAAGTCCCTGTGACTGGCGAAGTTTTGTGTTGTGCAGTGGCAGCCTTATGGGAATAACGCATCTTCCTGGAGATGTGCAAGGGCTTAGCAGTCTCATTTAGCTACCTATGTGCCTCTGCAGAGGCCCTGCTAGCAATAAAATCCTCCAGTGGCAAACAGCTAATTCATTAATTAACCACAGTATTTGCTGGAAAGGAAAGCACTAAACAACGCTGCACAGAAAGTGCAGTTGCGGTTGTTCCAGGTCCCTGTCTGCAGTGTGTGCGGCAGAGGCAAAGCAATGCCTACGCTGTTTCTAATTATTCCAATTATCATGGCACACTATGAAAACTTGATTAATAACACTGAAGATATTGTTGTGGCAATTAGCCATATGGTTGTGGGACTTTATTCTGTCACGATTTAGCCATTAGCATCTACTTATGTTTGTCAGAACAGAGCATCCGTGACAAGTTGGAGTTCCGCTCACCTTGCCGAGTCCCCGGTGAGCAACACCAGAGAAATGTTTATTCCTGGGAGCCCCGCGCCAGAGTAAATTTTTCATGCAGCATTCGGCCTGACTGGGGACAAATGTCAAGTAGCTTATGTGACGACCCATCAAGCCAGGCTCTCCCTGCACAAGGAGCCTTGTGAACAGCTTCTCAAGGCAGACTTCTTTCAGGGGAGGGTTTGACCAGTGCAATTAGTGTCAAACGTCTCGCACCCAATGTTTTCAGCGGTTAACCGTTCCGACAGCATGCACCTACCCTTATTTAGATGTGATGAAATGCTCCATTATGATTTTATACACCTATGAGTTACATGTTACCGTGTGCTTGAAATGTATACCTCCAAGCAGAGGGACCATGGGGCAGCACCACTGTCAGGTTGGTCAGCTTGAGTGACAGCTCCGTAAGCTGGAAATTTTCATAAACCATCTTTTTAAAGGTACGTGTTAAAACCCATTGTGGTAGTTTTAGGCTGATGCCTAGGAAAATTTTCCACAGATCTTGAGTAGGAAGTAGTAGAATGTAAATGAATTAAAGTGTAAAAGGGAAAATAATGATAAGGTCTAAATAACCCTACTGGTCTGGTAACTAACATAAAGTTAGTTGTATAAACTACCTCCTCCACTTTTTGGCTTCTTCGCTCTGGTGGTGGCTTGTGCTTAGCTGTTGCTGACCTTGGCTGCGTTCTCTTTCTGGCTAAGTACTAACAAGCTACTCTCTGCTCTTCTCTTTCTCTTTTCCCTTGTATAGGGTGGGGGAAGGGAGCAAGGAGGGGGAAGCTGTTGGTAACCCCCTGGTTTTATCCAGGGGGGCTCTTGTGTTGTTTATAAACTGTAAATATAGGCAAATATTGTATATTTTGTACATATTCATTGCATTTCATATTTCTAGATTGTAGTTTTGCTTGTAAATAGAGCTTCATTTGCTTTCCAACTGAGCTGGTCTGGCAAATTTTATTTTGGGGGTATTTTCTCCAAAGCAGTAAGGGGGTAATTTTCAACCCACCACACCCATCTATTTTAGTTGTTCCTTTTTTATCCTTTTGTGGTCAGAACAGTGGCACATCTCTAAAAGTTTGACTCCAAGACACAAGTAAAAGCTTCAAAAAATTAATCAATAATAGAAGGCTGCTTTTTTTTCCTTTTCCCTCCTGAAAGCATAGTGGTAGTCTTCTCACTTCCCTTAACATTTCTTGCATATTAGCTAACACAAATGTGTTTATATTGGCATATCACTCAAAATCAAAATGTTTGCAATCCAAAGCAAGTCCAAACGTGACTAGTTGTCCACAGTTAGGAATCAGCAATGTGGGAACCCAAAGGGGGAGTGATAATGAAATGTTTAGATGGCCTTCATGTCTGTGAGGCCCTGGAGGGGATAAGAGATGTTGTACCTCTGAACCCTGTGAGAAAAGGATGGGAGTAAAAAAACTAACAAGGTGCTGCATCTTTGAAATGGATGGGAAGGCAACTGGGGAGAAGAACACCTGTTAAAATAAAGATAAAACAGTGGGCTTAGTGGGGATAGGCTGTGGGACAGTGGAACTGTAACATTCACATACGTCTCAATAAACAGACACAGGCTGTGTAGGTCTGGGCCATTTCCTCACTGTGTGGCTAGTGGTCACGTCCTTGCAGCTGGTCTGTCAGTTGTAACTCTGCTCACTGTGTTGAGACTAGCAGGGACCAACATATCACTAAATTCAACTCAGGTAAAGCCACTCAGGTAAAGCCACAAACAAGTTAGTCCTTATTAGAAGGAGTAGGAAGCACTAAAGAATCAGCATCTTGCTGCACAGTGATACCATATAGACAACAGATGAAAGCGTGCCTACCTAGTCTGGCCATGGAAGGAGGTAGATTCAGATTGGAGGTTAGGAAGAAATTCTTCAGCATGAGGGTGGTGAGACACTGGAAGAGGTTGCCCAGGGAGGTGGTAGAAGCCTCATCCCTGAAGGTTTTTAAGACCTGGCTGGATGGGCCTCTGAGCAACCTGCTGTAGTGTGAGGTGTCCCAGCCCGTGGCAGGGGGGTTGGAACTGGATGATCCTTGAGGTCCCTTCCACCCTAATAATTCTATGATTCTATGAGTGACACTATTCAAGAAGCTTTTAAGAAGCACAGAACTTAAAGAAAATGAACAGTGTTGTAGAGATTCCCTGGCTACTATTAGAAAGAACAATAAAAATGGCTATATTTCACCTATTTTCCCAATACCTTTCTCTGCCCTAATGGTAGGTTTCTTTTTATAGTCACTGTCTCCCATCTGCATAGATCTTTCACACACTGTGAGGAGACCGATACATCATTTTAAACCATAAAAGTAATTGTAAAGAAATAAAAATAGACAAAGGACTCTGAGCAGGTGTAGTATTTGAAACTAAATTTAACTTGTTATTTAATGACAAGAATTTCAGTTGACAAGACATCTGGGCATAAAACTTGCTGACAAATGTCCATGTAAAGAAACAAGAATGAAGTGCACACCTGACACAGCTCACTACTAATAGGGATGCAAAGTTATTGGCAAAAGGGAGGGACTGGAAGTGCTTCTCATCAGATGTATTAACTTTTAATGGAGAGAGAGTTCTAAGGCTGAAAATTAAATCAGTAACATCCCTCCCCCCCCCCCCCCCTTTTTTTTTTTCCCCAGTTATGCCCTTTTGATTGAGATGCTAAAGTTTGGTTTCAAATAACAGTGTTTGAGGAAAATTATATACTGACTGTCCTAGAGATTCCACCTGTGCACACAGACATTCATGTGTGGAGGAGGGTTGGGTGTCAAGGAGGGGAATAATTCAAAGAGGGAAACAATGAAAGGAATAAACACTATGTTGGAAAGAAGGAAGACATGAAGGACAGACAAGAGAGAACAAGAAGGATGACCTAAGGGTTAACTGGTGTACAGTGTGGGCACTGGGCTCAGTAGGCAATGTAATTCAGTTTTCTCCTTATCCATAGTGAGTGCTGTTAGGAAGTCAAAGAAGCAGCATATGGCCTTGCTCAAACCTGAACTGACTTTCACCCAGCGGAGTCTGCAGGTCTGTCCCCCTCTCCACCAGGTTTCTGACATAAAGACCCTGCAGCTTCAGAGGAGACTCCACAACCCCCCTGGGCAGCCTGTTCCAGTGCTCCATCACCCTCACTATAAAGAAGTTTTTCCTCATGTTGAGGTGAAATCTTCTATGTTCAAGCTTGAACCCAGTGTTTCTAATCTTATTACTGTGCACCACTGAAAAGTCCACTCCACTTGACACCCTCCACTTGACACCCACTTGACACTGAGTTGAATACATCCTGCATTTTCAGCTAGTACTGATACTCATTATTTAGAGCAAACTAGGAGGATGGAGGAGGAGTTAAAAACTATGCTACTCACATGCAAGGACAAATCACACCCATGCCTGAACTATGGACAGATCTTATGAGACCATAAGCCCATGAGGCCAGTTTTCTTGGCCAAAGCAATTGTCTGCCAAATCTCTATGCTGGGAAGAAGCACTGTCCTAGAAAATGTGACAGTTTGGGTTGTCCTGAGAGTTGGAGCACACAGTCATTGACAGGCATTTGGGACTGGCCATATGAACACCAGAAGTACAGATCTTACAGCAAGCCATGCTTTGAACAATTCTTATGTCCCAACTCCAGCCAATGGTGTAGAGAGGCTGTGGGGGGGCTGCATCTTCTCCACTTCTACATTTATTTACACAAGATCAAATATTTTCAGGAACATTCTACTATGTATACGTGGGTTTCTGATTTTGCTTGGCGCTGCAAACTTGGCTGGAACTTCTAGACCCTATTTCTGTCTGTTAAATCACTATTTCAGAATAGCTTACACTTATATATGGACCAAGCCCAGGCACAATGACAAAATATGCCAAGTTTTACAGAGTTCCCTGCCTCAAACAGGTACTGCATTTCAGAAACAAACAAACAAAAAAATTACTTTTGATTATTTGTTTCTTACTGTGGCGGGTTGAAAATTACTCCCCAACATAAAAAATTGCCAGACCAGCTCAGTGGAAGTGCATGAAGCTGTATTTACAAGCAAAACTACAATCTAAATATGAAATGCAATGAATATGTACAAAATATACAATATTTACATATAAGTATAATTTATAAACAGCACAAGAACCCCCCCTGGACAAACCAGAGGGCTACTAATAGTTTCCCCACTCCCTGCTCCCTTCCCTTCCCCCTACACACGGGCCAAGAGAAAGAGCAGAGAGTTGCTGTTAGTACTTAACCACAACAAGAACACATTCAAGGTCAGCAAAGCCAGCAGAATCCAGAAGTTAGTATCTGCCAGACTGAGGAAGCTGAAAAGAGAGAAATTTAGTTTATACAACCCAGCTTTATAAGTAGTCTGTCTAATGGGATTATTCAGAATTTACCATTACTTTCCTTTTTACATCCAATGGTGGAAAATTTTCCAGGCACATCCTAAAACTATCACACTTACCAACCAGAAGTACTCCTCCAGCAAAGAATTCAAGTTCCAATTTTCTATAGGGTTCTTAGAAATTTCAGGGTAGCAATCAGACACTGAAAACCCCTCTCTGCCTCTCTGGCAGAAAATCTGCTGCACTCTTATACACTTGAAATAACAGGTATCTCAAAATGAAAGAATTTGAATACTATTGCCCCCTTTATACTTTGATTTGTTTCCTTAAAACTATATTTTAACTTACTTCCAAAGTGATTCGTCTTTTGCTGAACCTACCACTTTCAAGTGTTAACATGAGATGATGTGCACAAGGGACATTTCAGGCAGCTTGAAAGCAGACCTGACATCCTAATTCTCTGGCATTCCCTATGACTGGCAAATGCAGTTGGAGAAAGCGTCAGTCTTGATGGGGTAGGGGTGAATGCCTGCTTCACTGGAGGCATTTCCATGAATGCAGGTAGGCTTTTCTGCAGGCTGCTCCCTAGGTTTAGAGAAACACAGATATGGGAACAGATGTGATCAGATACAGGACAAACAATCTCTAAGGGCAGGTATGAAAAGGATGGGCTGGAGGCTAGTCCAGTCTAAAGACCATACTCTTCCATGCTCCACTACCATACCACAACACACCTAAAGGGTAAGAAGCCAGAAACATGTTGCAGCTGGGGCTGAACACATGGATCTATTAAACCAAGAGATCATCCCAGGCAGCACAGCACCTAGCACTGAAACCCACCTGCCAGATGGACTGAAATATACCCTTCAGTTTGGGGAACAGACTAGTACTCTAAAACACAGCATGCCAGTTTTGTGATCACCTCAACAATTACTCAAGGCACATGTTCTCGACTCAGTTCTTGCTCAAGGTTGTTTGGGATAGAGGTGGTATTTTATTTGGAGGAAATGATGCTATTGAGCATTTAGTTGGCTGTGACAGGTAGAATGCATACTTTGAGGAGGTGGCATCTATCTCTGTCAGTTGAACCATACTGTGAAAACACTTGCCAACAATTACTACACAATTTCTTACTGCCTGGGATGTTATTCCACAATCTGAAATGTGATCCCATACCTGTTTTTAAACCTCACTGTTCAACATACTGATCATGTATGGATTTTGTTTTCATACTGAAATTACATGGTCTCCAAACAGTCTGTTAACAGACAGTGTAGCAAGTTTTTGATGCTCAAAACAGGTCAACTCAGCAACAGCTCTGATTTGGATGAGAGAACTGGAAAATATGGTCTAGCCTTGCAGCATTATCTAATTAGGCTGAGAGACCTGGGGCTCTTTAGCCTGGAGAAGAATGAGAGGGAATCTTGTCAATGCTTGTAAATATCTAAAGGGTGGGAGTCTCTTTTCAGTGGTGCCCAGTGATAGGACAAGAGGCAGCAGGTACAAACCAGAACACAGGAGGTTTCACTTAAATATAAGGAAAAGCTTCTTTACATGTGACAGAGCACTGGAACAGGCTGCCCAGAGAGGTTGTGGAATCTCCTTCTCTGGAGACTTTCAAAACCTGCCTGGTCATGTTCCTGTGCAACCTGATTTAGGCAAACCTGCTTTAAAAGCAGGGGGAATGGACTACATGATCTCCAGAGCTCCCTTCCAAGCCCTACCTGTGACCTGTGATTAATTTATGTTTTTCTCTGTTAGAAACTCCAAGTCTGAGGTATATGCCCAAAGGTTCAAAGAGGTTTATACCCTAAGACTTCACCTAGCTTGAGGGAAACAACTTGTACCACAAAAATGACTGGAGCAATCACATTCCAATTTCCTATTTGTTCACTGAAAAATATCTTCAGAAAATGCATATCACCTCACACTTCCATCTTTGCTTTGGGTGAATTCATGGACTCTTGGGAACTGGTTCTGATTCTATCCAATCATTAGTAACAAATATGACTTTTTAAATCCAGCATCAACTTAAGGAAAGCACTTGGTGAAGGCAGCAGGAAAGTAAAAGTTGCTTTGGAAAGCAACTGTAACCCACAGATGAGGCACCAATTTAGGAATCTGGAGATGTAGCCATAGGCAAATTATTGTCCCATATGATGTTCTTCCCTTCATATAAGATAAGCATAATAACTTTCCAAGTACTATGTTTAAAAATCTTTACCAGAGAAATCCTTGAATTAAAAGCAGTATTTTAAAACTGTGATAAAACAATTAGGAATAATCTTTTCATTAATACCACCCCATGTAAGTATGATGGGTTTTGCACAGATCAAACCCAGGGGCTGTGATTCATATACATAAAAGACAGCCTTAGCATTGCCTAAGGTGAGGGGAGCATTAATGACAGTTAACTTCTCATTATTAGAAAATTACAGAAGGTCACAATTGCTGATTCTGAATGTGTCCTTCAGAAATACAAATTTTACGTACATCAAGAAAATAAGAAAATGCATAGCTACAGTGAGGATGGTGCATAGTATAAGACATAATCCTTTTACTGGCAAAGAGGCCCTTTGAAGGCTGATTGGTCCAAAGTAGAGATGTTATTTCAGAAACATTAATAAATTTGGAAATAATAAACAAATTTTAAAACACCTAAAAGACACTGGCTTTATGGCACACTACTTTCTCTCAGCCTTATATTTAAAAATCTACAAATTACTTCTACCTCTCATCAAAAACCATCTTAGCACTTAGCACTTGATTGTGGTAAGCTCCAGGGGGTTGGAGCACCTCTGCTACAAGGACAGGCTGAGGGAGCTGGGGGTGCTCAGCCTGAAAAAGGGGAGGCTCTGGAGAGATCTAATAGCAGCCTGCCAGTACCTAAAGGGGGCTACAGGAAGGATAGAGAGAGAGTTTACAAACGCCTGCAGTGACAGGACAAGGGGCAATGGCTTCAAACTAGAGAAGAGCAGATTTAGATTGGATATTAGGAACAAGTTCTTCACTATGAGGTTGGTGGAACACTGGAAGAGGTTTCCCAGGGAGGTGGTTGAGGCTCCTCCCCTGGAGATAGTCAATGTGAGGCTCAAGGAGGCCCTGGGCAGCCTGATCTAGTTGGGGATGTCCCTGCTGACTGCAGGGAGGTCAGACTGGATGAGCTTTGGAGGTCCCTTCTGGCCCAGACTATTCTATGATTCTATGATTCCTCTATGAACAAATTTCTGCTCTACAGGTATGAGATACTTTTTAGATGCACTGGCTGATAATTCACTAATCAAATTCACAGCAATAACCTCACTTCAAACTCAGGTTTTCAGTTTGGTAGATCAGAGTTGAAGAAAAGCTTGTCTGTGTGAAAGCTTTTGTAGTTTTTTCAACCATAATGGTTGCTTTAATGAAAGATTTTATTACTACTTATATACCTTGTCTTGCTATGTTATTAGCCAACCATGTCACTATGAACTGTCTAATTACTGGCATGAGTAAATGAAGATTATACCTTCATGTACATCTTTCTTGCATTTGGCCAGCAGTGCTAGCCAAGAGATGAAGACCTCTGTAGTAGAGAAGCAATCTTCCCCCATAGTCTCAGAAAACTTCCTGAAGAGCTGATGGTGAATCTTATTAGTATCTTAATGCTTTTCTATTTGCTCAGCCAGAAGCAGACTCTAATAATGCTAAACTTGCACTGTAACTACTGATTTACCACCACTGCCTTACAACTAGACACCTCGCTATACTAGAGACTCAGATTTACCAAGATAGTAAAGCCTTAGTGGCAAGGCCATAGGTGACTTGGGTGCAAATAAACTTAGGCACCCCAGATGACTAAAAACTGGAGTGAAAGGAGAGTGACAACAGTGTGTTCTACCACTATTAGCAGTTTTGTACTTATTGATGATGATGCAAGTGAGAATGATGTAGCTATGAGCATGACATGTGTTTCCAGGAACTGAGGCCAGAGGCATTGTTTTAACCAAGTACCAGGCAAATAAGTCTCAGTCTGCACTACAAATATGACATAGCATCAATCAGCTAGTGGCTTTAACTGACATAGATGCCAACTTTGTGGAGCTTAAGAAATTTTCCATTGTACAATTATAGCCCTGAGTTTCATTACAGTGCCAAACTGCTCCATTAAATCTCATCCAAGGCAAAGAAGAAGGATGATGCTTTAAAGTGAAAATTTCAAGTCACACAGTTAAAAGTCAGGAAATGCAGGCTCCTCATTCCTGTCACATTGTGAAATCCCTTGGTCTGCATGTACAGCTCCCTTAGTTCCTATTTTTATCAAAATATGCATAATGTTAATACTAATTTCTATTAAAATATGCATCATAAAACATAGCAGATGCATGCAGGTAATTAACATACTGTAGTAACTTCTGCACTTTTTACTCTTTATTAAATCCTCTGTATTGTATTAACTTTATTTTGTGTTTTCTTTGTTTTCCTTCCTCAACCATAAAAATGATTTGGTTTTACTAATGTTACTCTAAATGGCTTCAACTGGATCAATTCACTCATCACTGGAGTGAAGAATTGAGGTGGGGTCAGCATGTACCTTAGCTGTTGAAGTCAATTTTCTGCTAGACTGAGTCAAGAGAGCAAGACTGCATCTGTTTGTATTGTTCTGTATTGGTAAATGAAATGATCCCTTTTTTTTTTTTTTTCCAGACAAAAGCTTGGTATTTGCAAAAGCTTTAAGACTGTGGAGACCATAATCTAAAATCATGAGAGCCACAATTTTTATGACTACAATCTTCTTTTCCTGGTGTTCAGGCAGTGGTTTTGGGGTGGATTGCACTGCATGTGTTCTGATGAGACATTTACAATCTCCTTTATGCAAATTACCCCAGCAGCTGTTTAAGAGCTGTGGTTGTCAGACCAGGCAAGGAGAATGTGATTTGGTGTGTCACAAATGGGGCAGTGCTTTATTAGGCTCTGCTAGAAAGTTTTAGCAGATGCCTCAGCACCGATTCAATGTGATCCTGTAACCCCATTACAACTTTACTGCTTATGGAAAGGAAAACACAAAAAGCTCCCAAATACTGCCAAATTCTTGAAAAGAAGCACTTCACACAATGCCTATTTCTGAATTAACATAAATACTAAATGCA
Organism: Indicator indicator; assembly: GCF_027791375.1. Taxonomy (NCBI): domain Eukaryota; kingdom Metazoa; phylum Chordata; class Aves; order Piciformes; family Indicatoridae; genus Indicator; species Indicator indicator. The sequence continues at coordinate 30,220,825 of NC_072020.1, forward strand.
ATATTACCGTGTGGAGTGTGAAAGCATAGGAAGTCGAAGGAGTTTTCCTGGGGAAAACCCCAGCAATAACACCTAAGAGCAAATATTATGAGTAACTGATGAAGACTGTTTTTCATCTTTAAGGATGACTCATCATTAAGCAAATGCTACCATTTACAGGTATAAACATTAACATCCTTTGACTAGACAGACTGTTGAAAATGCTGCATCCGGATTAACACGAGACACCCTCTGCTCAGGAGATGGTTTAAAAGACTCACAAAGGGTTCTTTTAGGGCTGAAAGAGAAGCACATGTCATTTAGCTCACTTCTCTGTGATTGTGAATTAATGTATTACAAGTTCACTGTTTATTAAGATTTGTTTTGCACTGAGAGCCCTGGGGCTGTTTAGTTTGGAGAAGAGAAGCCTGAGAGGGGATCTGATCAATGTCTATCAATATCTGAGGGATGGGTGTCAAGTGGAGGGGGCCAGGCTCTTTTCAGTGGTGCACAGTGATATGTCAAGAAGCAACAGCTACAAGCTGTAACATAGAAGGTTTCATCTCAACATGAAGAGAAACTGCTTTACAGTGAGGGTGACAGAGCACTGGAACAGGCTGCCCAGAGAGGTTGTGGAGTCTCCTTCTCTGGACACATTCAAAACCTGCATTCCTGTGTGGACTACCCTGTGTGGTCCTGCTTTGGCAGGGGGGTTGGACTGGATGATCTCTGGAGGTCCCTTCCAACCTCTAATGTTCTATGATTAGGTCTCTTGTTCTTACTCTTCCATCACATAGCTCCAAAACCTCCTTCCTATAACAGGTAGCAAGAATTACACACCCCACCCACCCCTTACAACCTACTGATATTCAATATATAAATCTGCAGTAATTTTGCTCTTGACAACACTGTCCAACTTTAGCTCACTTTTTTAACCAGTATTTATTACCTGACACATTTCTATAGACCAATCATATCCTCTCACCTTCTGTTTGCTTTGGCTATGTAAGTTAAACTCTTTTAGCCTTCTCTTCAAAAGTTATGTTGATACAGCAACGAGAAAGCTAGATGCTAGCAACTCCATTTTAGTAGTTTGGATCATTCTTTTTTTTTTGCATACAGTTAACCAGAAATGTACATGGCTCTTCAAATGAGGTACTACTACCACGTATTCAATGGCATAGACACCTTACTCTGTACTGGTGAGGCTTCATCTGGAATATTGTGTCCAGTTCTGGGCTCCTCAGTTCAGGAAGAACCTCAGGGAACTGCTTGAAGGAGTACAGCACAGAGCCACAAAAATATTTAGGGGAGTGGAATATCTCCCTTGTGAGGAGAGATTGAGGGAGCTGAGGGCTCTTTAGCCTGGAGAAAAGGAGCCTGAGAGGTGACCTCATTCATGTTTATAAAGATGTGCAGGGTGAGTGCCAAGAGGCTGGAGCCAGGCTCTGCTGGGTGATGCCCAATGACAGCACAAGGGGCAATGGGTGGAAGTTGAGGCAGAGGAAGTTCCAGGGAAACATGAGGAAGATTTTTTTCCCGGTGACGGTGACAGAACACTGGAAGAGGCTGCCCAGGGAGGTTGTGAAGTCTCCCTCTCTGGAGACATTCAAGACCTGCCTGGATGAGTTCCTGTGTGATCTGGTCTAGGTGATCCTGCTCTGGCAGGGGGGTTGGATGGATGAGCTCTCAAGGTCCCTTCTGGCCCCTAACATTCTGTGATTCTGCGATTCTTCCAGAAACACATGTAGCCTGGTAGCATTTGTCTTTCCCACAACTCATCAGTTAGATGCCTCCTAGATGTTGTGAACTCTCTTTTGTCCTGTTATCAAACTTCTTAGGGAAGCAAAAAAACACAGTCCCCCTTTCTTCTGCTCTATCAGCCTGCATTTTACTGGTTATACCTCATCTGGATGGACAGCTCTCACCAGTATTGCCCCCTAGTGAGTGACAAGTTACAACATAAAACTTCATGTAGAGGGAAAACTATTTTTGTTAAGCCTCTGTAAAAATGTCTCACAATACTCCAGACTTAGTTTTTTAAATGTCAATAAGCTGTGAACTCTAAGTCCTTGGAAGACTAATGTGACCGGTCTTTATTTGAGTCCATTCAAAGACTGAGAGTTGACAGAATCTGATTTTTACACAAATATAAAAATAAAATACTTCTGGAAGATAAATACATTTCACAATTCAGTTTAGTCTGTAAATAGGACTACAGTTGTCTGCTATTCATCTAATGCCAGTTTCAGCTTTCATTAAAGTTTGGGTTAAGAACAAAAGAGTACAAAGGCAATAACCTGGAGTGAAGGGACTATGGAATCAGTTGTTTGTAACAGAGGTTGAATTTTGAGGTCACATTAGGCCATAGACTGATGAACCTTAGGACACTGACAACTCTAAAGAATCACTAACACATAGGGACTGGAACTGAAGTAATTTTTTCAGAATGTGGGGTTTTCCACAAGGGAACTAGAAGTAACTGCCCCAAAGGTTTTCAAGTCAGTATGACTAAACCCAGCAACTAAGTATAAGGAATTACCATCCTGAATTGACCATCATAACTAAATGCTGTATCTACCCTTGAAACCTGCTGAATGGGTTTCCCTAATAGGTTTTCTGGATGCTCAAGCTTAGTTGCTTTCTCTGTGCCAGACATCTTGAGCTGGACCAAAACAACTCACTGGGCACTCATCTAAGCATATAATTTAACCTGCCAAAAAAAACCCCATCAGGCTGTCTTCAAGCCTGCTTCAGTGAAGGTAGCCCTGTCTCCATTCATGCTGATACTCCCTCCTCACTCTCTCCTCATAGATCCACTTACCAGCACCTATCACTCACATCCCTCTACCCTTGCCTCTAGTAAGAGTTGTCTCTTCTGTGGCTTCTGCCATTTGGAATACTCTCTTCCTCTCTGAGACCTGGTATCTCTGTTCTGTCTACACACCATGCTCCCATCCTGTCCACTTCTTTCAGTCTTTTTTTCCAAAATACCAAGTTACTGACAGCTTTAAAACCAGAAAGACATCACAAAACTGAATCAGAGGCAAATTCAAACTTCTGTTAAAATGTTGAGTAAGGAAGAACTCAGGTAGTCTGAAATATTTTCAGCAGTTTATGTTATAAAGAGTCTACTTGAGTGGGGAAAGAAAGCAGAATAACCCTGCTCTGGGTAATAAAATGCTCTGCTGACAGCCTGCCCTACGTCTCTCAGACCAGATGTCTGATGGCTTCCCCTGCCCACCTCTGGCAAGGTCTGCCCGAGGCAGCGCTGGGGAATACCACAGACTGGTCACAAGTGCCTGGCTGAGGAGCTTCTGTCAGCTCAGCTGCGCTGGCTCCACCTCTGTCAACACCAACTGTGGCACCCAAACAGTAATCACCACTGTGGTGTTATTTGTGAAAAGGTGGCTGCACCACTGACAACGCCAGAGGGGTCAAGGAAAGAAGCAGAGCAAGGATGTGTTCCCAACCACACTGTCCTTCCCTGACATTGGCAGTGCTTTTGCCTGCAGACTGCCAATCCCTGGCGTTTCTCAGGGTCCTCTCTGAGGTTCGTTTTGGCTTTATGAGTTAATCACATCAGGAGAAGTCATTTTAACTCACATGCCTTTAGGAGTAATTATACATTTAAATGATTAAACAAATCAGGAAGAAAACATCGGCTGCAGAACGAAAGCAGTTAACACTGAAATCCTTTTTTTATATTAGTATCACCAGTCGTTTGTAAATAACATGCTCATTTCAGATATGTAAGGAGTTCTGCCATGCCCTGCAAAATAAATTATATTTTATTGGTGCCCGGGTGTTTCATAACTTCTATTTATTTGCTGCAAGAGTGGAGAATTAAGATAGAGTAGTTTATTTCACCAAAAGACTGACAAATGGCTCATTAGACACTTATGGAGCTGAAGCTAATTGTATGATTTTTTTGTTGTATTAATTGTCACTGCCTGCTTAACTGGCTAACACTGGTCATCAATACAGAGCTTTTTCCTTCCAATCTCCAAGAGAGGTGGGGGGAAAAAAAAAAAGAAAAGGAAAAGAAAAAAAAAAGGTATTTTAAAATAAACAGAGCAGTATTTATTTCCTAATATAAACAAAAATACTATTTGGATTGGAGGAGCATGAGGGAGGAGTAAGAGAGGATTAATGTGCTGGCTTGTTCCCCACTGGGGCCACCAATAACAATCAATCCCAAACAGCAGTCACCTCACATCATCTAACAGCTTGAATTGCAGATATTCAAAGATTCTCTCCTGGTTTTTTTTTTTTTATATTCCCTTTCCAGATTAAATATCATTTACATTGCATCCTTTTTTTTTTTTTTTTTTTATTTCATCAGAGACATAAGGTCAGAATTGATTGAATATGTACTACCTGCATATAATGATTTCCAGTTTTTTACAATCATGTGCTAATGCTGCACAGTAATGGCCTATGGATGAAGAGACAGATGTACTACCAGTCATTCGCTACACATTTGCATTAACAAATCATCATTTAATTGAAGCCCATCCAACAAGTTTATGCTACTTAAATAAAGTTCCTTTCAATAAAAGATGCCACCATGACACATGGTTGTTAACTGCAAGGTAAATAAAAAGTAGTATTTATTTTCTTGTCGCCGATTGAGGTGAGTATTAAAACGCACGCTTATTAATTTGTATTTTGCTCGGAAATAAACCACCTGACACCTACCATAGCAATCCAAGCTCGTACTGCGGTGAGACAAGATAATTCACTTTTAGAAATAATCGTTTTGTAACACCACAATTTCATGCCTTACAGATTTTTATTCCCCCCTCCCCCCCCCTCATCCTCAAATATATAATAGGACATAGCTTATATAAAAGGCTATACATGAGTTGTGTCTTAATACTTTCAGGCAAGCTCTAATAACGCAAAACCTCAAACCCTGCTGTTATCAACATGGGCTACAATTTTTTTATGTCTCATTGTTGACTACAAACATTGGCACCACACTTAGAAATCTAGTTGCCTCCCCCCCACAATTTAGATATTACTGCTTTCTTTTTAATACTGTCTAGGGAACAATTCAGGTAGGTTGTGATGCCCCTACGTGTTTCAGATATAGAAAACCACTACCTATTCATTTCTTCTTTCGGAACGTGCTGCAAAATATTAAAGCCTGAGAAGAAAGCGTGCCATAAAATGAGGAACCTATAAAACCAATTTTCTCTTCTAAAGATGGTTTAACAGTACTTTCAGCATATTCATTTCATGGTACATTTTTGCATCTGCAAAGCAGAAGAAAGATATTTTGGTACTGTCTGTTAAGCTGACAAACAATACTTCGAAGCTAACATGCAGGGGACAAGGAGATATATTTTTAATTGTGTTTTTTGGCTTAATCTACATTTTCTAGAAACCAGAATCTTTTAGGATGAAAGCACTATATAAATGAAAGATGGTATTAATAATAATAGTTGACACCCTTTACTGTGATGGCATTGGCTTACATCTGAACACATCATTGCAATCTTTTATTTACCTAAATACAAAAATAATCTATTTCCCTTTTCTTGAGGATACACTGAAAAGAAAATATTTATTAAAAAACCCAAAACAATACACCAGAAAAAAAAAAAGAAAAAAAAAACACACAGAAAGACCTTGGGAAACTAGAGAATTAATTCTGAGAGTGGAAGAAGGAAGTGTTTTTCTAACCAGAAAAAGCAGACTTTCTAGATGAACCAGTATCTTTTCTTTCCCTTTTGGACTGCGTAGGGATGTGAGGAGACATAGGAGTCTCCAGGTTGACTGTTTGTTTACTTGTTATTGATGGCTGAAAACATAGAAAAAAAAGTGGTCCATAGCAAGACTGAAACTAAAATGTGAAAGTCAGAAATATATCTTAAAGCACATTGCAGTGTTCAGGAAGAAATAAAACCTAACATTGATTTCCTCAGACACGAAGATGTGTATAAAAGCTCCAAAATGCAGTCCCATAGAAAACAAACACATAACCCCCCCAAATAAAAATCCTACTGTGATTTGCCTGCATGTTCTCCAAGCTTTGATTTTAATATGCTCAGAACAATAATTACAGATCTTGCAAGTTGACTTCTGTTTTCCAGAACTATGAGTTGTAGGGAAAACATGCCTTTTCATCAAAACAATTACCATTAATCAAAATAGTGAAAGCTAATACCACTCAAGTCCAACCTACTGCTGTGCCCAGCAATATATCAAACTGTCTGTTGTCAAACATACTAAACAAACTTCAACAGACTGTTTTCACTACAAATAAGAGAAAACATGCTTGCTAAGTATTTTTCAGTCAAATTGCAACCTCAGTGATCCATTCTGTCACTGGATTTTAATTTGAAGTAGTCAATCACAGTCTCAGACAGATCTGTATTTGACTACGGAGAGGTAACTTGCTGGGACTTACAAATGAGTATCTGCAAATGACTGCTATAGCCCCAAATTTGTTCAAGGATTTTTATCTATGTACTCAGGTTTGTTCCTTTATGCCAGCAACTTCTTCCAACTATGAGATTTTGCATTTAAAAGAAAAGATAAATGAAAATTATTAGCCATTACTGTCCTAGAAGCAGCCCTCTGAGATGTTTAATAACACTGTTATTTTCTTTCACTTTCAGAAGGATTTAAACTATTACTAGCAATGTTTATTACAAAGAAGCTGCCACCTTAGAATTTGTTCATACTTAAACAAAAACCTGTCTCTAGCAAGTCAAATTCATATTAAGCACAGATCTCATCCACGATGACATGTTATAGTCAACGAAAATAGATATACTAGTGCTTCTTACAGCACCTCCCCTGCCCTACCTAAGAGTCATAACTATTTTCTTTATAAAGAAATATGGCATTTGGTATCTGACAGAAAAAAAAAAACAACCTGTTTACCACTGATGTCAGTTGTTTTTGCAAACGGTAATCAATGCGGAAACTGAAGTTTTATATAAAAGAAGAGATCCAGAAGGACAGGAATATTGGAGTTTAACAAACAGATCAGGCCTTTATTACCAGCAACCTCCTTTATGGATTTGTGAGCTTTGTAAGCCAAGCTCCCCCAAGTGTAATTAAATTTTTATTTATAATGTGTTTGTGACTTCTAACTTCGTGTTGCCTCTGCTTGTTCCCCCCTCTAACCCCCCTGCCTCCCCTGCCAACCTCAATGCGAAATAGTATTCCACATTTACTGCTGCAGAGAGTGGTGCTTTATTCAGTTGCTGTACTCATCTCTAGCCTTATAAGAGATGAGTAGTACAAATAAACATATTGTGTATTATTTATACACAAACACACGTGTCTTTAACCATAGATATATACATGCACACTCCTGCATGCAGACGCCCTGAGCCAAAACTGAGGACAAAAGAAGTTTATGTCAATTGAAACTGAGCACATGTGAGCAAGCATCACTTTTTTTTTTTTTTCCTATGAAGAACGCTATTTATCACATATTTATACTGTGGAGAGACAGGAAAGCTTCCATAAGACAGGGCGATGCAGCACTGCAGAGTACATTTTATGCTGCAAGCCATGCCTGAGATTAGTCTAAATGTACCAGGCAAAGGTTCTAAACTCCAACAAAGCCAGCATCTACGCTTTATTTTTCTCTTCATTATGAAGAGGACTTCACGAAAAAAGCCCTCTGACTCCAGTAATTTTTATTTTTCGTATTGACTGTATTTCCTTTTTCATTCAGGTATTACCCTCCCGTACGGATACTTACATTAAAAAAAAAAAGAAAGAAAGAAAGAAAGAAAAAGCTTAATATAACTAACCACAGGAGGATCTCTTCTCCCCTTGAAAAACTGCAAATAAAGATGTCAGCTATTGAGTATATTTGTGGCGTCTCCAGCAGCTGCTGTTAAATACCAGCTGGTCTAGCTGATTAAAATTACCTCCGAGTTGGTATTATAAAGATGCCTGGGCAGCGTTGCTGTATTAATGGATTATTGAGTGAGCGATGAAAACCTTGGCCAGCTGATGCGTTTTATTACAGATAGGCTTTATGATGTGTAATCACTGTAATTTTTATAACTGGAGGAAACAGGGAAAAAAGAACCTCCTTTTCTCCAGTACTCACACCAAAATCAGTTAGACCAGATCTTTTTTTTTTCCCCCCTACCAGCCTGTTACTTGGGAGTTAGCTAAACAGTTTGGGTTTTAATGGTTTCTGCATATGTAAGATTTTACCCACACCTACACACACACAAAGAGTAAGAAGCTCTTACGTTTCAGGCTACATTGTATTTACCAATTTTATATGTAAACATGTAGATATACACACTGAGTGTTTATTTCATAGAACCACAGAATTCTTTTGATCAGAAAAGATCTCTAAGATCACTGAGTCCAACCATCAACCTGACACCACCAGGGCCATGACACCACATCCCAGACTGCCATGTCTACATGTTTTCTGAACACCTCCAGGGACAGTGATTCCACCACATCCCTGGGGCAGCCTACTCCAATGCCTGACAACTCTTTTAGTAAAGAAATTTTTCCTAATATCCAATTTAACCCTCCCCTGGTGCAACTTGAGGCCATTTCCTCTTGTTCTATCACTTGATACTAGGGAGAAGAGACATATTCCCATCTCACTACAATGTCCTCTTCATCCTTTGACTACCAGGTGAGAGCTGCATCTGGCCATGGGAGATAAACCCTTGTGCATTACTTAATGACTGAACTACACTGCAAGCACACATCTTCTCCAGGCTCAAGCAGTGAGGTCTTTTGCCTGGTCTCCCTATCTCAAATCTCCTACATTCTCTTCTCCTTCCTGCCCCAAACCTTCACAAAGTGTGTCCTTTAATAAGAGTATCTCAAACATTTTTCCCACAGGTATTTACCACACTGTCTTTTTTTCTGATGGTAGTTTGTTTAGCTACCAAACTTACTGTGATAATTATGAGAATCATATAATTGTTAACAGGTTTTGAGATTTAAGAAAAAATAAATGACTGGGCACACAGTGACATTTGTTACAGATGGATTGTCTCGTGAGGTGATCCAGGAACAAACGAAGTCAAAGTTACCTCTGCCCAGCTGACATCTACTGAAAGCATCTCAAGCAAAAATGCTGCACTTTTTTTCAGGAATGGACACATCCTAAAGCAAATCAATGACATCTAAGATTTTTCATTGAAATACAATCTGCTGACATGTAAAAATAAAGTAAAAACCAAACCAAACCAAAAAAGCTGTAAGTAACCTTAATCTGTTAAATCTCTCTTACGAATCTTATCTTTTCTTCCAGACCAGATAACTAATATTAACTCCTTCACAACACTTAGAAAACAAATCTCTATAATGTTCAACAATTCTCTATAATGTTCAAAAGTGAAACTAAGTTACAGAATTTTATAGGACCCTAACAAATGAAACATGGCTTGGTATTATTCCAGCCCATAAAGAACAGAGCTGAATTTCTGGGAGATGCTACTACTACATCACATACATTCACCTGCAGCCTCTAGAGAGAAATGTTTGTTCAGGCTGCTGGAGTTATGTCAAGTCCTGTAGACAAATTATTTAAACCATCCATTAGACGAAAAAGCTGATTTAAGTTTGGAATTTACTAGATCAAAGGATAATTTAGATCAAAAATGCATAAAAAATAGATCTAACAATTTAATCAACAAGGTTGTTAAAGGTAAGGATTTCAGAATAGACAAACTGTTTTGATTAAAGGTGAGTCTTAGGAATAAGTTTTGGTACATTCAAGAGTAAAGTCACCCAGGCACTCTCCTCCTTTCTTTGTGCCAGGAGAATCTAAACTGTCTTACACTACAAATGTGAGTTTCCAAATCTAATTCCTGATAACCTCAATATGTGATATTAACTCTGATGAGTCACAAGGCTGTTCTGGAACACTTCCGCCCTGCCATTTCTAGCCATTGAAATGATGCTAGCTGTCTGCAAAAGAAAGGAGAAGAGTTTGTTTCACCAGGCAGGGATGTTGTGGATAAACAAGGGCCATGCTAGTGAATAATTTCCTTTCTGCAGAACATCTGAGCAGGGGTAAACGAAACAGGCAAAGCCATTAGGGCAGGTCAAGGAGTAATGTATAAGTTGAAACGACACCAATCAGTGAAGCTGCACAGCTCCCTGCAGTACACAATAATAGTTGTGGTAGTCTGAAATATCTTAGCTCATGGCCGTGCCAAGTGCAGAAGGCAGAAGCCACAGTCAGCTGCTCACAGGAGCACGGCCATCCGGCACCTGTTATGTCTCCATTTTATACTTGGAACCCAAGTGGATCCTGCAGTCACAAAGCTCTTTTGGGGATTTCATTTTCATATTTGTTCAAATAAAAACTGAAACAAACAAACAAACAACAACAGTGTTTTTGACTTGGTAAAAACCCCCCAGTTCCTGTTTTCTCAAACCAGGTAACTTTGATCCTTCTGTCCCGAGTCAAACAAGAGACAGAGTAAAAAATAATCAATGAGATATAGGCTCTCTGTCCCAATTGTTTTCTACTGTTCTTATGGCAAGGACATTCACCCTTCGGGAAGGGCAGGCTGCAGCCATCACCATTTGGGTTGGTTTCCTCTGAGGCTGGTGCCAGTGCCACCATTTCCTAGGAAACCACTGGGGACAGGGCTGCCCAGCCCTAGCCCTGTGGCTGGGCTTCAGGTAGCGGCTGCAGAGGTGCAGAGATTTGGGTTCAAATCCCCCAACCGGACAGGAAAAAGGAGGCCTCTCCAGCCTCTCTGGCAGCATATTTTTCATGTGTTTACTGAATTTCCATTTGATAAGCAATAAACCTACCCTGTGGTGAGGCATGGTTACCTAAGTACAGCATCAAAAGGCGTCTGTCTTAGATCTAACTACAGATCGGCCAAGCAGCCCCAAAGAATAAAACACTGCCACAGCTGGAAAAAAAAAGTCTTACTGAAGATGAAGACCTAAGTCATAGCTGAGATATAGTGCAAACATGAAATACTCTAAGCCTCTCCCAGAAGGACTACTTGAATTAAGATTTAAATCAATGCCACCCGTGGGGATTCACACAAAGATAGCCCACTGGAAGCACTGAAGAAGGAAATTATTTTATCTGAGTTGGAAAAAATTAAAGCAAGGCAAATCTCTAAATGCTAAAATTATTACAATATGCTAAACAAATATCTTTGCATTTGTGGCAGATACATATACATTGCTATGCTCTGAATTAATGGTCAATTTAACATGCATGCTAAATTTTTACGCAAAACAAGATTCTTAATTCACTTGGGTTAATAAACATAAAATTCTGATAATTACAGATACAATAATGTCATATGAGCACTTTAAACATATGCTGTGGGAATTCAATCCTGGCTATTCCTGCCCACTGAGGACCAGTTTTTAATCTTCGATGCATGATATGTAGTAATGGATTTTACGAGTTGACTTTTTTAAATTTGATGATCAGGTTAATGAAATTTATAATGATATTTTTCACACCAAGTTCAAAATAGTACTTAACTCCTTGGCAGAGGAATTCAGATTGGACATGTAATGGATGTACCAGCAGCGGCTGGTGTGAAAGGATTAATCATCATTTTAGACTTTTATTAAATTAGATAAAATGGGATAGGCATGAATCAGAATATATAACAATTAATCACTGGACTTTACTGAGTCTTTTAAAAATCTTATTTGCTCCTGAGTCGATGTCTAATCTGGGCCATTCTGACAAACTCTCCAGCTAATGACTGTGACTAGGACATTAATCACATCATCATTTAACAACAAAATATTTATTCTCTACATGAATTAAGGTTTTGTTTGGTTTTTTTTTTTCCAACATTTGCAAATGCTAAAGCAAATACCCCAAATCTTGCAATTCAGCTCATTCTTTGCTATTGAAAACTTTTGGTTTTAGATATTTGCTTGCTTTTTTGAGATGTAGGTGATGGATACACTAGTGTGCACACTTGACCAAAGTGTTTGGTATATCCAACTAGCATTTAATGTAAATTGTTACAGCTATACACACTGGAACTGCTAGGAAATAAAAATTACTAAACTTTTTGAAGTTTATTTATTGATCACTGAGAACCACCCCAGTTAAATTACCATAAACCTCAACATCACAACAGCTACTAATCCAGCTAATAGGAATTAAGGGAGATGGAAGATACATAACAAGCATCTGGGGGATATGGAATTTATCCCATGAGTGTCATAAAGAGCTCATAATTTAAAAGTGCCAAAACCCAAGTGCATCATGAAAGTCTTTCCTCACAAGTGACATTAATTGCATATCCCACAGATGCTTATTACATATTCTATTTATACCTCCAAGAAGAAAAATATTCGTTTAAAGTTTAAAGGTTTAGTACTGCTTAAACGCAATGTAACACAGCTGTCTCATGATGTCACAGGGAATATCAAAGGCTGCAGCACAGAGTCATAAAGTAGGAAATAGTTTAGACAGGAGATAAATCAGGGGATGTGTTTCTGCAGGAAAGTCCCAGAGCTCAGATGTACAGTAAAGCAGGATGTATAACTAAGTAGCTTGGTTGGGTATGGGATTACACCATTAAAAAGGGTTTTCTGACTCCAGTTATTGAACTAAGAAAAAAGGCAAATTAAAGCTATTTAAGTTCTCTTAAACAACTTTCCAAATAATGTAACAGGCCAAACCATTAATACTAATATATGAACTGCTGAAGATGCCATTATCTTTTCTGTTGCTCAGACTACACTAAGATAAACGAGTCACCATTAACGTTCCTAGATATTAAGCACACTGGCATGCTGTAAACTTTGGGAGAATTATTTCTTTTTTTCTATTGCCTGATTACTCTTCTGTGATTTCTCTCAGATTAAAAAAGGCAATGAGAATTCTTTGATTCAAGGTGTCCTATGTACTTCTATTTATTTGTATGTGCATTACTGAAAATCCCCAAACCTGACACTGCCCATTTGGTATGCTGTTGCCACATATACTTTCTGGGAGAAATGGAATAACCCACAAACCCCAAGCCTATGCTCTAACTGCCCACACAGCATTTAGCGATGTAAGTTGGCAACAACTGTTGCAGTTTGAAGGGGAAACTTTAGCCTAGTTCTGACTGCAAAGACTGAAAGTAATTACCATTGGATACAAAAGAAAAATAATCATAAAGTCTACTTAATTCATTGGCTTGCTAATGGGGATAGAGAGTAGTGGCGGAAACTGTTCTTGGTCTCTCTTCTTCTTCTGTTGCTATGCTTGCAACTTCTCCTTCTCTTCCATGGCCTTGCCAGGGGTATCTCTGTTTTGACTACTTTGTGAAGTAGCAGGAAAGAGGGAGGGAGTGGGGGAGGAGGTGAACTTTCCCCCTGGATCCATCCAGGGGGGTCTGAGGAGTTTCTGTGTTGTTTATATATATATATATAGTAAAATATATCTACATTGTACATCTATTGGATATTTTGTACATTTTCATTGCAGTTCATATTTCTAGATTGTAGTTTGCTTGTAACTAGAGCTTCATTTGATTCCATCCCAAACTGAGCTGGTCTGGCAATTTATTTTGGGGAGTAGCTTCTCCAAATTAGTTGGGGGGGAATTTCAACCTATCACAACAACTAAGGACTGTGTTTAGATGTTTGGAATTTTGATTTGAGCACTGGAACAATATCTAATAACATAAAACATATTACACAGCAGCTCTGCTGCTGCATCATACACATGGGTATGTGTATAGATTTATCCAATGTATCAAAATTATTTGTTGCAAACTTATCCACCTCTGCTAATAAAAATAATGCTCTGGTAGCATTATTGGTAGGAGTAACCACAATCAGAAGCAGAAGGAGTTTCATTGCATTTTTTACATTGCATTCTATATAAAGTTAAAGAACAAAAAATGTGGCCATTTCTTTTCTCTTGCTGTTCAATACAAAGAGTAAAGTAAAATATATTCCTTCTGCAGCATTCAGAGATCATTGTATTGGACACTTTTTAAGATTTCAAGGACTAATAAAAATATATATAAGTAATCAAGGAAAGGATGCTAATATGGTCCTAATTTCCAAAAAAGTGACAAGAGATAAAGAAATTACTTGGAACATATCATCTGACTAGGTTATCTGCAGAAATCCCCACTTTCTCCCACCCTCTCCCCCTGTACCATTTAGTTAGACTGAAGGGGAGAAGAGCGCTGTCCATAGGGTCAGAAACCTTGCTTAGTATCTGAAGTGGAAGCAAGCAGCGGACTGACTTGACTACCTGGTCAACTCCTGCTTTTGTGGGGAGAAAAAGCTAAAAAAAAAAAAAAAACATTCTTCCCAATGCTGACACTACATTGCCTTTCATTTTCTGGATGAACCACATTTCACTGGCCAACCACATGCCTCTAGAGAAAATGCAGACTGGTCATATTCCTACAGAATTAGTATTTCACTAATTTTCAACATCATTTTCATTAGGGATTAATTGTAGTTTCAGGATACGATTTGTTCCTACAACTAAGGATGCAGATAAAAATAACGTTGGAGAGCTAGATGATGAACATGTCCCAGGCCAAGAGAGACTCAGACTGAAGACTGTGCTACCCCTGAAGCTGACATCCCACCTTTTAAGGCAGTTCACTAACTATTGCTTTTTTCCCTTGAAAGCAATTCTCTGTCATTCTTCTCCCCACACAAAGATCCAAAAAAAGGCCTAGTTTGTTCTGACATGGAATAATAGCAAAATATTAAAAGGTGTGAATTTTTTATCAAATCTAACCCCTGTGCTTCCAACATACCTACACTGTTCATTTAATTATTTCATGCTCATCTGTTTAAAGATACCAAACAAAACTCCTATTTGCACTACCCACTTGATACTAGCTGTTTTTAAAGTACAACCTTAAAATGTTACAATTTATTTACTAAGTTGTGCCTACTATCTCTTGCCATTGCTCTTTTTGATGCTCCTCTTTTGTATTCTTTGTGATGCCCAATGACAGGACAAGGGGCACTGGGTGGAAGTTGAGGCATAGGAAGTTCCATGGAAACATGAGGAAAAATTTTTCCCTGTGAGGGTGACAGAACACTGGACCAGGTTGTCCAGGGGGGCTCTGGAGATATTCAAGATATCTCTTTCTGGAGATATTCAAGACTCACCTGGATGTGTTCCTGTGTGATCTGGTCTAGATGATCCTGCTCTGGCAGGGAGGTTGGACTGAATGAGTTTTGAGGTCCCTTCCAGCCCCCAGCATTTTGTGATTCCAGCTACAGTTTCTTTTTGGGCAGCTCTTTTTTTTTTTAATGTGAATTGGGATGGTAGAAAAGAACTAACAGATTGTCAGGGTGACCTGTTCTCAGACTATCTTTGAGTGTTGGTTTTTATTTTAAAGACTCTTCCCAGAGTCAAGAGGACATCTTTCCCTGCTGAATGGTGCACATGATTCTCTTCATTATTATTGTCCCTAAAGCGATGACTTCCCAGGAAAATAAAGGGTGAGCTAGAAACATGTTTTCATGCCCACAATAACTTGATTGAAATAGAGAGGCAGGAATAAGCAGTGAGGATGAAGCATGGGTTAACCCAAAACCCAAATTATCCATGGATCTGGATTCTATGGGAAATGCTTTGATTGCCAGCAAGTGCTTAAATCCAAAGTGCTGTATTTTGCCTACTAACATCATGTTAACATGGGCGTGTTAGCAGAGTTTTATTTTTCAGGCATATGCTGAGATAATTGCCTTCTGCAACAGTTACTCAAGATACCTATTGCCTTTTTTGCACCAATTTCCAACATGAGTTTTTTAGTCTTAAGTTCTGTATTGTTGAAAGAAACAAAATGATGCACTAAATGAAAAAGCACTGGTTAAGCTGAACAGCTAATTTAGGGAAGCTCTGGGCAGTACTAGACTGATGAGTTTGGACATATCCTTGCAGCAAGATTCATCTTTCACAATATAATCTATCTAAAAGTTAAGCCCAAGTATTTTTGATTTTCTCAGTGGAGAGATATGCATACTTCTAGGTCAAATCATGGCACCTGGATTACTGTGTCTCACCTCATCTGGAGTACTGCATCCAGCTCTGGAACCCTCAACACAGGAAGGACATGAACCTGATGGAGCAGGTCCAGAGGAGGGCATGAAAATGATCAGGGGGTTGGAGCAGCTCTGCTATGAGGACAGGCTGAGGGAGCTGGGGGTGTTCAGCCTGGAGAAGAGGAGGCTCCAGGGAGACCTAATAGCAGCCTGGCAGTACCTGAAGAGGTCTGCAGGAAGGATGGAGAGAGACTGTTTACAAAGGCCTGCAGGGACAGGACAAGGGACAGTGGCTTCAAACTAGAGAAGAACGGATTTAGACTGGATGTTAGGAACAGGTTCTTTACTACGAGGGTAGTGGAACACTGGAACAGGTTGCCCAGGTAGATAGCTGAGGCCCCATCCCTGGAGATATTCAAGATCAGGCTTTACAAGGCTCTAAGCAACCTGATCAAGTGGAGGATGTCCTTGCTCATTGCATGGGGCTTGGACCACATGACCTTCAGAGGTCCCTTCCAACCCAAACCATTCTATGATTCTATGATTCAGGTATAAAGAAAAGGAGCAATAAATGCTTGATTTATAGCACTATTAATTGTTACTACAGTAGAACTTCCCCATTCATTGTTCAGCTTCTGTAGTCAATAGATATTGACTACAAATGTAAAAAAAAGAAAAGAACTTAAAAAAAAGACAGTCTTTCAAACACCTGCATATATTCCTACAAAGTTCCTCACAGGCTTCAGAATATATTCATTCTATTCAAATCCACTGGTCTCTAAGCCTGCTAATGTTTAATGCCACCAGATGTGTCTTGTTTTTTTCTTTTTTTAAAGGGTATGTGACAAAAGTCAAAATAGAAGGTTTCTTGCTTGTTTCTTTGCCAGATAGAGATAATTCCTTGTACTTCATATGGGAAGCACATCACCTGCATCAAATCTGCATTCCATCCTCACAGCCATCATTATCATCTCAGCACATAATTATGCAGCAGGAGAGTAGAACTCAGATGAACACTTTTGACACCTCAACCAATCCTTCATTCCCTTTATAGACTGGGCTTTTCTATTACATATATATGTCAAAAATCTTAAGTCTAAGGTAAGCCTGAAATACTATTTTTGACAGGAAAATGAATAAAAATGAAAGTTCATAATACTGTAAATTTCAAGCTAATATACAATAAGAAGTAGCATAAAATGAAATGTACTCTTTTTTTTTTTCCAAAGCAGTGAACCAGAAAGCTTTTTGAGGAAACTCAGCAATGAGCAACAGCTATCTATCATTTCAGAACATGAAAGGCTGAGTAGCCTCACTTCAAAACAGAAGAAAAGCAGCTTTTAGAGGTAAGTGGGATTTGCTTGCTCTCTGGTGCTTCAAGAATTTCCCACATTTATTTGCACTAAGCAAATCCTTTGAGTTACTAAACCACTGCAAAACAATTGGTATGTCAACAGCAGGTGAGGCAATCCCTCTCTCCACCAAAATACATTGTAGCTTTCTGAATTAGCTTCAGATGTGTTTTATTCTTCTGTCACCTAACTTTGAACTTCCAGATTTCTCCTGACAATACTTTTTTTTTTTTTTTTTTTTACCATGCAAGACAGAATTCCCAGCAAAGTTTTCAGATGTCTGTGTCAGCCCCCAAAAGCTTTATCTAAAAATACCATGGGGGTACTGGTTGACAGCAGCTGAACATGAGCCAGGAGTGTGCCCAGGTGGCCAAGAAGGCCAATGGCATCCTGGCCTGCATCAGAAATAGTGTGGCCAGCAGGAGCAGGGAAGTCATTCTGCCCTGTGCTCAGCACTGGTTAGACCACACCTTGAGTGCTGTGTCCAGTTCTGGGCTTCTCAATTCAAGAAAGATGTTGAGATGCTGGAATGTGTCCAGAGAAGGGCAACAAAGCTGGGGAGGGGTCTGGAGCACAGCCCTGTGAGGAGAGGCTGAGGGAGCTGGGGGTGTTTAGCCTGGAGAAGAGGAGGCTCAGGGGAGACCTCATTGCTGTCTACAACTACCTGAAGGGAGGTTGTAGCTGGGGATGGGGGGTGTTGGTCTTTTCTCCTGGGCCAGCAACAGAACAAGAGGACACAGTCTCAAGCTATGCAAGAGGAAGTTTAGGCTCGATCTTAGAAACAAGTTCTTCACACAAAGGGAGATTGGCCATTGGAATGTGCTGCCCAGGGAGGTGGTGGGGTTGACATCCCTGGAGGTGTTTAAGAGACTGGATGAGACACTCAGTGCCATGGTCTGGTTGATTAGATAGGGTTGGGTGACTGGTTGGACTTGATGACCTTGGAGGTCTCTTCCAACCTGATTGATTCTGTGCTTCTGTCACTTCCTACTTTGTGCAGCAACAGTGGATGGTAACCTTACTTAGAAAGGCCTGCTCATCTGGCATTCTGATGACTACTGGGATTCTACAATTTTTAGAAATTTTTCTGGATTTATGTTCCTTTACTGTACAGGTAAAAATCTTTTAAATTCTCCTTTCAGGGACCAATATGGTTACAGAAAAGAATATTGCCTGGTACCATAATGGCATGGAAGAGAAACTAAAACAGGTGGATGCCCCAAAGCAGTGCTCATAGCAAAGCAACTAAGAATAGTTATAGTAGAACAGCACATCTGCTGTTGACTTTGCTGTAGCATAACCTTTCTAATGCTTGTCTTCAAATCTACACTTGTGCCTAGTTACTCTGTATCTTTGCTTGCATCCTTTTTCTTTTTTCCTTCCATCTTTCCTTCTTCAAATCTACACTTGTGCCTAGTTACTCTGTAACTTAGCTTGCATCCTTTTCCTTTTTCCTCCTCTCCTTCCTTCCTTCTTTTTCCTCCTCTCCTTCCTTCCTTCTTTTTCCTCCTCTCCTTCCTTCCTTCTTTTTCCTCCTCTCCTTCCTTCCTTCTTTTTCCTCCTCTCCTTCCTTCCTTCTTTTTCCTCCTCTCCTTCCTTCCTTCTTTTTCCTCCTCTCCTTCCTTCCTTCTTTTTCCTCCTCTCCTTCCTTCCTTCTTTTTCCTCCTCTCCTTCCTTCCTTCTTTTTCCTCCTCTCCTTCCTTCCTTCTTTTTCCTCCTCTCCTTCCTTCCTTCTTTTTCCTCCTCTCCTTCCTTCCTTCTTTTTCCTCCTCTCCTTCCTTCCTTCTTTTTCCTCCTCTCCTTCCTTCCTTCTTTTCCCTCCCCTTCCCTCCCCTCCCTTGCCCTGCCTTGCCTTTCTTCATGAGATAGGCTTCTTCCTGAAGCACAACTGGGGTTTAACCCTAACGGGCTGAATCTGCATCTCAGACTGCAGAAGGCAGTATGTCTACCTGACTGATCATCATAAAGCAGAGTGGCAGCAGGAGGAAAAGTCATTGGCACTGAATGTTCTAAGAAGGCCTTTTCTGTACTGAGATGAAGCTATCATGAAATATTTACACTTGCCTCTGCATGTGCTTTATTGTCTGTCGGGTACGTGCTCAGAAAGAGTTTGCTTACCCAGTGCAATGCTGCCATCCCTGTTACGGTGCAGAACCCAGCGAGTTTGTGCCAACAGTTCAATCTGTTCTCAAATAAAGCCTTTCACACTTACACCTCCTCATGACCTTTGTGTGCATTATTTCTATACTACAGTACCATATATATTTACATGACCTAGCTCTACTTACTGCATGCAGTTCTATCAGAGTTTCATTTGATGCTATGTAATTAACCCTCAGTACATAAAGTAGCAATAATGTTATTATGTGGGACTTTTCCAACTGACTCAGCAGTTCCATGAAATGTAACTGAAGTCCTTCACTACAAATTACTACCAATAGAAGAAAAATATCCTAAACAGACAGATGAAGACTTTTCCTCAAACCTTGTCCTTTCTCAGGCTGAGTGCACAGCCTGCTTCATTTTCCACTGCAAACAATGAGCACTGCAGAAACTGTAAAATGGCTTTTCAATAATTATTTTGTACTTTAACAGGAATTAGATGTCAAAGAAATTAACACTAGAATACCATTTAATCTAGGACATTAATAATTTTTAATTTTACAGTTAAACTGAATATTCAATCTGTCAGCCCTTCAGCCCAACCCAACCTTTTTGTTCAATCTTAGCCTTTTTTTCCCTTTTATTTGGAGAAAAGTATATTATCAGGAAGTATGTGTCACTTGAACTGTTGATGTAATGCATTCCATCTTATTTTCAAACCATTCTTGTGCTTTACAAACTACAAAATTAGATATGATGAAGTCATTACTATAGTTTGGTGAGACTCTATGCAATTTGCAGTGCTACCAGGAACGTGAAACAACGTAATTCTGCAAAACATTATCTCAGGTCTAATAACAAACTCGAGACATAGCTAATAAAGACGACTATGGAAAGATAAGGCACAGAGCCCTTATCTCTCTATTGCTGGTTCCATTTCAGCTGATATTAATAGCTGTTGAATAATCATCACAGGGATATGCAGCAGCTGTCTGCCAGTGAATGAAAGTGTGGTCTCATAAGACTTCCAGCCACAGAAAGTTCCTCTGCTAAGGCTGCTCCTGTCCATGACACCAACTTGAATAACCAGAGCACTCAAGTGTGGCACAGCCAGGACCCAGGCATACCCTGCTGTTCCTAGGAGGGTTCTCTTTCTAACCAGCAGTGAAATGAGAAAGCCAAGTAATGCAAACCCTGTTCACTGATGCCCTCCAGAAGATAAAGAAAAGCACTCCCTTGATCTAAAATTTTACAAAACTACCCAGAGAAAAGTTTTCTTCTAAACTGCCTGGCAGTCCAGCCTGAGGCTGATGACATCATGGCTTGCAGCTGACTGACTCATGAATTAAAAAAGATTTTTCACATTGTTATACTAAACACTGGAACGAGTAGACTTTCCCACAAACCCAGCATACAACATTTGCACTACTGGACAACAGCTGAAAGTAAATGAGTCATACCACACACACCAAATGCCTGCTAAAGTTGGTCTTCTAAGGAGGAAAGCATAATTTCAAGAAGTGTGTAATGACATCATTTTAAAGGACAGTTTCTGAACATGGAAATGTAGAACAGACTATAGGGTACCTGACCTCCCAGCAGAAAGAGTCTCCCTAGTGTCTGAAAAAAATAAAAGGACTATTTGTCAACGTGAAAGGTTGAAATAACTGTATGAAAATGCAAAGAGTAAGAATTGTGTCTACCTTGCCCCTTATGGTTATAGAAGAATGTAAAGTATAAATTACTATCTATTTAAGTAAGTAAACTGTATAATTTACCCAGGCTAGGGAGACTGCTACTAAATAAAAACCTCTCATGTTGCTACTTTTTCACTAGCAATGCCACAGGATCTTTTGAGGGAAGTTCCCACTCTTCCTTCTACCATTTGCCTATCTTTTGAGTGATATTAAGGCTGACATGAATACTTACTGTTGGCGAATCCAACAAACTTGAGCAAACCCTAAACTTAACAAAAAGCTCACATGAATTCTGCACTTGGGTTAGGTTTAGCAATTATTAATAGCATATTGTTTAAGAAATGCTCTTTATAGTTCAAGACACGTTAAATACAGTAAAAGATCCAGCATCTGAGACTGTCAGCTGGCTTACTACTGGAAATTACTATTCTGAAGAGTTCAGACATCATTAAAGGTGAGAATAATACAACACAGTCATGTTCCTTTCTCTTTCTTTTTCTCCTGTCCTCTACATTAAATCAGAAATCAGAGAAGCATATGACCTCACAGGCAACCTACTTTCCTCTTCTGCCAGTGCAGACTCAATCTCTATAACACTATCCATTTCTGAGAGATGTTCAAAGCCTGTCTTCAAAATATTCTGATGGCTTTTCCTTTGTTAATTTTGATATATTATTTTACAGTTTAACAGCTCACTGTTTGCAAGGTTTCCTTGATAGTCAGCCTGAAGCTCTCTCTCATAATTCATTCTCTTAACTGTAAATTTCTCTATTCAGATTCAGTTCTATTTATGCCATGCCAGACTGCACTGTTCTTCTGTTATTATAATGTTACGTTCTGAGCTAAAGTCTAATTTTTTCTTTCAATTATTTTCCTCACTGAATGGCAAAATCTTATACTGAAGTGAGTATCTACAGTACAAATTATTTTTGCCCCAGAATATGTTTGCAAATTTCTGAGGTTTATCTTATTTTATTTTCTCTGTGTTCCCATAAGCCCTCATAAAAAAGGGAAACACTGTCTTTTTCTTTTCCTTGAAATTTATACTGCCTACTTGTTCATTATTACCCCTGAAGTTTATGAAGGATGATTGCTTCCTCTTCCAGACTATTGAACATATTAAAAAAAAATACACAAACCTACAGTATGCAAAAATACTGTAATGGGACAATCTGCTCTCTTCATATTTTTAATAACTTGAGTTTACTTGGCTTATTCTTCCTCTTCCTGTAACCCATTCCTACCAAAACTATCCTGTCAAAAGCTTTGTAGAATTACATGAACTTCCTAATATGTTATTTAGAAGTATGGGACTACTACTTAGACTCAGCTCAACTCTTCTCCTGAGGGTCTTCTATGTCTCAGCATCCTTCCGTTTTACTATAACACCAAATCAGACTTTAATGATAGGTATTGCAGTTATGGCCTGACATTTACACAATCACCTTCTACCTCCTTTTACTATTGAGTTACTAAATGTAATTCACAATTACACTTGGAAATTCCCACCCCTAAATGAAACTTTAAAAAAAATTATTATTGTTATTTAAGCCAAAGCCAACTTTACTTTAAATCGTTGCAAAAAGTAGGAAAATGAATTAAAAGTGTCATTTTTCTGCCACTGCAACTGCACATATAGCTTGCCAGCTCTTTACAGAATAGTCAAAAATCAAGCAAACATCTAGAATTCCAGACAATGATGGCAAAATTTTTCCTCAGGACCATAGTAAAATCACACTTATAGATGGTTCATCCACCTTGCATGCTCTGTACTGGCCCAGACTGACTATATAGCAGTCATAACAGCTTTGGATTCAGTGCTGTGCAAACACTTGGGCAAGGTCACATCTCCTATGGAGACAGACTGAGAGAGTTGGAGTTGTTTAGTTTGGAGAAGGAAAGGCTCTGAGGAGAGCTTATTGTGCTCTTCCAGTATCTGAAGGGGGCCTACAAGAAAGCTTTTTAGGGTGTTGGGTAGTGATAGGACCAGGGAAAATGGACGAAAACTAGAAAGGGATAGATTTAGACTAGATATTAGGAAGAATTTCTTCACCATGAGGGTGGTGAGACACTGGAACAGGTTGCCCAGGGAGGTGATGGAAGCCCCATCCCTGGAATTTTTTAAGGCTCTGGGCAACCTGATCTAGTGTGAGATGTCCCTGCCCATGGCAGGGGGGTTGGAACTCTCTGGTCCTTGAGGTCCCTTCCAGCCCTGACAATTCCGTGACTCAGTGAAAATTAACCTGACCCAATGAGCCCCCCCTTGAACATGGGCACACAATAGACAGCTACCTGAATGCATCTGGGAGTACCTGGCTTGACTCCACATAGGGACACTTTATTACCCTCCTGCTTTAACTTTTAACATGCCCCACCACACCTGTATTACCACTATCCAAATTCCCATTATTGCAATAGGGGAAAGTTCACTGATACTGAATTGGTGATAAAATTAAATAACGAAACCACCATTCAATACTAATAACTTTTGCCTTCTCTGTGTCCTGTCATCTCATTTCTTATAGGAAAACCACAGGTAGCATATGCACTGGATTCAGTACTTCATCACTGCACTAGCAGTCTTCATCAAGTTCTCTATCATGTAGCTGAACACACTTTGCCTGCATTGGCAATGCCACTGTGACAACAGTGAGGGTGTCATTTACTCTAATAATGTCAAATGAGTTAGTTCTAAGAGATAAGAAGAAGCATTTCTTTTTAGCCTCATTACTCTAATCCTAAATGTAAGGGAAAAAAAAAGTCCTAATATAACAAAATAAAAATAGAAGGAATTCAATTAAGTAATTAGTTTGCAAACACTTACAGTCCATAAATCTGTGGAGCAATTTCCAGTCGGTTCAGATGCATGTACAGCTCAATGTCATGTTTCTTCAGCAGATGGTCCTGAATTTGGTTTACCTTTGCTACAATAGCAATAGATGGGCCTAAGTCCTGTGGCCTTGCAAATGGTGTTGGTGTAATCATCACATCTTTCTCCTGCAGGAAGAGAAAACAGGGGTTAAAAAAAAAAAGACCACCCCAAGAAGCCTTATTGTCAAAAGGAACTGTCTACAAGAGATTTGTTTTATTGCAATCACTGGCTTCCAAAGAAACATAAGAAGTTGCTTTTCCAGCAAGGGAAGAATCTCAAGTATCCACTTCTGTGGTAGGTATTGTGGGATTCTCCTTCCCAGGTGTGCCACAGTTCATCCCCTCATTCTGCACATCAGTTTTTACGTCTATGCTTTACTTTTCATGTTCTGACAAAGTGTTGACAGCTCTAATATCAGCAGTCTGAGTCAGTCCAAAGCAAAGCAGATGAATGGTAACTTAGTAAAGAATATGTGTCCTCAGAGGACAATAAACTGGATACCAAAGAGCAAATAACTTATTTTGGAACAATCCTTTCAAAACAGTCTTCCCTTGCTCAGAAACTCTGGTGGCTGTACCTCAAAATCTATGTAACTTTGATAAAACATCACAAAACTCTTAAACCAAGAAGAAATAGAACAATGAGATGAACCTGACAGTTAGAAGGTAGTTGGTTTGACCTAGAGGTTGTGTAATCTATGTCATGATCTAGACCATAACACACACACACACACACAAAGTGAAAACAGGAAGAGAACTACTGGAACATTAGCATCCTTGAACCTGATCCTGCTTTGAATGTATTCTTCTTGCCATAGGGTGAAGTATTATTGAAAAAGACACAGAATGCACAAAAGAAATGCAGTAAGTAATGAGCCACACTGAATGGGAAACAAGTAAAAAGGAGGACAAGAAATAAAAAAAGAACAAATCAAACCTATCAAACGAAAGACTGGGGAAAGGGAAATGGAGAATCAAGCTGCCAGGGCCAATGTTAATGTTCTAAAAGAGGTAAAACTGAAACAGTTGCAATCTGTCATCATGGCTCTCAGATCTGAAAGCTTCACTCTGAAAAATAGTTATTGTCTTTCTACCCTTTTGCTCAATGTATTGACAGAGAAACATCAAGGTGAAAAGGTTAATCATTTCAGAAGACTTAATTACAGCTTAAACTGCTGAAAGACAAATTCACTTCGTTCAATAGAGTGAAGAGCACTTTATTTTTAACTTTCAATATTAGACAAAGATTTGGGTTTGTGTCTGTTTTCTTTTTTTTAATATAAACTATCCCCAAGGCTGTTTGCTATGGTTATATTCCCTCTTCCCTCCATTCTCTCAGCACCAGCTTTTTAAGAGGGAGGAAGAGAAGAACACCTAATTCAAAATAATTTACAACATGGTTTAACATTCAAGCAGGCAGAAAACATTTAGTAATTTGTATCAAAAAGCCTTTTTTATATATCTATATATATATATATATCTATCTCCTTTGCTTGAAATACTTTTTTCTGAAGTTTTCCATTTCTGTACTGCGGAAAACATGTCATGATGCTGACCAGTGATTTCAGGTAAAATGTTTCTATTTACTGATTTGATTGATTATAAATTGTATTCTTAAATCTGCTTAATTGTTGTCCAGCTATGGCAATTGCAGCAAAAGGACTGATCTAGGTAGTTTTGCTGGTTTTACCATGCTGTTGTGGTACCAAGACATACTCAGTTAAGTTGCCCTAGCAAATGGTTTGACAAAAGCTCCCTCAGACTGTCAAATAAGGCTCACTGAAACAGCATCCTTTCATTCAAAATCTTTTCTGTTCTACCAAAAGAAATGTAAACACTTTAGTGGCTAAGAAACGTTGCTACTAAAATACCAAAGAGAAAGGATATCTCCCTTACCTTCTTTTAAAATTATTTGTATTGGGTTTGTATTGGCTGAGCTGGAATTAATTCTCCTCAAAGCATCCTTCTAGTGCTGTGTTTTGCAGCAGTAGTTGATAGCACAGCAGTGTTTTGGCTACTGCTGAACAAGCATCCAGGCTGCGCCTTTCCAACATTTCCCTGCCCCAAGAGTACACTGAGGGGTGGGGCAAGATCTTGGGAGGGACACAGCTGAGCCAGCTGACCCAGGCTGGCCAAAGGGATATTCCATGCCATATGAAGTCAGCTCAGATATAAGAATGAAGTGAAAGAAGGAAGTGTGGGGGGGATTTGTCCATGGTGTCTGTCCTCCTAAGGAACCACCAAGCATAGAGAGCCCTGCTGCCTGAGACCGACCCTCGTCCTGCTGATGGGCAGTAGAGGCTAACAGCTCTCTCTCTCTGCTTTTATTTCCACATAGTCTGTTGATTTTGCTTATTATTGTTAATAAATTGCTTCTATTTTATTATTGGCTCTTGTTATATCTTTCCCCTCTCCCCTGTCCATTTAAGACGGGGAGTGAGGGAGTGGCTTTGGTGGGCATTTGGCCCCTAGGCCAGGGCCAAACCACCACATTATTCTATTAACTTCTTCATTACCAAATCAGGCAGACTTTTTTTTATCCTGGTTTTTGTTTCGCTGTTGTATGGCTATTTCCTATTGTTGTTTCACACCCATTTAATTATTTTCTTGGTCACGTGCTAGAAATCAAAATACTGAAAAAGGGTATCACAGAATCACATAATCTTGGGGGCTGGAAGAGACCTCAAGAGATCATCCAGTCTAAGCCCCCTGCCAGAGCAGGTTCACCTAGACCATGTCACAGAGGAACACCTCCAGGCAGGTCTTGAGTATCTCCAGAGACAGAGACTCTACAACCCCCCTGGGCAGCCAGTACCCACTAATCTCCTTCTAAACTAGAAGAAAAACACTCTTAAAGTATGATTTAACATTATTTTAACATCATCTTAACATTAAATGCTAGCACATAGTAATTTTTTGCATAAACACAGAAAATTATTGGTGAAACTAATAACAAAAGTCTGTAACTCTACATATTCATAGTCTGACTGATATTTAATCAGCTGGCATACATCTCAAGTATGCACTTTATGCTGGCTTATTCCAGTTGAGTTTAAGTTCATCTTGACCACTGGATGCACTCAAATCTGAATTTTTAAGCTTTTCTTGATTATAGGCATAGATTCTTGTACAGAAATCTCAACATTAGAATCTTTCTGCTCATTTGAACTTGTAACCTGAGAAGACTAGCTGGTTAATTGGGTTAGCCTTTACATCATTAGCTCTCTGTGGGTGTAAAGTTATGCTTACAAAATCAGAAGACAGACTCTGAAACACTGGCTCAAGTGTAAAAAGATTCTGAACATTAAAACTAAGGCAAGCTTCCTTTTACAAAGGAGTGCCAAAACAGAGCTTCCTTGTCGCCTGCTGCATTTGTACATCTTGGTATAATGCAACACTGACACTTACGGCCAAGATTGCCAATGGTATCCTGGAGTGCACTAAGAGGAATGTGTCCAGCAGACCGAGGGAGGTTCTCCTACCCCTCTACTCTGCCCTGGTGAGATCTCACCTGGAATATCGCATCCAGTTTTGAGCTCCCCAGTTCAAGAGGGACAGGGATCTACTCGAGAGTTCAATAGAGTGCTACGAGGATGATGAAGGGAATGGAGCACTGCCCTGTGAGGAGAGGCTGAGAGCCCTGCAGCTGTTTGGTCTGGAAAGGAGAAGACTGAGAGGGAATTTAATCAGTGTTTCTAAATATCTGAGGGCTGAGGGTCAAGAGGGAGGGGACAGGCTCTGCTCAGTTGCACCCTGGGATAGGACAAGGGACAATGGATAGAAACTACAGCACAGGAGGTTCCACCTCAACATGAGGAGGAACTTCTTCACTGTGAGGGTCACAGAGCACTGGAACAGGCTGCCCACAGAAGTTGTGGAATCTCCTTCTCTGGAGACTTTCAAGCCCCATCTGGATGCATTCCTGTGTGACCTGTGCTAGATTCTCTGGTCCTGCTCTGGCAGGGGGATTGGACTTGATGATCTCTGGAGGTCCCTTCCAACCCCTAACATCCTGTGATCCTGTGACACACTGCAGGCTGTCAGACTGACTATCAACATGGCTAAGTGCATCAAATAATATATGCTGTCCTGCCATTTTAAAAAGCATAAGTAAATGATAACCATCAAAATTAGAATCACAGAAATAACCATCAAAATAGAAATAGAAATAACCATCCTAGAACTATATAGGCTGAGAGAGATCTTTAAGATCATTGAATCCAACCATTCAGCCAGCACTGACAAGTCTGCCATTAAAACATGTCCTAAGCAGCACATCTCTATGTCTTGGTCACACGAAACATTAACAGAAATCTTCAAAAAAAGACTCTCTGGGGACAGCAGTTGCTATCAATGACTTGACTGTCCCTGCCCCCTGATTTGGTACGCTCCATCAAGAAGCTTGGTGGATGACTACAGCACATGTGATATGTCTGCTGTCTCCTCTCATGCAATTTTGTTGAGAAATGACAGTCACTTGAAATTGCTCCAGAAAAATCACATCAGCTGGTGTGAAAGAAATAAAAAGATGCTCAAATAAACTAACACAAACAAGCTGCCAAAATGTTAAATTATAAATGACTCACAGTGCCTGTACCTAAAGTACGGAAGCCAAGTGGACAATATGATAGTGGGACCCTGCCCATGCACACTGTTGCCATATGAGACAAAACACTTACTTGCTTTCTTTTTGTGAGCTTCTAAGTCTTGGAAAAAAATTGAGTGTGTGGGTTTAGTCATCTCTTGCTGAGGCAAAATCTGAAGGATCAACCCTAAAGGAATGCAGTTCATCATAGGAAGACCAAAAGAGGGATGGTATAAAGATGTGCTACACTTTACAGGAGAGCATCAGGCACACTTCTAAGGACAACTGAAATATGAATGCCAATGAAACCCAGCTGAAAGATTTAGATCAAGTATTAGGAAGAGAGTTGCCAAATCCTGCCACAAAACCCACCACAAATGAACTGGAATGGCTGGCAGTTGATACTAATACAATTTATATATTCAAGCATTTAGGAAACAAATGCTACAGTAATAAAGAGAGGCTAGAACATAGTACAAGCATAAACTGTGGACAGATTTCTCTCATTAACCACCAGGGAATGGAGTAGCTGGAGAAGCTCCTCTAATGGCAGTTGGGAGTAATGGAACCAACTGTTAGAGGCTATAAAACATAACAGGTCTCTTGGAGCACATGCATTCATTGCATCCTTCCTGAAGATTCAGACTTCATTATGTATCTAACCCTCAAAGTCATGATTGTAAAAGGCATATGTACAAGAAAGGATTATTAAAGATTATACATGTTTGCAAAGAACCAAAACAAACAACTAGATATTAATCCATGCGCTCTGCATTGTTAATTTTTTATGTCATGAAAGGACTGGAAAGGGCAATGTAAACTTTCACCTTCTACCCAAGCACTGCTAATCTGTAAGCAGACCTAGTTATTTCCTGGAATAAAACTCAGCCTCAGACTTTACCACCTCTTGTCAGAGAAAAATGGAACAAATACATTTGAATACACTGAATTCTGAAAAGCTGCACTCAGAGAAACATGTCTCACAGCTTTGTTGTTGGAATAAAAGTGACTCTGTAATAAGTTCATAAAATTTGTATCCCATATGCTTTACCCTGTGTTACTAAGAATTATGTGGAAACTCAAATCCAAATAGCAATTTATAGCTGTAGGTGGCTTGGGCTGAGATGCCAATGCTCCGTGCCTAGTACAATATATACAATGATACATTGAAATATTAAAAGAAAATAGAGGCTTTCAAGTGAGTCTCAAGGGAACATCTTTTTCTCCAACAGACAGGCAAAAAGCACCTCTCAGACTAGCACTGCCTAAATGCAGCTCACAAATACAGAATTTGGTGCACACGTGGATACCCAAACCCAACAAAATTCTTCTTTTTTTTTTTTTTTTTCTAGCTCTAGATACTCAACCCATGGTCTATGTGAAAAATGCTGAAGTGAATCAACTTGGAACCAAGTTTGGAGGACAATTGAGGATATAAATACACTGAAAGTCTTGGCAATACCTGTAATAGGACTGTTTTGCTAAAGTCTTCTACAAAGGCTTCATCACAAAGATTTTTTTTTTCAGAATTAAAAGAGAGAAAAGTAAACAGGGAAAGAGACAGGCAAAAAATATTCAGAGGAAAACTTGAGGGTATTGATTGAGGGAATTGTGCCTCATGCCATGCATGAAAAGCAGTTACAAGCAAGAACTAGAGGGTCCCTAGATGGTCTCTGCAAAGAGGAGTTCTGTAGAACTAAACACAGAACACAGAAAAAGCTTTTCTATGAAATGAAGCAACATACTAAATACAGAGCTGTCTGTGCAGCTAGCTGCACAGGAGATCAGTGGGCATAGACATTCCCTCTGGTTGAACACCCTGAGATCAAGAAGAAAACAAGTAAGAAAACAGAAGGAGGAAGCCAGGGCAAGATGCATCCTGACCTTTGACAGATAGTTTACAATCAAGGCTTTGGTTTCACAGCAGATTGTTTATAGTGTAAACAACTGAAAACAATTCAAAGCCTCAATATGTTAAACACTGCCTATCTGCATTTATTTAACACAGCATTTGCACAGGCTTTGGTCATACAGAAGTGCCCATGACAGCCATTCTTTCAAATGCTACACAAGACCACACATACATAGCAAAATCTGTGTTTGCATATTTGACTTTTGATTACCAAGTCAGTAACTGTTGGAAGATTACCAATATTTCAACAGTTAGGAACTCTCAACTGGAAGACTTTCCACAAGTGTGTATGACCAGATGCTGAAGAACATCTCAAGAATGTAAACTTAGCTGAGCCTGCTTTAACCAAGCTGTTTAACAGAAGATGCCTTATTAGCTCCAAATTACTTAAATCATTAACTAAAATCACATTTGCTTAACAACACAATAAGTACATTTGAGAGTAATATTTACCTTCTGACTGTCATGTTCAAAAGTTGAAAACCAATGTTCTGCAGTTTTCATAAGATGTGTGAACATTGCGCTGAAGGGGGGGAAAAAAAAAGACAACAAACCAGAAACTTGGTGTTAAATAATGTATTAGATATAAGAGCAAACTGAATGTAAAGGAAGTGTTGAAACTTACTAGGCATCATGTTCCAGATATTCAGGATTCAAAAGAACTTTCATTTCATCGCTGAAAAAGGCAACAGTGAACAATCCAAATGTGAGTGTTTATTTTTGGTCCATGTTCTGCATGTACTATTATGTATTTATAAGCCAACTTTCACATAAAGTGCAAATGAGAAAACTAGCCTTTTTAATTAAAAAAGAGCAACTCCATTGAACAAATGAAGTCTTTCCTTTTTAGAAAGATCAAAAACAAATTAGCTGCCTTGTCTGCACTACAATGAAGTAACCATCTAATTATTCCAAATAACAAATTACTGAATGTCACAATGTATTATCTGAATATGCTTGATCTAGAATAATTGATTGCTGCACAATCTATCACTGTTTGTCCCAAACAACAACAACAAAAAAAACCCCCCACAGTTACTGGTCAAATATGCAGTATCAAAACATTAATTTATTTTGTTTTAATAGACTGTATTTTTATTGTACTTTAACAGTAATTAATCAGTGACAGCACCTCTTTTCCATCCACTTTGCTGCTTAGCTCTGCTTCCTCAGTGGGGATGGAACAGGATGCAGTGCATCACACAGTGTTATTTTAAGTTACATTGCACTGAAGAGCTATACAACTTTGGGATATCTAAGGACAGACATTGAATAAAAACACACACTTGCAAAGAAGCTCCATCCTTATATTTAACTGCCTTTGGACAATGATGTTGAGGGGTGCTAACAGAGGTAATTAAATTGGCTTTTATTCATTGCTAGGCTCTAAAAGTGCAAAAAGACAAATGAAATTATCTAAGTACCAGAAGTGATACAAGAAGGCAACTAGTTTCAATTTTTAATTTTTTTTTTAAAGAAAAAAACCCTTTTTTTTTTTTTAAGAAAAAAAACCCTTTACATATAGGGCAAGAAAAGAAAAGCATCTTAATTTGGTTGGCAATGATATGTGATGTCATATTTTCTGTATCTGTGTATGATTACATGCACACACACAGTTTGAGCAAAACAGAGAATCAATAGCTAAACTTAATGGTACTACCAAGTCAAAGGATAGCCACATATTGCAGCTACAACGTTGCTGGTGATGAAGGAAACACCAGTCACAACAATTTGGCTACATTGATTTTTCTCTCTTTTATGGTAAGACAAAAGAGACTTAGTAACGTCTGATCTATGACTGTAGTTCTCTGCTCTGTCTCCTCTCTGCAGTGACAAAATCAAAACCATTTCTGGCAAGAAGACTGAGGTGAAATGGTAGACAGGTATGTAAGCTTTTGATGAAGATCTTCCGTGGGTTTCTTGTCCCTCCTTTTTTGCCAGCTAATATCTATAAAGGGGAAGATACCTGAAGGGGGCCTACAGGAAGGATGGGGAGAGAATGTTTATAAGGGCCTGACAGGACAAGGGGCAATGGCTTCAAACTAGAGAAGGGCAGATTTAAACTGGATGTCAGGAAGCAGTTCTTCACTGAGGGTGGTGGAACACTGGAACAGGTTTCCCGTGGAGGTGGTTGAGGCTCCTTCCCTGGAGATACTCAAGGTGAGGCTCGAGGAAGCCCTGGGCAGCCTGATCTAGTTGGGGATGCCCCTGCTGACTGTGGGGAGGTCAGACTGGATCACCTTTGGAGGTCCCTTCTGGCCTGGACCATTCTATGATTCTAAGATGTCTACATTTTGAATCCCCCTTTCAGAGGCTGTAATAGGGAAGATGAAAATAAGGACTTTATCATTGAAGATGCACTAATTTCTGATATAAATTTATCAAAGAAATCATTACAAAGAAAGAACAAAGGAATACAGAATCACAGAATCAACCAGGTTGGAAAAGACCTCAGAGATCATCAAGTCCAACCTATTACCTAATACCTAACACTTCCTCACAACTAAACCATGGCTCCAAGTGCCACATCCAAGCTTTTTTCGAACACCTCCAGGGATGGTGACTCCACCACCTCCCTGGGCAGCACATTCCAATGGCCAATTACTCTTTCTGGGAAGAACTTTCTCCTCACCTCAAGCCTAAACTTCCCTTGGTGCAGCTTGAGACTGTGTCCTCTTGTTCTGGTGCTGGTTGCCTGGGAGAAGAGACCAACCCCCTCCTGGCTACAGCCTCCCTTCAGGTAGTTGTAGAGAGCAATGAGGTCTGCCCTGAGCCTCCTCTTCTCCAGGCTAAACACCCCCAGCTCCCTCAACCTCTCCTCACAGGGCTGTGCTCCAGACCTCTTCCCCAGCCTCGTTGCCCTTCTCTGGACACGTTCACTTCTACTTCAGTCAATTGTTAATTTTTTTGTTTGTTTGTTTTAAACATAGATATTTAATACTAGAGAAAAAAACTATAATGCTTGCCTTGGTTGTGCA
Organism: Indicator indicator; assembly: GCF_027791375.1. NCBI lineage: Eukaryota > Metazoa > Chordata > Aves > Piciformes > Indicatoridae > Indicator > Indicator indicator. The sequence continues at coordinate 30,254,277 of NC_072020.1, forward strand.
GCTTCACTGGCATGTGAAAAAGCTTGGTGGTCACAATGCAGGATAAATACAATGGGAGCTAGAAGTTCATGCATACCCTAAACAGAAAAAGAAGTAAAAGTACAGTAAGATTTTTCCAGTCATATAATAGCTCCTAAGGCACAGCACATCAAGCACCCAGCAATATTAAGTGCAGACTAACTAAAAGCAGGAACATTTACATTCTTAACAGAATGGCTTAATAATCAATGGCTTTTATCTTAAATTCTGATTAAACCCAAGTGTTTATTCTTTTATAATATATGGAAGCAAGTTATTCTCCGTTTTTCTAACACAACAGACAACAAATTGGCAATGGCAGTCAACTCTGCACCTGGCAGTTTACTCCAAGATCTATGTTCATAAATATGGATTTTATTTATGGTAATTACAATCATCATACAAAAGAACTGCAATAGGGAAAAATTACAAATTTTAAAAATATATATATTTTTTTTAAATTTTATATGAAACATTCCAAAACCAGCACAGCAGTAGCCCTTAGAGGAGCCAAGGGCAGCTATTTGGGAAATCAGAAAATGAAACATACATGTTTCAAATGGACATCCTTATGTCACTACTAGAAATAAACTCATTATAACACAATGCATAGGAGACCTGCTACTCACAGAATCACAGAACGTTTGGAGTTGGAAGGGACCTCAAAAGATCATCTTTAGTCCAACCCCCCCTGCCAGAGCAGGATCACCAAGGCCTTCCCAGAGCCTTCTATTTCTCCAGGCTGAATAACTGGATAACTCCCTCAGCCTCTCCTCACAGCAGATGGGTTACAGCCCTCTGGGCCACCCATGACCTACTGTTCCATTACAACCTGCTACTTGTATGAGCAATATTAAGGGAATGAAAAAATATAGAAACTGAAAAATTGGTGGACAGTTGAGGATTTGAGCCAGCTTTGGAAGAATGGTTGAACTACCCAGGTAAGCCATTGGTGCTTTTACCTGGAGCTCACCAGGAACACAAGAAGAGTCTTGACTTGCATTTGATTCACCTGGGCTTGTCAATTTATCAGGAGCAGAAGCAACTGCTTCAAGAAAGAAGCAATCCAGCTGGCAAGCAGCAACGCACTGGCAGGTAAAACTACAGACTGCATAATGAAACCTTGTCTTCAGCAGATAATCAGTCCCTTCCCTCAGATTACATCAGGGAAAATGAGGACTGGGGGGTACCACAGCTGAAGAAGTTGGTTATGTCAGGGCAGTTGGGCTCCCAGAGGTGAACTAGGGTAGCAGGTAGGAATTATGCAAGCTACAGGCTGGGGTGGAAGTCAGCCATACAAAAGAGGCAGGGAGAGACTTTTGGGGATGGAAAGGATGTGGGAAGATGGGTTGAGACCTGTTTGGTGGCCTCTGGACACAGTGATCTCTCCAAGGGAAGGGAACTTGGAATGTAGCCACTTGACTTCAGAAGCTGATGTAAATTTCTCCATCACAACAATATGGGTTAGATTACAAATTGGCAACTTTAGATTTTTGAAGGTCTTAGGGTCACACCAAGAGGGAAAGGAATAGGAGAAAAAGGGAGATGGGTACATGATTAGACAATAAGTAGGAAAAATATGTAAATAAACAGTAGATAACCTGGCTTGTACTTTCATACATACTCACAGCCCCCAGCTAATTAACAGCTCCGTGTCTAATCTTTTATTCGCCCTGATATGCTAACATGAAGTAAGAGAAATGGAAATGCCAGAATTTGAGTAATAAAACTACCACCTAAGCTGTAAACACATAAGCTGAAGAAAAAGAAAGAGGACATAAAATAAGAATTAGTTATAAAAGATAAAAGCACATCATGCATTCTTCCAACATAGTATCAACTTTATAATAAAAGTAGAATCATAATGTGGCTGCCCACATACAACAAAAACAGAACAAACAGATGATGAAATATCAGGGTTTCAAAAAGATACCTCTGATCTTTCAGTTACAAGAGTACTTCAAATGTTTAGAGATTTTTAGCTTGGCAAGAAAAGCCACCAGTGTAATATGCATACACATATTTTTTCAATGCTGCAGTTTACTGAAACTCTTTAGTGTTAATAAATAAGTTGACAGAACTTAGATAATTTTATGACACTTCCCAGCTACAACAAAATATTGATTTCATTATACAGTCTATAGTTCAGAAATAAACCCAGAAATACAGCATTTTTTACAATGAAAAATGAATCAATGCATTTCAAAATTATATTGACTTATCTAAGGGCAACCAAATGATGAGTGAACAATAGTCAGCCTAGTGATTTAGCTTAATTGTCACTACACTTCTTTCCAGTGTCACTAGGACCAGAATTTTGGCATCAGTCTTACAGAAGAATGCTAAGGAAAATTTTTCCATATTATTAAGTACAATACACTATTCTCTTTAGATTTGATATTTACAGTTGCTATTTAAAAATTCAGTAATTCCAGTGAGGGTTCTGTCTTTAAAATCTGTAATAACAGCTTCACAACATTCTACTCCATTTGACTAGGGACAAAAATATCTTTTTTTTTTTTTTTCCCCCCCTCAAATGAAACGTTACTTCATGCTGGTCAAAACCCCACAAACTCTACTACAAAGCCAACTTTCATGCATATATGCATATTAAGCAAACATTACTCATTGCTTCTTGTAGGACTCTGTGCTGATGCTATGGAGTAGTTTCAATAAAATGCAAACTTCAGATGCACTTTATTTACATTTATAAGCATGCAAACTTTCACAGAACTGTAACTTCTTCCAAATATTTTGAAAGAGAAACATTGAGTCATGAACAGATGCCAACAGACAGAAGTGTAACTTTTCATTTAGTGGCCAAGTGTTGCAATTCTAATAGCAAGTGCAGCACTTGCATGTGGTCATACAAATGCAACAGAGGAATCCTCAGAGAGAACAACAGGACCAATGCTATGATGGATACTGAATATGAAGACAAACTCCTTAATTTGGCCTTTATTTATTTTTTTTCCAGGTGTCTCTGGAGAGAGCAGCTTGGAGGTTATCTGTTAGTGAGTAACTAATGGTAACCATTATTTTCAAGAAAATATGTTGGGCTTTGCTGTAGTGGAAATTATTATGGGAAATGGGACTTGAGCAAATGGTAAAACCAGAATCAATAAAAATAGTAGGACAGGAACAGTGAATGCACTACAGGTATTTGTTAAAGGAGGGAAAACTCCATATCCTGTCACCACCACAAACTCTGTATTTCCTAGTAGCTAATCAGTGAAGGGTACACGGATGGACATGGAAGAAAAGTTATCTAAGAAGAGAGGGAGATGAAAGAAAAGCCATCTAAGAAGAGAGGGACACAGGGATAAACAATGTAGGATTGTTAGCAGCAAGCTGACAGAAGCATTAATTTAAAACAAAGAAACAAAACTATGCTTTAAAAATGAGGTGAGAAAACTGAAAAACTCCTAATGAAAGTGTCACATGTCCAGAACAAGAGAGGCAAACCACAACTGTTTGCTATTTTCTGGGCTTGGTGCAGCACCACAAGACTTGGTTCACAAACTGAACACACTTCAGAGGGATTAAATCAACAGTTTTTCACAATCCAAATGTCTTTAATTTTCTGCACTTCACCTCTCCCCTTAGTCCTGTGGCAACCCTTTCTTGGAATTACTGCACTACTGATGCACACCACTTGAAAAGAGGTGAAGTTGTTTTCTTTGTCAACAGCCCGTAGGCTCGCAAAATTGAACCTGTTCTTTTATCTGCCTATGTTCATTTAGCCCACCAAGCAGTCTTTATTAAAGCTGAGACATCAGGCAGTCAAAGTTCATTAATACCATTTATATAATCTCTGCAGTTTCAATTAACTCAGCAAGACATTCTACTACATGATAACAGTCTCATTAATTCAATAAAATCCCATAACTATTAACAATATGGTCTATGTTAAACGGGGTGTCACCTAGTAGAAAATAATAGCTTTAACAGCTTGTGATGAAACTCAGGGCTTTCTTTTTATTAAAAAAAAAAAAAATGATCTGGCTAAATATTCCATCCTTCCGTAGGAAAGGTATTACCTCTTGCTAAGGAATCATGATAATTTTAAATATGAGCAGAGGGTAATTAAGACCTTTAAAGCCATATCAAAGAGTAAAATAATACTTCTTGTTCAATAAAAGATAGACTAAATTAGCTGGAATGTGCTCTTCCTTTTTCCTATCATCAGTCCTCTGGCCTATATTCACTAGAAAGGGGAGGCTGAATACTGCTGAAGCATTTTCATTATCAGTTCCCTTCAAAATATAGCTCACAAAAGCTTCTTGTTCTTATGCAAGACTATTCCTTGCTCACTATCTGTCAAACATGAGAAATAACCAGATGCTAGAGATTTCATATTTCATACTTCATTCAGAATTAACTGCTCCTTCAACTCATATATGTTGGCTTTTTTCATGAGTTGCCATGAAATTTCTTGGCTTGAGGACGGGGTAGTCACACACTCCTAACTCTAGCCCTAGCCCTAACCCTGAAAGCACGTGGTGTCTTACAAAAATCTTTGCATTTACCCAACCTCTGTATTTCTGTCATGAAAAATTTTCTGTGTGCCTAAAGTTTGATGCTTTACACTTTATCCTTTTTCCATGCACACAAGGCATCCCTCAGTTTCTCAGTCTCTGCTCACCCTACAGGTACTATCCTAAAAAAAAAAAATACAAATACACTTACTTCAATACTCTGCATATTGCTCTTGCTGTATTAATTTGGTATTGAGCTTATACTCACTTCAAAAGCTGCAGAACAAATGTTAAATTAATTTAGCCTACATCTCCTATGGATGCATAGTTAGTGCAACCTTAAGGTTTTCCTTCACTATTTTATCAAAAAATGATTTGAGCAGGCTCTCCTAGAGGGTAGCACTGTAAAAGTGGTACTTGTAGCACCCTTATCCTTCAGCTGAAAGGCATCTGCCAGCTGTACTGTATTTGGATGCTACAGGGTTAGATAAAGGGTCTATTTGCTAACATACAACATAGCTTCAGCACTTTGGAGAAGAAATTAAAATGCTGAAAATAGTAACTTTGCCTAAATTTCAGAAGTTATTTATGGGGTTTGTTTATTCAGTATCATTTTTAATCCCGCTGTGTACTTTTCTTTCTTTACCAAAACACAGAAAACTTTTCTTTTTCTTTCTTAGCCAAGACTGAAGTTAAAGATGGTTATTAAGAAATCTGAGGTTATACAACTTTAGCAACTTTAAGGAAAACAATCTGAGGTACTGTCTTATGAGGAAAAAGCATAATCAATGAGCTTACTCTTCTTACAATCCACCTGACAAGCAGCTATTTGATTACTTTAGCATCATGATACAACTTTGGATAGAACATTAACTGCGTTACTGTCAAACCACATAGAAAATGTTGAGTCAATGAATGCCACCTGTACAGCATTTTCATTACCTGTTTATAAAGCAACTGCTCATTTTCCCTGGCGTAGCAGAACAGGACATCTGTAAGAATTTTCCTCACATTCTCTTGCTGGAAATACTGCATTTCAGGAAAGCTGAAAAGGAAGAAATACAGTGAAAGGAAGCACACACAATCTCAGTTGCTGGTCTTCTAGAAACACTTTAGGCAAGACAGCACCTCCCTGGCTTGCTTTCTGACAGCTCTGTGAATTGTGGGTGCTGCTAATATAAGAACGCTTCTAAAGACTTGTTTTATTTGTTTTGTGACTAGAATTGAGAACCATGTTGCCTAATATACACCAGCCTGCTACACAGATACAATGATATCATCAGTTATATTTAAATAATAATCCCTTTTTGCAGTATGAAAACAAGAGATCTGAAAGAAAGAGATGCAGTGGCAGATCAGTTTAACTGGCAGCTTCTTACACACAGCCAATTCACTGAAAATTAATGACTTGGGAGAATCTAATCCAGATAAAATGATGTACCACATGAGTATGTTCCCACCTGCCTAAAGGATCAAGTTCTTTTCCTCCTCCATGTCCCAAAACCAAGTTGAATTGAAGCAGAATGAGAGGAGACAGAACAAGAGGCAATGACTGGAGCAAAGACTTACCCTCTCCCTCTGGCACACAGATATACAACCAAACCTAGCAGTTCAGAAGACTGCTCTAGTCTCAGGTGGCACAGCATCCCAGTGGTAACTTTACCACCAGACTGTGCTCCACTGATTATCAGTCCTTCAATGAATCTAAAACTTGCTAGGAACACTTCGAAAAGGAGCGTGATCAAAACCACCAAGCAGACACTTGATGTCTAAAAAACATAGTTGGTTAATACGAAAACTGTTGTAAGCAATTATCTATTGATTAATTTGATTCAAATACTGGAAAGATAAGCATTGAAGATCAAATCTCCACAGGTAAAACCCATACTTGATATGAGACACTCCCATTTTTCAAATCTGTGCTAGGCTGCAGCTGTAGGTTGAATCATCTGCCCTGCAGTTTCACAAATGGGGCATAGTCCTGTTCTTAATTTTGCTCAAGACACAATTTGGCCAGAGGAAGAGGACAAGAGCTGCAATATGTTAAGAAAGTTGGCACAATTTCCAGTTTTAAACTGGAATAAAATAAAAGAAAGAGTATGTCAGAAGAAGCACATACACAAGAGTTCAGTATTTCATTACCATTTGAAAAATGATTAACATTTTAATGGCAAAATTATTAAAATACTTTGTAATTGACATAAAAGACAGTATCCTAAGCTCCAATATATTTCATGATGCAACATATCTAGGCTTTTCCCTGTCTTTTGTTGCTGTCTCAAATAAACTTTACAGGATGCTTTGAAATCCTTGGATGAAGGAGCTGAGTTGAGAGTCAAGGCAGAGAAGACACCATGGCCTGAATGCAGCAACTGCAGAAGTCCTGAGAAAGGCATTGGGATGAGGGGTGTAACATTTTCCTGGCACCTGGTGGGGGTATTGGTAGACTCAGCATTTGGAAACTTGTATGCACTTGTACTAATCATATTACTGTAAAGGAAGGACACAGCTGAGCCCAAAAGTGCTGCATTACAGCAGATGGCAATCACATAATTTAGAGGTTTGAGGAGATTATTTCTGAAGGACTGTTATTCAGGCCTGCCCTATCAAGTTTAGGAAGAGAAGACTAACAAAGAAAACTCAAAAATACACAGAGGTAGCTGTGAGGATCTAGTAATACCAGAGATTGTGACAGAAAGGATAATAACCAACTCAGAAATAAGCTGGGTGAAGTATTAATTATAGTAAATGTAAACACAAGAGATCATGAGGGAACTATCAGTTCAGGATGGATTTTTATGAGAGTGTCATTTTATGATTAAAGCACTGTTTTATAAATACAGCACCCTCAAATCAGGCAAGGTAAGAATACTCCTTCTCATGAACACTGAGAATATTACAGTTAATTACATTTCTGAGAAAGACTGCATAAGGACATGAGGATTTTCTACACTGTTTCACCACAACTGACAGCTGAACAATGGCACATTCAATCCCCTGTTTTCTGAAAGTCAAAACAAGTGTGAGGTAGCTATCATTTTTAAAGTACCCCTGTAGCTCACTTAGGAGCCTCTGCACCAGACTTTGGCACAGAAGAAACTTAAGCTGGCAATCAAATAAAAGGATGCACAAATACTTTCTGAATCAAACCTGATGGCAGACAGAAATGAGGGTCTTAACCACAGCCACCGAGTGACCATGTTTTCTTTCATGAACAGATTCCATCCCCTGACCCTAAAATTCAGCTGAAATGGGGAAAGTTACTAAACCAGAAAAAATGGAGGTTGCTCTTGCAACTGCAAAGGTCTGTAAAGAGTAACTGTCTTCTCACTTTGCTCCTTTTCTCCTCTTGAAAAGGAATAAATTGGTATCTCCTCCTTCCAGCAGTCCCTCCTCTTACATAGAAACTAGGTTTTGTCTCCTGTGTTCATACTCAATGGATTGTTATTTCTTCCCACCTCTTCTGTTTGCTTAGGAAGGATGTAGCTGCCTAATTGTTTCTCTACATTCTGTATGGGTGGGCTGTTCCTTTTTTCTTTTGTTTTGTTTTATTGTTATTTGGGATATGAAGAGTTGGAAACAGCAGCACCTATCACTACTCATCTTCACAGAGCTTCCATTGCCTAAACTGTGATTGCTACTCTGAAAGCAGAAACTAGGCAGAACAATATAAAAAAAATAATACTGGAAATGAAAAGAAATCCACTTGATAAGTCTACTGGAAATGCCCCCTAAGCATTTTGTTTTCTTGAAATACTGGAGAGAGAAAGAAGGCAATCAAATCCTGCCATTGACAACCCTAGATGTACCAGATGATGCCAGCAAGTAGAGTGGCATTTTGCCATGACTGGTAGCTGGATACTGTTTCATCTGCAAATCTGCTGATTTCCATTACTGCAGAGTAAGTTTTTTAAATTCTTCTTTATTACTTACTTTTTTTTTAATCATCACCAAATAAATCATCATTGTTCTTCAGTACATCTTTTGAATTACAGTAATTAGTCCTTGCAGTCTTAAGTCTGATTATGAATTATTATGGTGCTAGTTCATACACATCTTCCTTTCTTTAGCAGAATGCAGTCATGACTTGGGTGGTACTGCTATCTACCTTTAAATTGAGGCTTTTACTTGCATTATAGTAAAGCTCCCTTAACTTCCTTCCCACTTGTGACAGAAAGAGATGGTGTTTGGTTCCAGCTCAAAACATGTACATGTTTCTAGACAGCTGAAGGAAAAATCCATTCTGCATCTCCCAACTACCTTAAGTCAGGTGATTAATTAGAAATGTTGATCACAAGTTAGGACTAACTTAACAAAATTCTTCCCTACTTCCTTTGCAAACAGACAAAAAAGATATTTAGACATTATGGCTTGGATTACCCTCACCTCACAGTTTAGGTAGGCACAGGTGAGAGAGAAGCCTTTTATAATTACTTCTCTACAGGGTGATTCATCATATCTATAATAGACATTTACTTCAGGAAGAGATGATTTGTGTCCTTGAATTCTTCAGAACATGGATCCTAAATGATGAGTAGCCCAGTTGTGAACATCTATGTTCTACAAATCTAATTATTAAGTGACACTAGGATTCACGATACACTATGACCACACAAACAGATTTTAACACAGTTCTCCTTAGGAAACAGAATTCTGACATTTAGAGCAATTTAAACCTATACCACTTTCAAAACCAGCTTTCCACCCACTTTCCCTGTGTATTATTACTACACTTCAGAAAGTTCTAACAAAAACATTGCAAATTTTTTACTGCTTGGATAGATGGGACTCTGGTTTGCTACTCTCTGTGCTGTTAGCATCACTCTACAGCACCAATAACTTGATGTTGTTAGATGATGGAGTACTGAGCTTGATGACAAAGAATATAAAAATATTTGTTAAATAAGAAACAGAAGTTAAAAGACAATGATTATTGTGTGAGTGTCATTCTTTTGTCCCTTTCGGGGCAAGAGAGGATCTGTCTGGCCTCAAACCAGCACATAACTGAACTCAATTATTTCACCCTTTATTAAAAAGCAGTGTAAATTAATGACAATTTTTAAAATTCTAATTCTAGGGATTTATTTAAAGAATGGAAATAAAAAGGACAACATTAAAGTGAAGGTACTTAAATTACAAAGCCAGGGAACATAGAACTTACTGCTTCTTTCATTAAGGATAGTTTAAAGACAGATACATATGTACACATAAAACACACACTATATTTTATGATTAGGCAGACAACAAGTGTATCTTGTATGCATGGAGTTCATAAAAAAATAATCAGGCTACTTTGATAAATTTTGCTCCTTCATGATTCGGTTTATTTTGATATTGATGGCACATAATGGATGCTGCCATTGTTTCACATTCACATAGGTATTTCCATAAATGGAAATTTCTTTAGTTGTTATTAATGATATTAGTGAATATTACTCCATCTGTCATTTGCTGGAGTGAGAGGCTGGACTTTGTGTATATAAATATATAAAGTTAAGAGTCTTACATCCTACATAACCTTCATTCAACTTTTCATTCTCCAATTATAGTTTAGATAATGTATCTATATTTTAATCTTAGAACATCCTGAACTGTTTCCCTTTAACAAACAAAAAATACCATCTGTTGTGAGAATGCATCTGAAGGAATACTCAGATTTTAATTATACATCTCATGGCAGAATGCATTCAAGAATGGGTCTGGGGATGGACACATAAAATATCCTCAAACCAGACAGCAATGATTTCTTCTGCATGGCTTTGTTTCTGTAAATGAAAACGTGTGAGCTTGAGATTTGTAAAATGGATGACCACCATCACTTTTTCTCAAGTTAAAAGGAAAAAATATTTGCTATACAGTCAAATTTCACATGGCAGTAAACTGGTAATTGAATTTAATTTAACATTCCTTTCTGAAAAGAAGTATTTTCGGGAACTCCAACAAGTTCCTAAACAGGAATGACCTAAGGGCCAAGAAGATCCAAACACAATCACAGTAATATCGGGACAAATTTGAAAGGGTGTATGTGAGAAATAATACCTTAGAAGTGATAAATAAAAATATAAATGCTTAATGCCTTTTGATGAGTGACTTACTAATTAAATACTACTTTTAAAATTATTGATTAAGTGTTAAGAAGCAAAGAAAGTCAACTGTTCTCTTTTTTTTTTTTTTTTTACTGTCATAATGTAGTTAATGCAGTTAAAAGACCTTTTAGTTTCTCTTACCTTCTCTTTGCTTCATGTGGAAAACTCTACTTTATTTCACACAGTAATTCATTTCCTAATATCTTAATTTAGATGAGCTTTTCTTCAATGGTACCAAGAAATCTCCAGGGTTTAACGTTTAACTCGATTTTCTCATTTTTCACTCCAAGAAAGCTGTGTTTTCATACATTTAAAGTATGTTTCTCCACAGTCATTTTCAACAACCCTGACATTTACCCTAACTGAAGTTAAGAAGGCACAAGTTATTGTACACCACATAAAAACACAGAATCTAAATTTATCTATAGGAAATTCTTTACAGAGCTACATACGTTCTTGTCACATCTTGTTCAATCATTGCCCGAAGCTCTTTATCCTGGAAAAATTTATTCCAAAGACTCTGAAATAAGGAAAAATATCAGTATGAAACAGAGACTTCTACTAATGCTTAAGGATTATATACTACATCAGCAAAGTACTGTACAAATATTAACCAATTAATCCTCAGCCTTTCTGCTAGATAGGTATGTATCAATGTGCTATGGATGAAAAAGAATGTTGGTGACCAGTATCTGAGAAAGTCAGTTTAGATCAGAGATGAAAACGTTCAAGTTTCTGAATCTTTGTGGCTTCTGGATCCAAATGGCTTTCTCCATGTGTTCACTGGATGGCTGCAGGTCAGTGAGTTACTTCTAAGGAGTCTATGAAGGCTATTTAGAACAGCAGAGTAAATTCAAGCTTACCAGAACCAGCAGCTCAACTGAAACAATCCAGTAGTTCACTCATGGGAAAAATGCCTGTATCACTTAACTGTACTACACTGCTTTTACAAATGTATAGACTCTAACTGGAAGCTGGTCTGATTTCCATACAAAAAAACTGTTGGGAAGTAAGCTAATTTGTCCCAATGGAGACAAGACTCAATAAGGAACACAGGATGATCAAATACCTATAACAAAACTGACATCATTCTAATGCTCCATACACACAATGCAGAGCAAGACTGGCCATCCTGAAAAAGTTCTGAGAGGGGAAACAAGGGATTTTAAAGCTGTCAATATTAAAAGAGAAACAAAACAAAACAAAAAAAAAAGGAAAAAAAAAAAGGAAAATATTTTCAAGTAGGTTCATCTTCTGTATTGGTGCTTACGACCATTTCTATTCTTTTTCTTTGGTTTCCCATACCTGGTTCACCAATATTTTGCAAAAGCTAACCTGAAAGCAGTCAGCAAATGTTGTTGTTTGTACACTCCAGGAAAAAGGTATTGCAAAGCCTATAAAGGGATGGTAGGTTGGCCATATTGATCTCAAAAGAGAAGGAACAAAATATGTAGAAGTCTTTTCATGCAGGTTAGTTTTCAGATAGCAGCAACACCAGTGAGTGAAATACCAGACAAAGAGTGGCCACAACAGTTCCAGAATTTCTTGCTCTCCTGTAAACAATTCATTGTTATAGAGGCTTATGCTCCACAGAAAGAAAAATAAATAATGTTACCTAGCAAAAGGAAGGTAAAATAACAAAAACCCCTCAAATTGTTAATTAGCTTCTATATTTGTGTTATTATGAAAAAACCTGTATGTGTGTGTGTCTACATATGTGTTACTATGAAAAAAAAAAGAAAACAATAGGCTTTAAAAGTACTTACACCCTTGGCAATGTCTTGCCTAAACTTAGCATCTTTCTAACTCACAGCTATTTCCATGGAGCTAAAAGAAAT